>NC_056745.1:1264849555-1265209555 GCF_019279795.1 Protopterus annectens
TCTGTAAGAGACACTGTACAAGTTCAGCTATTTTAGTCTTTCATAATAACTTAAATTTTCACATCCATGGATGCCCGCTGTACTCTTTCCAGTTTACTCATGCTTGTTTTCTTATAGGCTTTCCCTATTGTTATTCCATACTAAAGTTTGGGTCTAATATAAATATTTTTATACAACCTATAGTTCTATAACTATCATTTATACCATAAAAAGAAAAGGAGTTGCTATCCTGTTTTTCAATCTCGTCAAAAGTACAACACACTCAGCAATGCTAAGAGTATTAAAAGATAAACAAAAACTTTCCAACCTCAGTTGTGTACAATGATATTTACACATATATAAACTAAACAATGATAAACCTTTAATCCAGCTTTCCTCATTGTTGATGCTCATAAAGAGTTTTTAAATATATTGTAAAACTGATTAATATGGTGATTATATATGCCACCCTTCAAAAAATTAGAATTCCAGAAAATAAGTATTAATGTTATTAAGACCATCATATAAAAATACTGAGACATATGTCAATATCAGTGGTACAACTTTAAAAGGTACAGTCAATCTAATAAAGTCTTACAGAGTTGCATGCTTTATCTCTCCCTCTCTCTCTTTCTCTCTCTGCTCATTATAGTTATATAATCCCTATTGAATCTGTTCTATGTGGATGACAACATAAAACCTATTGATATCTTAAACATCTTCACTAATTAAAAAAATATATATATTTGTGTTGATGACGTATTTCTGTTTTAGATGTTCATAAATTATCAGATGCATTTTTACCTAGGCACATAAGATAGCATTCATTGTAGGTTATTGTGTAAACCAACTTAAGTCTAAAACCATGTGTTTAGGCACTGGAGGTGGTAAATGCCTTTGTTGTCAGACTTTTTCATGCTCTTCATATAAATTGTGAAGTTATTATGCAGTATTTTATTATACAGTCTTTAAAAGAAACCATGCCTTAAGTTAAGTACTCTTTATCTATTAGGGGAAATTAATATCATAAAAATCCTCTGTTGGGCTAAATTGCTTTTTATTCATATCAAACACATGAATTCTTCAAGCCTTTGAAGTTATATAAAAAGGTCAGGAATATATGGGCCAAGTTTCTTTGGAGGGGTGTATCACCCCATATTCAATGAATGACTTTATCACAATCATCCTAAAATTTGATCTCATATTATCAAATCCAGAATGTAATATAATGGCTTGCTTAATGAATAACTAATATTATTCAAGACCAAAAGAAAAGACAAAAAGAACATGGACTAAACTTGGTTTCTTAATTGCTTCTCTTCTTGCCAAAACCTGGACACACTACATGAAAAATAGTTTAAATCGGCGCTTAAATATTTAATATTAATATTTAATATTTAATAATTTTTCTACCATAGCTGCATGTTTACACTTTAATAGCTGCATAACTACTTCAGAAGAATGTTTTTTCAAGTATGATACAAAATTGGAATTGCCTAGACATAGTAGGGGCTTGCTGAGTCTAATTATGGTGGCTGCCAAAAATCAATTACAGGAAAATGGAAATCAAAGTCTAAACCAACTGTAATAGAAGTAGTGAATACAGTAACAAAGATAAAACAACTGGAAATGGGATCTTTAGAAAAGGGTAGGACCAAATTACATAGAAAAGGGGAGAATTGTGGGAACAATACATGCAGAACAATATTTTGGAGGAGAAATGAGGTTTAAAAGAAGGCAGAATTTGAATGAGCTATGTAATGTTTGACTGACAATGATTGGATAGACTATAAGTGATGTATAATGTTTGCAATTAAAAATATGTTAATATGGCTTGCTTTCCTTTAGATAAATGTATGGTTGCCTATGTCATAACTGATAATTTAATAAAGATGTGTTTTGTGTAAATAAATAAGTAATATGGAAGGTGGCGCTAATGTCTTCCATTCTTAATGACTGACTGTGGCATGGGGTAGCTGATTCACAGTTTTTTTTTTTTTTTGCTTGTTAATATTAGTTAATAATTATTAACGTGTTCTCAATATACTGATACAATGTTTTTTGACATCCCCATATGATCTGACTACGAACTGAACTGTCAAATATTCAACAATATATTTATCTACAGAACCTAACTTTATCATTTAAATTGTTGTTAATTTGCAATTAATTCTATAATAATAAAATTTAAATAGAACAAATAACTCCCTAAATTTACACTAATGATACAAACATCTATGAAAGCATTAGTAACTCTGATAATGAAAGTAGAATGAGAACTGAAAAGAACAGAAAGCTTAGGTGTCACTAAAAAGTAGTTATGACCAGAAGAATAATTAAGAATTATGTTCACTGTTATAAATAAGACAAGACTCACATTTGTATTGATCCAGTACATCTGAATAAAGTGATTAAATTAGATAATTATTCACACCCTTTAAGTTGAAAAGGTTATTTCAAGAATAAAAATTTTACATTATTATTATTATTATTATTATTATTATTATTATTACTAATATATGCAAATAAGCATTTCCGGCAGATAGTGCTAGGTGAAGGACTCCTTCGGCTTCAAACTGTCTGCATTTAATGCACCATTAATAAGATACAGATTTTTTAGACTTCCAGCTGGTATTTCATCAACACCGGAGGTATGCTATAGATCTGTTGCAAAGGTAATTGCAGACTTAGAAGGCTTTGTAAACATAACTGATGAAATTGTATTGTGGGATTAAACAGAAGACCTGTATGACAAGAGAATTATATAAATGCTAAATAGGTTAAGTCAAATAATTTCAAGCTAAGTAAGAGCAAATGTAGAATATGAGTGACAAATCTGAAATATATGGGCCATACAACATAACAGTGACTGAAAACTGCTCCAGAAAAAAAAGCAATAGTAGAAATACAAATGCCAAGGCCAGAAAACAAGAGAACATTACAGAGGTTTCTACCAATTTTGTAGTATCGTTAAAGTTTGTAGCTAAGATGTCTGAGACTACTAAATTGTCGTGTTCTGAGAATGTTCTTTCAGCAGGATGTAACGTGTAAATAGGCTTATGAACAGGAAGAAAAGAGCCTTGACTGCTCAAGAAATTAGTTGTAGATGTTACAACATTAAACCATATAATATGAATTAGCCAACTGTGTTCTTAATAGATACCATTCAGAATTGTATAGGAGATGTGATCCTACAATGGAATAAAGAAACTGAATATGGTTGACACAAATTTAAGTTTAGGAATAGTTTTGGATGTGACAAATTCTGAGAATATGTATATTTTAAAAAGCTTGAAATAAAAGCAACCCCCTACACAGCATATTCAAAATGCCTTTTTTCGAGGCACCTCTGAGATTGAGATTACAGAAGATGCTACTTAATCTGCAGAAGTATGATCTCAAAGTGAAATACATGACAGGTTACTAGAATAAGAAGATATTTTATGAATAATAGCACAGTTACTTTTGTCAGAGAAAAAAATATATATCATAAATGTATTGATATTGATCAAGGAATGTACTTAATAAAAAATACAATGAGTAGATAGCCTGAACAAAAATCATCTGTAAGAAAGAATATTGTTCTTATTTTATTTTCAGTGACAAAATGCACTGTGCCTAGGGCTTAATTTTTAAAGCTGACAATATAGTAGTTTTTAATCAACTAAGAAAACACATGCTTAAGATATATCACATCTGAGAATAATAAAGTGCAAATAATGAGCAAGAGACGCAAGAATGTCAACTCAGATATAGCAAATAACACCGACACTGTGCCATTTGCAGTTTGTACAATATCAACAATCCAGAAGAGGAGATTTTAACAGATTTACTCCATGGTCATCCTGATAGTTAGCAGCATCTTTTTCCATGGAGGCAAGTGAGCACTGATTTGTTTCCCCCTTTTAGAGAAGCCATGCAGCTCACATGTGTGAAATACTATTTTAAGTATCCTGAAAGAATCAATTGCCAGACACAATAAGTGGATGTATGGCAAGTGCAGTAAATCCTATATTCCTGAGATAAAAATATCTGATTTTGTCATATCTGGCAATGGTATGCAATATAAAAGTCAACAAGTCAGAAGATTTGTGCATGAGTATGAATATAACATCTGTTTCAGACTATCTTGAATCCAATAAACAAGTAAAACCAAGTATCCAAACAATGAAAAAAATCTCATGAAAAAGAAGTATAAAACAATCTATGAGGATTGTCGTCTGGTTGTTTAGAATATAGGAATGTGCCATTGCAGCAGCCACTCTCTTACTTTGTAATCTGTTAGTGGTCAGAATCCGGAAAAGCAGGTTACCTACTTGAACTGCATTGCTTATATCTGAAAATCAACACAAATTAAAGGAAATGACAGAAAGAAATCAGCAGAAATATAAATGCTGCTGTAATATAACCCCCCCCCCAAAAAAAAATTTGGGTTGGAGACACTATAACGATGCAAATGATATGTAGAAGACAACATCCTGAAATTAAAGTTGATTGTAAAGAAATAGAAGCAAAATCCTTTTTTTATTTATTGGGAAGATGGAAATCACAAAAAGGAATCTTAGACATGCCTACAAGACAAAAAAAGTTGAAACTCAAGGTCCAGGGAGAACAGAAATCTGGAAGTGTTACAGACAGTCCAATAGCAGGAAACTAGAGACTTATATAATAAGGGAGTAGAGGGGCAGCAAATTTGCTAAGTTTGCCACTGGATATTATTTGAACCGTTTTAGTGTTTATAGTTAATTATTTATTAAGTGCCCAAAAAGACCAGTTATGGAGCATGTATTTGTAGTGCTGCATTATAACTGGTGGAAGATTCAAAAAGACTAAGTTATCTTCATAAAGGGTGGTGTTAGTTGTTTTACTTGAGTAGGTAAGAATTTATGAAGAGTCTTAAAAGGATAGGTGTGATGATGGCCCTTGAGGACCACCTCCTGTGATTGTTTGAGGTGATGGCAGGGAACTTTTGTGTTTTACAGTGATGGTTCTATGTAACACATAACTAATAAACCATTATAGTGTGGAGGAATAAAATTGTGAATATGCAGATGAGTTAAGTAGTAGAATATGGTTGGCAGAGTCAAAAGCTTTGTAAATTCAACAAATACAGCATCAGTTACATTGCCTCTGCTTGTGTTATTGAATATGGTATCAGTTAGTGCTTGTAGTCCTTTTTCCTTTATTTAATTTCTCCAAGTACTTAAGTTTCCCAGTTCTTTGACAGGAATGGACCCCATTCCTAAACCAGGGTACAGTTAAAGTTCATTAAATCAGTTTTGCTTCAGTCTTTGAAGTTTGCCAAGGATGATTTTCTCAATATCTGCAATATTCCCAGAACTGCCTCTTTTTGTAGTTCACGTCCGGTTACCTAAATTTGTAACATCTTTAACTATGTTTAGGGATTTTTTTGGATTAGTAAAACAAAAAGGCACAGCAGTGTGTAGAATCCCAGGACACAAACCTTCATGAAAATAAGTGCTTTTGTCAGATACAAGAACCAAACTTATTTTCACTGCTGTGCTTTTTTTGTTTTATTAGGTTTGGTTGCTGTTTATTTTGAATTAGTCCAGTTGTATCCTTATTCCATATTTTTCTAGTTTCTACTTGCATGTCTTGATACTTTATAAATTTAATATGTCCTTCAGCATATGAGATGTTATAATCATTGGATATAGCAATTTTGATAATCAGGGGTTGCTTTTGTCTTTTTCTGCTGAACTATGATATCTGTTTTCCTTGCCTTCTCAGCTGTTGGTATTGCATGATTTTGTGATCATTACTCTTTCATTTTCAGTAATCCTCTATGGTTTATATTTCTGATGCCTCTTAGCTACTAGAATGTTGCATTGTTTGCACACTCTCCAGTGTAACATCCTTGTAACATTATTGCATCTTGTATGAGAGCTGTTTGGGTGATTTTGTGCTTTATGAAACCATGCTGGCACAAGTAGCAAATGTTATAATGGCAAAGATAAGTAGAGAGTCAGTTGCGAACAGCTTTTCCAAGTAGCTAGCTTGTCTAGGTGGAGTAGAAGAGAGGTGGTTGGAAGTCTGCAGTAATAGGTAGTTTGTCAGGGTAGATTTGTTGCATAATTGAGAGAATGAAATGTGGCAGATGTGAGAGGGTAACAGAGCTAGATATTTTTCAGCTGAAGCTTGTCAGAGCAATGGTGAGGCATGTCTGTGCCCGTTACATAAATGTTCATAAGGTAAAACTGTGGTAAATGGGTTTTAAGAGCTGACAATTAAGAGGGGAGTGGTTTGGTATATTGTCTGGGGATGTCATCATAAATTCTGTTATGAAGCTGGAAGGATTTATGGAATTCTGCGTATGTTGGCATTTAGTACAACAGGTGAATTGATTTACTAATTGACAGAAAAGTCTGGGATTACAGAATATGAAGGTTTTTCTATTTCAAACCAAAATGTTTCTAGTTTACTTGATTGTCTTTAGCTTTTAGTTTTGCAAATGAATGCCTTGGTCACGGTCATTGAAAGCCTATGTATTTCCATGATTTCCAAGCCCTCTTTCTTTGCTTAAGATGATTTTGAAGAGCTGGTATTAGCCATGATAAACAAGATATTTTATGTAGTCTAAGCCTGTAAGGATAAAATTAGTTTTGTATGCTAAGAAGGGATGTAGTTTGGAATTACTCAGCTTTACTAATGTTAATTATTATTAACAGCATCTTCAGCATTTAGTGAGTTATTAGGAGTATTACTTTGGATAGGGAAGAAGCTGTGTGGAGCTTAGGTTTCCATTAATGCATAGAAAGATATCGGTCAACAGTCACTTATGTTTTGGGAGTACATTATAATGGATATGATATGCGATGTTGTTTTCCAATGAGCAGACCAAGGAGAAGATTATTACTTCCTGTTCTGTTAGGTCCAGTTGATTCTTTGATACACAGAGTGGTCAGGGAGGAAGCTATTTACATCTTGTTTATTGTTGTTGAGGAAGTTGATGTCAAAATCACCTAACCTAGGACGTTTTGCATGAGTGTTTTGAAACCAGTTAGTGAGATTGGTGGGGAGAGTTTAAAATGAAAGTAGTTGTATGTCTCTACATTAGCAGTAGCAGAGACAGACTCCTGAAATCATGTTTCTGGGTAAAGCTGTAGTAAAATTAGACTTCCAATGTAAATATTCCTGTAGACATCTGCAGACAAGGAAGGCCATTAAAGTAACCAGACAGACACAGAGACTGTTGCATAATTTCAAATGATTCTGACGACTGAAAAGTTTCAATTATTTGAAATGCATTCTGAGAAAGTACAAGTTTTATTTTGGTGTACATGGTCCATGACATATGTAGTAAAGAGTCAAGGTAATCTAAAAGTAAATGTAATGTAATGCATGTTACCTCATAGATTTATTATTTTAAATTTAAAAAGAGGGGATAGCATGCATGGGTATATAGCGTTAATGTTGATAAGTTAGCTATACTTGTTTGCATGCTGTGTAGTAAATCCTTGCTATAGAAGTCGAAGTTTGAATATATTCTGCAACAAGGTAGGTTACACACCCTGGGCACCTGTCTTATTTATTGCTGTCCAGAAGCTACATTACTAATTATCTTTTATTGTTTCTGTGATCATGCTATTCACTTCAGTGAACATGAATTGTTTTATAAATACGTCTTTTGAGTTTAAGCATACATTAACTACCTCCTGCTTATTGTTTTGTATTAAGTTCTAACCTAGTTTGCCTTTTATGCTTTGTGATTGTTTAAGTATTTCTTATTCTTTGAAACTGTATAGTTTATTTTATGTGGCTTTTTGCTCTAGGCTGTTAGAAATGGACATTTATGCTGTTAATAAAGAACAATAAATAAATAAATGAGCAAACAAACAAATAAATAAGAGTTTGTGAATGAATCAAATAAACTGCAATGATTTTGCAGAAGCATAAAAAAGTGGATAACACACTTCAATTAATGCTTTGCTCCAGGAAGTGGGGATTTGTAAAGAAGTATGTGGCATGCACTAATGGAAATTACACATAACATAGGTGTGAAACCCATCTGCCATATGACTAAACGTAACATCATTTTACTGTCTGCTAATTATCAGTAATAATGAAGCATATGAACAGGACATTTCAGGAAGGAGCAAACCATTTTACCGAAATGTTTGCTAAGAGAAACAAACAATATGTGCTTCAATATGCCAGTGGATAATTTTTCAGATAATAGAAAGGCTGAGCTAACTAAGCTTTCTTAATGTCAGTTTAACTAAATGAGGCTTAGAAACTGAGCATATGGTTAAAAAACAAACAGTGGAAATTCACTCTTAATAAACTCTTAATAAGCATGATTATGCAGATAAGTTCAGTCTTAGTGAACCCTGAATCATCTTTAAATGTGAGATAAATGAGCAGGAGCTATTATATGCCAATTTGTAAAAATAACATCACTGAAGTACTAAATGTTTTAATGATACTTCCTGTCATTTTGTATCAGTGATTATTTATAATGACATTTCTGCCTTCCTTCTGTTTAAAGAAAATATATAAGCATTTATAGTTTGTCAAAGTCAAAATTAGAAAAACAGGGAATTCAAACATCTGTAACAAAAATTCATCAAGGTAATAAAACCAAGGAAAACATATCTACCAAACGTAAAAAAAACATTGCATCTGTATTGAATATGTCATCTGTAAAAATTACAAACGATACATTCGATAATAGATTCAATGCTTCCATAGCAACTGGCATTCCTGAAAGCTGACCTCATACACAGTTTTAACAATTGCTCCCATTTGATATTGTCATTTGAAATCAGACAGCTGCAGATACGTTTGTGCAGTGCTGTGTTCATCATATAGGTGCCTATTTTCAAACATAACCAAAGAGAAAATATCCAACAATTGGATGACAGAGCACAGGTAATTAATCTATGCACAAATAAACACGCATACTCATTGTCCAGGCATTGCATATGAACATTGATAAAACAGCAGGGGATATACGAAATCTTAGACTCTGTTCAAAAAAATGATAAGTCAGGTACTATAACCATGGAAGACAAGGGTTAGATTGCAAACTGAGAAAAACAGTAGTGATTTATCATTTACGTCTTTGTTTAGCTTGTCTGTTTTTGAGTACCATACAAAATGTTAAGAGGGGTATGGCCAGGTAGTGTGACAAGACATCATGGAGGGCTTGTGGGACAACAAGATATTGTGTACACTCCTGAATATCACAAGAAGACATATGCATAAGTATATGCAATGCCGAAATGGATACAAATACATTTTCAAACTATTTATAGAAAGACTCCCGAAGACATAACATCCCAGGAACTTCCTGCTTTCAAGGAAGTTGATGTTAAAATCATGCTGGCATATGATTTTAAGAAAAGGTAATTACTAGGGTAGCGTATAGATGGCAAGTAAATAAGACAGGTGCCCAGGATGTGTAACCTACCTTGTTGCAGAATATATTCAAACTGAGACTTCTATAAAAAGGATTTACTATATAACATGCAAACAAGTGTAGCTATCTTACCAATATTAAGGTTTTATTCCCCATGCAGAATATCCTCTCTTTTTTAATTAAAATAATAAATCTGTTTACGTAACATGCATTACATTACACTGTCTCAGTCTGTTTAACACAGGTAAAATAGGATGTGTTTGTAAACCAATTGCAATGGCACAGAAACAAAAACGTTTTTGTTAATCCCTATTCCCATAATGCACAGTATGTTGGATGAAAGCTTTTCTTTTGGCAACAAAGGCTGGAGGCAAGTCTTATAATACTGAAACCAGACATTAAGAGAAACTTTCACCTTTTCATAGACATCTAATACACCATGTTACTATCCTTTAAGGGTCTGAATGGAGAGATGATAAGTCAGCAAGCAAAGGAGTGTAGTATTGCTGGAACTGAATTCAGCCTCAAGTCTTTGTGAGTACCTTCATGAGGTGGACCTTGTTTTACACAAAATCTCATAAAAGACAGTACTGACATATAGACTGCATTTTATATAGCATATATCATGGACAGAAGTAGGTTAAAAAATAAAAAAGATAGTTGGGTGCACAAGACCCAGGATAAAAAAAAGGTGCCTAATCCTGGTAGACCCACTGGCGCCCGCACTGGAAAAAATGACAGCATAGAATCCTGAAGACATGGAAACATTCCTACAATGGGGCTAGACCAGGCCAAGGAAGAGGATGCTCCCCTGTTGTAGAATGAAATAGCAGTACACAAAAATCACAAAAACTGATAGGCCAAAAAAAAAAAGCCATAAGAGTGGACTATTGAGGATAAGAAAGAAATTATGTACTGTTACTATTATGCAAGAAACCCAGCATTTCCAGACAGAAGATATACAAAAAGATTAAGAGAGAAATTAGAGGAAAGAAAAATATTTCCACAAGGAAAAACTGCCAGAAGCTTCAAATAAAAATTGTGTTCATTAATACAACAGATTTATGAAAATCATTATATAGATCAAGACACCTTGGGCCATTCGAAAAAGAAGCAACTGAGGAATGCAAAAATATAAAAAACAAACTCTAGAGAATTTTGAAACGTATAAAAAAGAAATAGAAATATGGGAAAGAAAAAGAGATCTGATATGGGCAATATTTATTCAAAGCAAAAAACTAAAGTAATCAACACAAAAAAGGCAGCCCCAAACATATTCTAAGAGAAATATAAGCAAAGGCATCCAAATATGGAAAATTTCACAATAAAAGAAATAAGATCACAAAGCAGGAACGTAGAACAGAAAATTAGTAAAACAGAAGTTAAAAAATAGAAGATGAAGTTATTGAACACTTGTGAAGTGAAGGATTTAGTGCAGAAACTCTAACATGGGTTACATTACAGCATGATGGAACAATGAGTTACCAAAGTAAGGAGAAACAGGAGGAGTGGGAGACATCTGAAGAAGAAATATGGACATGAGAAAGAAAAAGAGATTTAATATGGTGCAATATTTATGCAAAGGAGAAAGCAAAACTATTCAATACAAAATGCGAAGCACCAAAGATATTTGAAGAGAAATATAGGCAAAGGCATCCAGAAAAGGAAAATTTTACAATACAAAAAAAAAATAAGAAAACAAAGAGAAAAAGTATAAAAGAGGATTAGTAATAGAGAAGTTAAAGAAATACAAACTGAGGTTATGGATTGCCTGTGAAGTGAAGGATTTAGTGTAGGAAATCTAACTCAGATAATATCGCAGCAGATAGAGCAATGGATCCCCAAATTAAGGAGAAACCAGTGGAGTGGGAAACATCTGATCAGTTGCCATATGAAGATACTTTGGAGCCTTTCATAGGAAACCAGTACAAATGTTCAGTTGGAGTTGCACAGTAAGAGAAGGAACAGGAAACTGCAGAAACTCTGACGCAGTCAATGTTGTAGACTGACAGACCAGTAAGCTCCCACACAAAAGATCAATGGACAACACAGGATGAAACTGAAGAGAATGTGGCAAAGTAAGATGCTCTGTAACTTTCTATAGAATGCCCGCAGGAAATGGAGAAAAAAGGACATGCCCTCAGTTCAGAAGAAAATTATCTAAGATAAGAGTTGCTTGATTTCTGCTACAACAAAATCGCCAAATTCGCCACAGGGGCATCCTACCATAGTCACCATTGTCTCTCACTTGCTGAACTGGGCTGGTTTGAACTCCCTCACCTCCTTCAGTGGTATCAACTCTCACTCGCCCACAAACTAGTAAACCATCCACTAAATGTCCCATCCCTCCAGAATCTACTCCAACCCTATCGCACCACCAGACCACTAAGATCCAGCAACAAAAATCACTTGCTGATCACTAAAGTCAATAACTCTGCTGGTGAAGCACTATTCTCTTGCGCCATAGCCAAATTATGGAACTCACTCCCACCCACAATTACCTCCATACCATCATGCACCAACTTCAAAACTTTATTAAAAGCGCACCTAAAAACATGCTGGCTATGCCCTTGCAACTCCCACTCTAATATCATCCACCCCATCCAACTACTACCTTTCTTTCCACTCCACTAACTACCTTGATTATAGCAAGCTCAGATGCTCATAAGCCTAGTACTTATTATACAGCAGGAACTTCTCATTGTTACATTTGTTAATGCCTGTTATGTACTTCACAGATAAAGATTCTAGTTGTCTACTGATGTACTATGTTCTTCATCTGTAAATATGTTGTAAGTAATTTCTATGTTAAATTGTTAAACACTATGTAATCCAATGTAACTACTGTCTGTTTATTTTACTGTGGAGCTTTTCTCCCAGGGCCTCCGCTGAAAATGGGCCCACATCCAATCGGACACTCCCGGTCAACAAATTTAAATAAATAAATAAATAATTTAATAGAAATGGACAGACATATTAAGATCAATGAAAGAAATAGACTACAGAAAATCAATAGTTATGTCTTTCGGCTTTTCCCGGTTAGGGGTCACCACAGCAGAACTCCGGTCCGCTAATGATTGCCAGTGGATTTTTGCGGTGCCGAATTGCCAGCCCGACACCCAACCTTCAAAGAAGGCACACCCATTCACGCACGTACCTACCTGCATGTCTTTAACGTCACTCGACCACGGGAAGGACATGCAGACTCCAGACAGAAGGGGCTCCAGCCAAGAATCAAATGGGAGAACCTCTTGCTGTGAGGCGACAATGCTAACTGCTGCACCACTGTGGCATTCAGGCTTGTTGTTGTTGTGTCTTTCGGCTTATCCCGGTTAGGGGTTGCCACAGTGGAACGCCGGTCTGCTAATGTTTGGTAGTAGATTTTTACATGCCGAGTTACCAGCCCTGATGCAAAACCTTCAACGAAGGCACGCCCATTCACGCATGCCTCCACACAGAAGACGCTCTAGCTGAGAATCAAACGGGACAACGTCTTGCTGTGAGGCGACAGCGCTACCACAGCACCACTACAGTGGTCCCGCGGCATTCAGACTATAAAACCCAAAAAGTTAGAAGCCTGATAAAACAAATGAACATAGTAATTAGGACTGTCCATAGAGATTCATGTGATATAACAGAAGAAATAGGATATATTACTCTGCAGCTAAGTTAATAAGAGATAAAGTCTTGCCACAAAAACACAAGATAGGAAAGTAAGGGGAGAAATTGAATGCCATCATGGAAATATGAAATAGAGAAAACAATAAAGCAATTAAGAGAAGAAGTATCACTGTTAGAAGAGTATAGAAAATGGAACAGATCAACAAAAATACTCAAAAGACAGATGTGATAAAAGCAATGTGCATTGTCTGAACAGATTAGGATCTATTAGGTTCATAGGTTTATACTAGGCTATCTGCCCTAAGGCATTTATAAGCCTAGCCCAGAGTTTTTGTGGCTTACGCCACCCCTTATGTTAAAAATACTGTGCCCATTAGTTTGTTGTGCCTCTGTCCAGCAGTGACACAGAGATGATTCCCGGGGTAAACCTACGATCTCCCATCCACCGGTCAAGATTTCTCTTGAACAGAGCCAGTGAGGTGCTCTGCCTCACATGGACCGGGATTTTATTCCACAACATAGGGAGTCTCTGGGTGACAAATCTATCCCTCCAGCATGTCCTATTTATATCCGTGCTAAGGTTTAAGTCGCTTGCTCTAGTGGATCTGGTAGATTTGGATTTTTTGAGGTGGAGCATGTCCATTAATTCCGGGTTGGACATGGCCTTGTATGTCAGGCACAGGTCACCTCTGAGTAGACGGTATGCGACTGAATAGAGCTGGAGTTTCTTCAGTCTGGCAGCATATGACAGATTTTGGAGTCCCTTTATCCTTTTGGTGAGGAACTTTTGGGGTCTCTCCAATTGCTGCAGGTGTCGGGTGAGATACATCCCGAATGGGGCATTGTACTCTATTATTGGTCTGATAAGTGAAGAGTACAGGGGAACAATGACCTCACTTGATCTGGATGTGAATCCCTTCATGATCAGGTGGGCAATGTAGAAGGTTTTTCTAACCACTTTAGCAATGTGAGTGTCAAAAGAAAGGCCACTGTCAACCTGGGTCCCCAGGTCCCTGATAACCTCTTCTGTGCTTAGTGGACTGCCACCTATATGGTAGCTTGGGGTTACCTTGTTTTTCCCGAAGGGTATGACTATACATTTTTTGGCATTTAACTTCAGGCCATGGCTCTGGCACCAGCTATCAGTTTCCATGAGACCCCTCTGAAGGATATCTGTGCCCGATGTACTTTCCACTATGGCTCCCAGTTTGCAGTCATCTGCAAACTTTGTCAGCCATAGTCCTCCTATGTTAGCCTGTACTTCTGAGAAGTAGATGCCGAACAACAGGGGGCCAAGGACTGAGCCCTGTGGGACACCACTTGTGACCGGCTTAGAGTCTGACATGGCGCCAGCTACTCTAACCCTGTGGGTTCTGTCCTTTAGCCAGTTTGCAACCCATCTTGTGACATATGGGTTTACATTTAAGCTGGTAAGTTTCTCTATAATACCTGAGTGGGGTATTGTGTTGAAAGCTTTTGCAAGGTCAAGGTAGGCTGTATGGACTGCCTTTCCCTCATCAATGAACTTGGTGACTGTTTCGAAGAAGTCGACCAAGTTCAAAAGGCATGATCTGCCCTTGACAAAGCCAAACTGGGTCGGGTCCAATGTCTGCAAGTCCCCTATGTCTTTGTTTATGAGCTCCATTATGATCCTCTCCATAGCTTTGCAGACCAGGCTTGTTAAGCTTATGGGGCAGTAATTATCAGGGTCCGTAGAGGCACCACCTTTGTGGAGTGGGACCACAGTTGCCGTACGCCACTCCTTGGGCACGTATCCTGTGGTAAGGCTAAGATTAAACAGCTGCCTTATGTGCGGGTTTAGTTCCTCATTGAGTTCATGTAGCACACAGCCGGGGACACCATCCGGTCCCAAATAATAATCTGAAAATATCAGCACAGGCAGAAAAACTTAGAAGATATGCAGATAAATATAAAGGAAAAGTGCAAAATAAGCAATTTACTGATGACCCAAAAAAGTTTTATAGAAAATTGGGAAACAAGACAAAAGGAATTGAAACACTACCTAAAAAGAAGACACAGATACATTGTGGAGAAATATCTATGAAGATCCTTTGGGACACAATAACGATGCTAAATGGATAGAAGTAAAAGAAACACTAAGACATTCAAATGTACAGGATATGAAATGGGATGAAGTAACAGCCATAAGTTGAAACAAAGTTAAGACAAGCTCCTAATTGGAAAAACCCCAGGCCCAAATGCAGTACCTAACTTCTGTCTAAAAGTATTAACATTTCCACATGAAGATTTAGCCATGAGTAAAAACTATTTATATGCGCACCCTAATCAGATACCAGCCTGGTTAACAATAGGAAAAACAATACTCCAACTTAAGTGCAAACCTGCAAGCTATCCTAAAAACTATAGACCAATAACTTGCCTTCTGACAGCATATAAACTATATACTGGAATTGATGCCGGCAGAGTTTATAGTCATTTAGAAGAAAACTCATTCATGGTCATTGAACAAAAGGGTAATAAAAGAAAGTCTTATGGAACAAAGGATCATTTGTTGTTAACTAAAGTCATACTGGAGAACTGTAAAAAGGGGAAGAATCTAAGTATGGCATGGATAAACTATAAAAAACATTTGACAGTGTCCCACATTCAAGGATAAAAAAGTGCTTAAAAATGTATAATATATACCCTATACTGGTCGATTACATTTCAGTGACCATGAAACAATTGCAAACCACTTTGCAGCTGAGCCATGATAAAGGTCAAATTATTATTCCAGAGATAAAAATTCAAAGGGGAATATTCCAGGGTAACTCTCTGTCACTGCTGCTATTTTGTCTTGCCCTTAACCCATTAAGTTTTCTACTTAACAGATTAGGTCATGGCTATGATTTGGCTCCCAGAAAACAACAAAGTATAAAGACTTTTCATCTACTTTTTGTAGATGATTTAAAACTGTATAGTTCATCAGATAAGGAAATGAAAGCACAGCTGCAAGTGGTCAGAACTTTTTCAGCTGATATAAGAATGTCATTTGGACTTGATAAATGTGCAAAAGCAACCTTTAAAGCAGGAAAACTGCAGCACCAAGAAAATATCAGTCTGGGACATGAATGCGATATAAAAGAACTTCAGCAAGAGGGAGTGTATAAATATTTGGGAATTGATAAAGGATCAAATATAAAACATGAACAAATGCAAATATAACTTAGTAAGGAATATTTTAGAAGACTTAAATTAATACTAAAAACAGCTTTGACATCTAGGAACAAAGTCCAAGATATAAATCAATTTGCTTTTCCTGTCCTAACGTACAGTTTTGGAGTGACTGACTGTCCTCAAAAGGTGTTGGACAGGTTGGACAGGAAAACAAGAAGGATGCCTCATGCTCATTAAATGAATTATAAAAATCAGTGTGTGCCAAGAATATATATTCCCCATTCTGAAGGAGGGATGGGCCTCCTCAAAATTGATTTCACTTTATTTTGTGTTTTTTTTTTTTTTTGCGGACCAGCGATTTTTTTCCCTTGGAAATAAATTGCTGTTCCATTTGTTCAGAATTTTGAGTTTTCATTTTTTTGGGTTGATTATACAACGTTTGCTTTTTTAAGCATTCGTTGTTATAATATAGACCCTTTACCGATACATGTAACTCCATATGAGTTGCAGAAGGAGTCCTTAGTGGGCTCATTGTGGGTGCTGAAGAGCACTTCTGGCTAACATCAAAGACTGAAACAATACTAATTTCATGAACTTTAATCATTCTTCGACTTAGGAATAGGGTCCATTCCCTTCACGATATTAGAAACACAAAAGACTTGGAGAAATTAAAAAGAGATGAAATGAACAGCAATAACTCTATTAATCTTGGGATGATGTGGACCAAATATATGAACAACATCTAGATATACTATAGGTAAAGCAGAAGTATAAATCTCCTTACCCACTTTGATAAAAAAAACTTAAAAACAGTGACTGATAAGCATTGTATGTTATCAATATGTTCAGGGATGCAAGTTATCCTGAGATTAACTTTCCCTTGTCCATGTTTTTAAGTCTAGGGATTTACTTTATAAATCAGAGATTTGCTGGATGCGGGTAGTATTCTGTTGTTCAAGCTGGCTATTAGCTTCTGAAATGTATTCTACTAATTCCAGCAAGTGGGCCTGTTTACCTTGTAGTTCATGGATTTGGTTAGCCTAGCATTCTATAATACATTTTAAACTGAAACTTTCTTTACCAACTTTTGGAAAAACTCTACCGCCAAGCTTAATGCATCTCATTATTAAGCATAGTGATCACCCAAGGTGTGGCATCAGTAGTCTCTGTTTAACGCCTACCTCCAAGCTTAATGCACCTCGTTAAGCATAGTGATCACCCAAGCTGGTGCCTCATCTTTTGAAGAAGACGAGAGAGAAATAGAAGAATTTCCTGACTTACCAAGAGCAGCAAACTCTGAGTCCTTTCGGAAGACCTATGCAGAACAACGGGGGCAATACAACAATCCCAGGAAGAGAGAGTGGCAGAATTCGGAACGCCAAAGAGACCCGGGCGACAGATACTTTAAAAAAGGTAGATGGGCATGAACAATGCTCAGCGACTTTTTCTAATGAGTATATAATTAATCTTTCTAACTATAGTTTTGATGAAACAGAGCTATCAGTGCTTATGAAGGGACTGAAATTTATACCAACATGTATTCCACGTAAACATGAGCTTAAAATAGAATTGTTTAATTTATACCGTAAAATGAATTTGAGGGATTTCTTCTTTTGTAAAACGGAAAGTATGAATGTTGAATGTTCATCTGATAATTCTATGGTAGGGAATAGTAGTGATGATGACAGTGACAATTCCTTTTATTCGTGTACTTCGGATAATGCAGAATACAATAATGCTTACAGTTTGTTTAATACTAGCAGTTTAAAAACTAATAATTGTTTTATGCCTCCCTGTAAGAATGCAAATATCCAGAGACTAGATGTTTTTCTTAACACTTTATTAGATAAGGAATTACAAGATTTTTTATGTGTAAAACAATGTTTTAATTTGACTAAAGACCAATGGCATAAATTACAGCGACTAAGTAAAAATGATGATATTATTTTCAAACCATCAGACAAGGGTGGGAAATTGGTGGTCCTTAACAACAGTGATTATTATGAAATGTGTATGAAACATTTGAGTAAAAAAGATACTTATTCAGTGATTAGTAATGCTTTCTTATTTAAAGCGGAACAAGACTTTAAAACTTTATTGTATAAAGGTGTTAGATTGCATTATTTTACTAAATCAGATGTTGATAGTAAAATTATAGTTAAAAATAGTAAGGTGGCAAAGTTCTTTTGCCTACCTAAAGTACATAAAAATATGGAGAGACCTCCAGGTCGACCAATTGTGTCTGCTTTTGATTTTTTTACATATAACTTGTGTGGCTTACTACATGAACATCTCCTAAAGGAAGTTGTAAAGTTGCCTTCATATATTCAGGATTCTTTTGATTTTCTGAATAAAATTAAAAATATTACATGGCTAGAAAATATGTACTTTATTACTACAGATGTAGTAAGCCTATATACGAGTATAATACACAAATTTGGCCTAGAAGCTATAGTAACATTTATGGGTGATAGCCCTAAAACACATTTCATGGTAGAACTAATAGAATTTTGCCTGACCCATAACATTTTTGAATTTAATGGCATTTTATATCGACAACTTAAGGGAACGGCGATGGGGGCTGCTTTTGCCCCAGCTTATGCCAATCTATTTATGGGCCTTTTTGAAAATAAGTATATATATAATCATCCTTTTTTTAGGAAATATGTCATTGGGTACTATAGATTTATTGATGATTTGATTTTTATATGTAAGGGGGGACATGATTCATCTGTTACATTTGTTAATGATTTAAATAATAATGATTTTGGTATCAAATTTGATGATACCTGTATAGGAGATAAAATTAATTTTTTGGATATCTCGTTAACTGGATGTAATGGTAATAAAATTATCACAAATATACATAGAAAATTCAATGAGATGAATTGGAAAATGTGTGGCACCAGTTGTCATCCGATACACACATTAAAAGCCATCCCCTATGGAGAATTCATTAGAATAAAAAGATTAAGTAGTGATGCGTTTTTAGCAGCTAATGAAGCTTTGAAAGCAGCTAATTTGTTTATTGATAGAGGCTATAACAAATTAAATGTTATGAATAGTTATAATGAAGTGTTTGGTGATAAAAAATTTAAGAATAAATATAAATAGAGCAATATAATAATAAAGTACAGAGTGAAGATAAATTATTTTTCGTAACTAAATATACTAATTTTTCCCCTATGATTAATAATATAATAAAACAATATTGGGATTTTGTTAGAAAAGAAATTATTTCACTAAAGAATGTAGAACTGGTGATATCATATAAAAGAGGTAGAAATATACAAGATTTTTTGGTTCATAGTGTGTATAAAGAAAAACAAAACCCCATATTAATTAATATTAATGAAGTGGGCACTTTTTCATGTAATAAATGTTCTATATGTCCGTTTATAAATAAGGAAATAAGAGAAATCAATGGAAAAAAATTTACAAATAGAGCAAAATACTCATGTCTTAGTACGGGGGTAATTTATGTTATCTTCTGCTCATGTAAGAAATATTATATTGGCGAAACCAAACGCACTTTATCTCAGAGAATAAAGGAACATATAAGAGATGTGAGAAACAAAAAGATGAACAGTCCCATTGCAGAGCATTTTAATAATGAACATGATGGTAATTTAGAATGCATGAAAGTTTCTATTTTAGAACATGTACCATTACATTTTAATAATGTTACTATTCAAAAAAATGTGTTAAGACAAAAGGAGTCTCTGTTGATTATGAAATATAATACCTTAAGTCCTTATGGACTGAATAAGGAGTGTAACTGGCACAGTTTTATATAACTAATGTATCTTTAAAAGGTTAAAAGACAGTTTTTTTATAATTGAATAATTAATTGATTGCTTATATGCATTAATTGGTCTCTTTTTTTACTCTATATATATTACTTTAAATGTTCTTTATGTTTTTCTACTCTGTAAAGGCTGTTGGCCGAGGCGCTAAGAGAAGTACAATATATTTTTTTGTATTAAATACATGAAAGTTGAGCTGTTTCTCACTGGTATTCTTTTTTGTGGTCGTTGCTGCTATATTTCTTTGAGTTTGTGGTGTTGTTGAGAAATATAAAAAACATTTGACAGTGTCCCACATTCAAGGATAAAAAAGTGCTTAAAAATGTATAATATATACCCTATACTGGTCGATTACATTTCAGTGACCATGAAACAATTGCAAACCACTTTGCAGCTGAGCCATGATAAAGGTCAAATTATTATTCCAGAGATAAAAATTCAAAGGGGAATATTCCAGGGTAACTCTCTGTCACTGCTGCTATTTTGTCTTGCCCTTAACCCATTAAGTTTTCTACTTAACAGATTAGGTCATGGCTATGATTTGGCTCCCAGAAAACAACAAAGTATAAAGACTTTTCATCTTCTTTTTGTAGATGATTTAAAACTGTATAGTTCATCAGATAAGGAAATGAAAGCACAGCTGCAAGTGGTCAGAACTTTTTCAGCTGATATAAGAATGTCATTTGGACTTGATAAATGTGCAAAAGCAACCTTTAAAGCAGGAAAACTGCAGCACCAAGAAAATATCAGTCTGGGACATGAATGCGATATAAAAGAACTTCAGCAAGAGGGAGTGTATAAATATTTGGGAATTGAGAAAGGATCAAATATAAAACATGAACAAATGCAAATATAACTTAGTAAGGAATATTTTAGAAGACTTAAATTAATACTAAAAACAGCTTTGACATCTAGGAACAAAGTCCAAGATATAAATCAATTTGCTTTTCCTGTCCTAACGTACAGTTTTGGAGTGACTGACTGTCCTCAAAAGGTGTTGGACAGGTTGGACAGGAAAACAAGAAGGATGCCTCATGCTCATTAAATGAATTATAAAAATCAGTGTGTGCCAAGAATATATATTCCCCATTCTGAAGGAGGGATGGGCCTCCTCAAAATTGATTTCACTTTATTTTGTGTTTTTTTTTTTTTTTGCGGACCAGCGATTTTTTTCCCTTGGAAATAAATTGCTGTTCCATTTGTTCAGAATTTTGAGTTTTCATTTTTTTGGGTTGATTATACAACGTTCGCTTTTTTAAGCATTCGTTGTTATAATATAGACCCTTTACCAATACATGTAACTCCATATGAGTTGCAGAAGGAGTCCTTAGTGGGCTCATTGTGGGTGCTGAAGAGCACTTCTGGCAAACATCAAAGACTGAAACAATACTAATTTCATGAACTTTAATCATTCTTCGACTTAGGAATAGGGTCCATTCCCTTCACGATATTAGAAACACAAAAGACTTGGAGAAATTAAAAAGAGATGAAATGAACAGCAATAACTCTATTAATCTTGGGATGATGTGGACCAAATATATGAACAACATCTAGATATACCATAGGTAAAGCAGAAGTATAAATCTCCTTACCCACTTTGATAAAAAAAACTTAAAAACAGTGACTGATAAGCATTGTATGTTATCAATATGTTCAGGGATGCAAGTTATCCTGAGATTAACTTTCCCTTGTCCATGTTTTTAAGTCTAGGGATTTACTTTATAAATCAGAGATTTGCTGGATGCGGGTAGTATTCTGTTGTTCAAGCTGGCTATTAGCTTCTGAAATGTATTCTACTAATTCCAGCAAGTGGGCCTGTTTACCTTGTAGTTCATGGATTTGGTTAGCCTAGCATTCTATAATACATTTTAAACTGAAACTTTCTTTACCAACTTTTGGAAAAACTCTACCGCCAAGCTTAATGCATCTCATTATTAAGCATAGTGATCACCCAAGGTGTGGCATCAGTAGTCTCTGTTTAACGCCTACCTCCAAGCTTAATGCACCTCGTTAAGCATAGTGATCACCCAAGCTGCGGTATCAGTGGTCTCTGTTTAATGCACCGCCATCATTATGCTAATTTATTTCAACCAGAGAAGCAACCCTTTCTTCAGCAGTGCCATTAGAAGACAACTCTACTTTTTTCTCCTCCTACAACATGTGATCAGTTTCTTGCTCCTTTATAGAAAAAATATGATATAAGTACCTCTATTTGAACACTGCACATGAATGAAATCATTAGCAAGGCTTTCCTTTGGTTAATTAGTCTGTAGATCTACAAGGTCTGTTGTATGCTCAGCACGATTCAGGAATGTAACTAGATACTTCTTTCTTCTTTAATGTTGCTTTGTAGCTCTCTTTGATAATTCCCTGCCCTCTTGATGCAAAAAAAGAGAAATATGTGGCATTGTCACTGATAGAAATTGGATTGTTTTGGGGTAGAACAAGTTAATCCTCATATCATCACTCTTAGACTCATTCAAGTTCAAAATTTCAGAATCAGTAAGTTTCACCTTGGTGTATTACCATTTAAATTTAGTATACCAAGACTTGTTCTTTTTATTATTTTTTTGGTGGGTGGGGGTCTCATTCATTTTGCAATTGGCATACTGTCAGCAAAAATGACAAATTCTTATAAACTTTACTAGATATGAAGCTAAGAGTAAGAACAGGTGCCCTGAAGCAGCCCAGATGACAGCACTCGGGTAACACATTATTCTGCCCCACCTCCAAAGGAATCTATCATGTAAGCCATCAATTGTAAGAAAAAGAAAAATAAACAGTTAAGCAAACTCCAACAACTAAGAAGACTTAAAGTAAACACTTTTATCGCTTTAATTATGTAAGAATTGAGTATTTGGTAAATAAAGAGAAGAAAGCAGTTACTTTCTACCAATGTGTTTTTATGTTTGTTGTTAATTGATTTTGCAACTAGTTTTATTATTGTTATTTTAAGTTTAGAATGATCTGTTTGCCTTGAGTCACAAGTTAAAATAATATTCAATGACACAAGGGAGGCAAATGTTTTAATGCATTTTTTTCTGGGAAATATCCAATATCTTTTTATTTATTTATGTATTTAACATTTGTTGACTGGGAAAGTCTGACTAGGACAGAGCCTATTTTCATTGAAGGCCCAAGGAGAAATGCCCCACACACATGGTGAGTACCCAGTGGGAACACACTCAAAGGCAGGGAGGACATGTAGACTCCACACAGAAGGTACCCCAGCTGAGAATCGAACCAGAAAACCTCTTGCTGTGAGGTGACAACATTAACCACTGCACCACTGCACTGCTCAATAAGTTCTTCCTGCCGTGTTAGGACATTGACATCCTGCCATGACTCGGATACAAGCTGAGGTTGCTAATCTTATTGATAAATAAAATATAAAGTAGACTAATTGAATTTAATGTGCTGCAGATGTACTTTTTCTGGGTTGTGGGAAAATGTTAACAACATAGGCTCATGCAGTAGACTCTCAGCTAAGTATACCAACACATTTTTAATATTAACTACTTCTTTTAACATCTAGGTAATTAGTGATTTTTTTTTTTTTACAAAACATTCCACGTAACATATAAATAGTTCCTAAAGAGGCTGATTGTTTCACTTTCAACAATGCATTTCATATAGCACCACATCAAAAGTGACTGAATAAAATATACAGCATTGAAATAAGCTGTATGGTAGAAGCGCGGCTAGACGTTCTGCTAGATTTACAGGATCATTATAAATGGAGTATACACTTTGGCAAATTATGGAGTGCCACACAGATCAGTATCAGTGTGGTTCCTTTTCATATTGTCAAATTACTTGCCAAAGAACCAGACCGAGTACTTCCTAAAACCTTTAATATGAAGCGCTTTTCATCTTGCCTTTTAGCAAGACTTCTTCGGATAACAGATACTTTCAATGTTACAAGTTATATACACATTAAATTAGTCACATGATCAATTTAAAATACAGCACACACTTTTTTTCTCACTACAACCCTCCCATAACATTTCATCTGGCATTTAACACCTCAGCTCCCATTATACAAACTTTTTTACTCACTACATACAATGTAAAAAATTGTTATAATTTTTATATGCACACTTATACTAGTTTATAACAACCTTACTTTCACACTTAATATATTTCATAATAAAATTATTTATAAATGAGTACAAATAAGACTTCATCTTTTTAAGCTTCTCAACTTTAAAATACAGAAAATGGAACACGTTTTTGTTCAGACTAGGGTAATGACATGCATCAGTACAGAATTGCCACAACAGTTCCAATCTTTCTAGCAACAATGTTTCTGGGCCACCCCTTCCATCTGGTATGATGTAATCTATTGCTCGAAATTTGAACTGATGTTGTGGGTATTCTTTTATATGTCTTGCTAAGGCGTTCACCAATTTTAATTTGCTAATAGCATATTGATGTTCGTAGACTCGTTCTCTCAGTCTTCTCTCCGTTTTGCCTATATAGAAGGTTGGGCAACTTTGTCACAAAGCTGCATACACCACTAGCTTAGATTGACAATCTAGCTTGTGTTTTGTCTTATAACCTTGCCCCCTGATGGTAAAATTCTGCCCTATATCTATATATTTACAAAAATTACACATAAGGCATTTAAACATTCCTGTCCTATGTGTAAGGAGATTCGGTTTCCTCTCCAAGATACTTTTCAGGTTGGGACCCCGCTTGAAGGTAATATGAGGGCGCTCTTGTAGTTTTTGTCTCACCATACAGTCATTTTGAACTATATTCCCAGTTTTTAATCAGGTTAGAATACATTTCTCGAGCATTCACGCTATACATTGTGACTAGATTGTGTGTACCATAGAATGACCTTGCTGAATTATTCATAGATTCAGTCAAATCACTATTCGGTGGAACTAATATTTCCCTCTGTGATAGAATGGGTTGATAGAAACCTGTCATTCTTTTATGTTGTACCTCCCACATCACTTCTGATACTAAATTCTTGGGGTATCCTCTTTTAGTAAACATGTCATCTAAATTTTTACATTCATAATCAAAGTCAACCTCTAAAGATGTCATGCGTGCTGCCCTTACAAATTGACCCTTGATTACTGACTTTTCCTGGTGAAGGGGGTGACAGCTGCTGAAATGTAGTAATGAGTTAGAGTAAGTTTCTTTTCTAAAGATCTTAGCTATAAAGCATTTATTAGTACCGTCTTTACTCAAATACACATCTAAGTAGGCAATCCTGTTGGCATCAAAATTGTAAGTAAATGTCAGAAACTGGGTACTAGAGTTAAAATTAGTCACTAACTCTTCCGCTATAGATGCATCACCTTTGAATAGAATAAAAATGTCATCCAAAAATCTAGTATAATGACATATTTCTTCTTTTATTCCAGTTATTTTAAAGATATATTCCTGCTTCCAATAAGCCATAACCAGATTGGCGAAGCTGGCCCTACAAGGGGAGCCCATAGCCACACCAATTTTTTGCAGGAAATATCTGTTAAAGGTGATGTAGTTATTGGACACAATTATGTCCAATAACTCTTCTACGAGATTCACCTCAGTTCTTGGGGTCATTCTATTCTGTAGTAAACAACTTACCCACTCAATCCCCTCTAGATGAGGGCTAGAAGAGTACAAATCTTTGACGTCGACTGTCATAAAATTAAGAATGCTCTCATATGTCAAGTTGTTAATAACCTCCAGAAAGGACCACAAGTCTTTACAAAGATGTTTTTCCATCACCACATACTTTTTAAAAAATTGGTCAACAACCTTAGCACAAGCATATGTAATGCTGTTCCTTGCATCAACGAGAGGCCTCATGGGTGGATCGAAAACACATTTATGTATTGTAGGTTGGCCAAACAAAACGGGAATCTTAGGGGCAGGCATGGTTAAAAAAGTGAATAACTCTATATCAGTTTTTGCTTCGATAAATAAATCATTAAGCAATATTTTAATTCTAGAATATGCTATGTTCAGTTCATTTCTTGAAACCAAACAGAAGAGACCTTAGCACAGAACCCAGGGGACTCCACTGGTGACTGGTCTCTTTGTGGAGGTAACTTCTTCTATTGTGATTTCCTTTGTTGTAAACAAATAGATTTATGCTACTAATGTAATACACATTCAACAGGGTTAATTTGTTTATTTATTGTTTATTTATTTATTTATTGACATTTGATTACAGGGGAAAGTCTGACTGGGTAGAAGCCCATGTCCAGCGATGGCCATGGAGAAAAGCTCCAAATTATTACAAAACATTTAAGAACAATAATTTTACAATCTTCAAAACTGAAACAAAAACATCTGCAGTTTAAATAATTATAAGAAATTAGACATAATATAAAGACAATGAGTAAGAATCAATGAAGGTATATGATAATTATTTAATATTTAGAGAAATTTTAGACAGTTTGTATAGAAATTAAAGATAATTTAGTCTAATTAAATAGGAATTGCAATATGAAATGAGGAAGAAACAGGCTTATGCTATATTTAGAGAGAATGTTAGGGAAGAGAATTAGCAGTAAGGAAGTAAATGAAGAAGGGAGACTAAGGAGGTGTAAGGAATGAAAAGGTACTAGTTCACATTTAGGGATATCGTTTATCCTGGTTTTGAGCAAGAACATAGCCAGATTTTAGCTGGAAGTCTTTCAGAGTGGTTTTGAAACATGGCAGGATGAGTATATACTGTTTTCTCTAACTTATCAAATAGGTTTCAACAGACTAAATATATATGGTGGTATTACCTGCAACTAAACTCTTTGCTGCTCAAATTGTTACCTGCTCATAACCATTTAAGTTGAAATGACAGAAACTCTTGCATATCGAAATAGATGAGAAAGACTGGACTCATATGTTGATTGAGGTTAACAATGTTCAGCCCTTCCAAATATTTTCTTTATCCTTGCAGGTGAGTGCACTCATTCATAAAAACAGACGTGAGAGTAAGAGAACATAGTCTGAACATATAAATTTCAATCACCAAGGTAGATACAAGGTGATAATTCAGCACAGAAAGAGTATATAATGACTGAAGCAGCCTTCTTGAGGAGGTCTGGTAGTGTCAAAATGGAGACAGAACTCAAATATGTGTTGGACACATAAAGGACAGTCCATAAAGTATGTGTGGGACACATAAAGGCAGTGCATAACGTATGTGTGGGACACATAAAAGACTGTCTATAACCAATGGCTTGAAGAAATAAGCAGATGTCTAATGAGACTCTGCAGCTGGTCCAGTAATTGAGAAATGGCAAACTAGATGGGACAAGCTATCCTCATATGCCCTCAAAAGTTTTCTTTCTATGTCTCTACAGATCTTGTGTTAAATGAAATTGTTCACTGTTCTGTTACTTTTAGAACTGATTTTTGTGTGAACAAACATTTCCTCAAAGGTTGTTCATTTTCCCTACTACAATGAAGGAATCTTTTCAGCTCTGGAAGCTCATCAGTCATAGCTATATTAGTCACATGTGCCAATAATGGATGAATCTTGATCACATTCTTTGTCTCTGCAGCCAGGTCACATGTTTTGTCTCATCCCAGTCTATTATCCGTGTTTGTTCCTGCAAGTAATCCCAGCCTCAGGCTGCTGTTTATACGTGAATCCAAAATATCTAACTTAATCATTGTTAGCAAATGACTTTTAACCTAAAGGCAAAATGAACATGGAACTATCATTATCTCATTCTGGAATGACAAGCATGTAGCATAAATACACATATCTCTAAGACAGATTGCAAAGCTGGGTGTAAATACTATATTCTGCAATTAGTATCGTGCCTTACAATGCCAGAGGTGGTGCACCTGGCTGTCAGGTATGGGTACGGAATCACAGTTCAAAACTGACCTGGCTGTGATATTATCATTAGTATCAAGTCCTGGGTGAACTGCAGGATGACAGCTGCTGTGTGCTAGAAAGGTCACAGCCCTCTATACGTAAAGAACATTCCTCTGCATCCACTGTTCATTGTAGTTTCATTGTGGTTGTTACTGCAGTAGTGTACCATGTATTAAAGATTTGTTGCGCGTTGTGCACATCATTAAATTAAATGAAAATGGAAACCTGTTTCTCTCTTATACCTACTTGGCAATGACTCATAACCTGATCAAGGAAATACATGCACTTTCTCAGTGCATATTTTCTTTAAGCTTTATTTGGAACTGGTGGCTTCCTAGCTTCATACCCTTTCAGACTTAAGGAATGCTAACCAGCTTTTCTCATTGTGACTATGCATACTGTGTCAGTTTGTTTCACTTGCACTCCACTCTCCTGATGTCTGCAGCGACATGTAGTAATGCTGCCATTAATTTCTACAGTCTGCATTTAGCAGATGCAATAAACCATTCTTTCATTTTCTCATCTTAATTACAGTATTTCACAATAAAAGTTTTGTTGCAGCCTTCCTGCCTTATGTCTTTTCAATCTCCCTTCTCTCTCCATAGCTTCCCCAGTTCCTTCTATAATCTAGCAGTATGCCAACCCTTAAAGTACCACTAAACTCTAATCCATTCCTGTCTCATTTACCTGCTGTTGTCTTCTTGACTGGTTGCATTGACCGCTGTCATTTCCTAAAATTCCCCTGTTTCCATATCCTCCAGTCTTTTTCATATATTTGTCTTTCTCTAAAAATTTACAACATGCTATGATCATCTTTCTACTTTGAAGGCGTGGAGCACAACATATATATTTACTACCACATATTTAATGTGAGTTGGAAAAAAGGACTTAATATTAGTCTTGAATGTTTTCACTTGAGTCATTGCCAACTAGTGTGATGTCTGCAAAAGTTATTAGACGTAATTGCAATGTGTGTTACATTTGGCTTCAGCTCTTGCTAATCTACACATAATTATTTTGGATATTTTCTAAGATAGGCCTCACCAAGTGAACAACATGGATGCCAAATGAAAACTAAATAAATAAATAAATATTGTAAGGTAGTGCAAAACTCTGCATGTAAAGAATATTTTGTTCTAATAAGATGATATACATGCAAAGACATAAATACACAAACTCACATGGACAGGTACAGATAATTAGTTTGTGAGGATGACAGTCCCATCATCCCTGAACATGTACACCGAATGTTTCAGACAGGATCATTCAAAACTTCAGAGAATGAGGCCTGCTGTAGGTAGATTAGTTTAGAGGAATGTGCTTTCTATATCAGTGGATGACAGTTACACTTTAGAAAAGAGAATTTTATATATATATATATATATATATATATATATATATATATATATATAGATTCACTTTATAACCTCGAATTATTGAAATGTCGAATTTCAATATCTTGAGGCTATAAAGCCGAATGTGAAAAATACCAAAAGCCCATAACCGCAAATTCGAATATATGTCGAATCCGCGGTTATGACCTTATGCTGCGTAATGTCCGGGATTGTGTTTTGATGGTGCGTGGTGCCATGTGTGGATGTAGGTGTTATGTCAGGTAAGTGTTTTCTAAGGGTTGTGAGTGGGAGTTAGAGTGTGTGTGAGTGTGCTGATGTGTTTGATGTGTGTGTGAGGGGTCGGAGAATGTGCGTGTGTGAGTTGGCTTCTGTTTTGTGTTTGTGCAATCTCGGAGTTAGTATATATAAGTAGGGGGGGTGTGTATGAGTTGTGTATGTATGTAGTTTTGTTTGTTTTTGTTGTGATGTGGGTGTTGTGGTGTATGTGTAGTATTGTGTGTGTGTTTTTTTCGGTGTTTTGACTTTCACGGTTTTTTTCTGTCTGTGTTTTGTGGATTCGGTTTTATAGTCTCGAGATACTGAAATTCGACATTTCAGTAATTCGAGGTTATAAAGTGAATCCATATATATATATATATATATATATATATATATATATATATATATATATATATATATTATGCTAATTCCCAGTCAGCATGTGATATTTCAGTCAAAATATACATAAAATGTGTATTCAAATAGAAAGAACCACAAAATATAATCTTTGGGAAGCATGGCGAGGCATAAAAAGGCCCCCTGGGGTCAGTAGCCTAGCAATTACCTATTACAGGCAAAAGCTAAAGGTCTGCGGCTGACAAAGTTTGCTGATGACTGAAAACTAGGAGCAGTCATGGAGTTCCCTAAAGATGTCAACATCCTGCAAGATGGACTTACACAGACTAATAATTGGTGCCAAAGTCATGGTCTTAAACTTAATGCAAAAAATGCATTATCGTCCCCTTCAGCAAGGGCGCTGTAACTGTTAATGACCACATCAATAGTAATACCCTAAGTACACAGTCAGTAATGAGAGATCTGGGCACACAGGTTGAAAGCAACCTTACCTTTGATCACCATGTCTCCACAGTGGTAAGAAAAACATTTTATACTGCTCATCTCATAAGTATGGGCATTGCCTCCAGAAAAAAGGAGGTCATAACATCCCTGTGCTCTTCCTCATCAGGTCAATAATAGAGTGCAATGCTCCCTTTGGTATGTACCTTTTTCAGGCACCTGCAACAAACTGGACAGACCACAAAGGTTCCTTACCTTACTAAGAAAATTCAGGGTTTTCAGCATCTGCCATATGTGGACAGACTGAAATCACTGTCACTTTACTCTGTGTCATACAGACTGCTCAGAGGTGACCTGTGCTTTGCATATAGGGTAATCGTTGCTTTAATTGAAATTCTGCACATTCGCAAGTTAAATGGCACACAGATCACTCGCTCAAAGGACCTTAACCTTAACAGAACTCACTAGCGGGACAGATTTGTCTCACAGTGGTTACCTCACCTTTGGAACAAACTTCTAATTCATGTTAAACAAAGCCCCTCGTTGACCCAATTTAAGTGTAATTTGGATGATTAGATGGGAAACTGGAAATTCACCCCAGGGGTTACACCTGTATCCCTCCTGGACAAGGGCAATAGATGCTGATTTTAGTGACTGCTCAAAACAGACACTCTAGGGAGCTAGGGTTGATCTTGGCTAGGCTTGTAAGGGCCCTAGGGTCATTAGCCTAGTAACCTCCTATGATTCTATAATCCTATGAACACTGTATTGTATGTATAGTGTCCCAACACATATTATTTGATGCTATATGGTCGACACAGACAGGGGGTCGACACATGTGCAAGATCAACAATCCCCAAGTAGGGGAATATCTCCTTTCCCTGGGGAATGTGAATCTTGGAGATCATATATATATATATATATATATATATATATATATATATATATATATATATATATATATATATATATATATATATATATATATATATAGATATAGATATATACCTCTGAAGACTGACAAACCAAAAGACTGAATCCCAAAATACTGAAAACTCAAAATACTGAAAAAGTTTTTAGTGCAGGGGGCAAGCCACCCCGCACCCCTCATGTCATAAGTTGCACCCCCCCCACACACACACACACACACACACACACACACACACACACACACACACACACACACACACACACACACACCCTGCTAATTATATATACTAACTCCAAGATTGCACAACAGTGGAGAAGGGACAAATTCCATCCTTCAGTATTTTGAGTTTTCAGTATTTTGGGATTCATTCTTTTGGTTTTTCAGTCTTCTGATGTAGACCCATTTATAGATAGATATATATATATATATATATATATATATATATATATATATATATATATATATATATATATATATATATATAGGTTTACTATCAGAATCTGGAAGTGGACTCCGCCAAATGATTATATCATCGACCCACATCTTACAAAAACTGACAGCCTCGAACTCTGGTAATGTACTACAAATCGAATGCAGTTTCGGGATGAGTTTTAACATGGGTTGAGATAAGAGTGAGATTTGTACATTGACAATATCAGAGTTCGACATGGTCACCGTTAGACCTCTGGACATCATTCAAAGTGGATTCAACTGAATCTGGCTGGTGCAGTGGTGCAGCGGTAGCGTTGTCACCTCCCAACAATAGGTTCTCCAGTTCTTTCTTGGCTGGCGTACCTTCTGTGTGGAGTCTGCATATCCTCCCTGTGTTCATGTGGGTTTCCTCTGGGAGATTGGGTTTCCTTCCATGTTACAAAGACATGCGTCTGGAGTGTTTTTCCCTGGACCTCTGTTGAAGATTGGCTTGTTCCAAGTTGGGCTTTCATGGTTAACAAATGTTAAATAAATAAATAATTCTAATTATAAGCCATATGTGTATGTTTATGTATATGTTGAGGCTGTCTCCAATGTTAATTTGCATTTTGATAGCACCAACTTCCCAAAAAACTGAGAACTTGTTTAAATATTTCTCATTTACAGTAGAAGCATTCACCATATTCAAAGTCAAATAACTTAAAACCTAAAACAAAAACATATCTGTGTATGCAGAATGATTGCTTGTTTGCTCCAAGGTACAGAGTTATAAAGCCCTTACTATAACCCAGATGACCCAGGTTCAAGCAGTGGCGCAGCTGCTACAGGATCTTGTTGGGAAGGAAAAGAAACAATGTATTTAGCCTGTCTGCCTCTTCACGGGGGTTGGGATGAGCACGGGATTCGTGCCTTGAGGAAACAAACTCATCAATGCATCTCTAGTATAGACCAGGGACCTACTATGTCATTAGGGTTGCCACCTTTTCAAACAGTATTTTATGCAACTATTAAAGAAAACTTTAGGAAATATTTTTGTAGAATTCTTTTTGCAGAATGTATCATGGATGTTTAACACGTGACTGCCTTCTGGGGAATGTGGTATATGCAATACAGTCTTAGCTACTCACATTAGTAAGCTAGATAGAGGAAGTATATAACCATACTCCCCATTACACAGGAACATTAATGAGACCATGACTGGCCATCTTAAGATACGTTTCCACTACCTGACTGCCTGGTAGTAACAGCAATAGTTGGAGTTATTCTATTAGATGTTGAATATCCACTGGTCTGGGTTAAAAATTGTTTCTCACAGCTGGACAGGTTGCAACTTGACAAATGGTTTCTGTCATGGGAAATTATTGCTAGTGCTGCTTCACTATTGTTTTTTTTTTTTTTACTTTTTTCCATTTTTTTCTGCAGAGCTATCTTACCAGAGAGCTGGTATATCCCTCTGGGTATAGCACACATCACATCTTCAGATCTGTTATCAAGTGTGGTGGAATACCAGTATTTGTCAAGGATAAAAATTGTCTAAGGACACATACCTTGGGACACCTCATTTGAACTACTAGATGTCTGAATCACCATAAATAAGACTAATTACCATTTCATAGCTATAAATAAGACTAATTACCATTTCATAGCTATAAATAAGACTAATTACCATTTCATAGCTGGGTGCATAAGACAGTCAGAAAGGGAGAAGGTTAAGCAGAAGACCACAGAGAAGGACAACAGAAAGGGACCACTGAAATAGAGAGAGGAAAGGAAAGGAATTATTTGTGTGGAATCAATGTCCAGTTTATTTTTTTTCCAAGAAGGGTACAGAGAGAAGATAATAAGAGAAGGTGAAGGCAAAAAACAGGGTATAGGAATGGTAGCAGGAGAAGACAAATAAACACAAAAAATAGACAAAGACCAACAACAAAGGTTATGACAACAATGGAGAGACACAGAGGAGAGACACAGACAGACAGTCAAAGGGAAGACAATTGTGATGAGCAGGACAGGACCACAAACTGGGCAAACAAGTGAAACATAAGGAATGAAAACATCATGATGGTGGATAGAGTGGAGTGACAGGTGGTTATCATGCTTTCCAGTGCCACCCACAAACAGAGATCAGTCATGTCTGTAGCTGTCCTCTTGGCTGGGCTTAGTCACTGGTGACCTATTGTTCAAGGCCAGGCAATGGTGCAACTGTGCCAGTCATGACTGGGATGACCTATGACCTATGTCCAAATCCAGACCAGTAACGAGTGGTGTGCCTCAGGGCTCTGTCCTGGGCCCCTCCTGTTTGGCATATACTTCTTAGAAGCACAGGCAAGCACTGAAGGGCTGTGGCTGACCAAGTTTGCAGATGACTGCAAACCGGGTGCTATAATAGAGTCTCCGGTCGACATGGATATCCTCCAGAAGGGCCTTAATGAGACTGATGCATGGTGTCAAAGCCATGGTCTCAAGCTAAATGCTAAAAAATGCGTAGTAATCCCCTTTGGAGTACCCGCGAACTATCACATAGGAGGTAACCCCCTGAAATCTGAAGAAGTAATAAGGGATCTAGGTACCCAAGTAGATAGTCAGCTTTCCTTTGATAACCATGTTGCTGAGGTGGTTAGAAAATCCTTCTATGTGACCCATCTGATCACGAAAGGGTTCGCATCAAGATCTAAGGATGTAGTGGTGCCCCTCTACTCTTCCCTCATCATACCCATTATTGAGTACAATGCACCAATTGGAATGTACCTGGCCAGGCATCTCCAGCAGCTGGAGAGACCACAGAGGTACCTCACTAAGAAGATTACTGGCCTCAAACAATTGCTCTATGCAGCACGATTGAAAAAATGGAGGCTTTTTTCTGTTGCATATCGCCTTCTCAGAGGCGATCTCTGTCTAACATACAGAGCCATGTCCAACCCAGAGCTATTGAACATGCTCCATCTTAGCAAAACCAAATCTACTCGAGCTACACGCCCTAGGGATATAAACCTCAGCACAACAATGAATAGAACCTGCTGGAGGGATAGATTCCCTTCGCAAAGACTTCCCTTGCTATGGAACAAGGTCCTGATTTACATAAGACAGAGCCCCTCACTATCACTCTTCAAGAGGAACCTTGACGAGTGGATGGGTAACAGAAAGTTCACACCAGGGATCATACCAACAGCTCTACTAGATAGGGGCCAAGGGTACTAGCTGCTAGATCAAGGGCCCAGGGAACTAGCCAAAGGGGCGGTGAATACCGCACAACATGGCTGGGCTAATATATGCCTTCGGGCAGATAGCCCAGTACCTACCTATGAACCTATGCAAGGCTATACTTCAGGTAGCCAATGCAGGTGTCCAACCACAAGTCCACCAATGTCATCATTAAGCCTTGTAACTCCTGCTGGGTGATATAATATGACCCATCAGTGGCATCCTCTCATGGAGACCCTGCACCCCTCACTGGAGACAGACTACCAGAGGCTACCAGGGAGCAGTCTAGAGTGCCTTGTACTGGATGACCTCTGTCACCATGCAGAGAGGATGGCTCAAAAGCAGCTGGAGGCCTAACAGGTAATGGCAAGGCAGGTGGTTGGTGAGGTGGTCATTACTACATCACATCCACAGCCATAGCAGACATTGCATAAAATATGAAAATAAATAGGGAAAAACAACACTAACAACAAATAATACATGAAAAAATTGAACAGCAATAAATAGAGAGACACAAAACAAAAAAATTATCAGTAATGTATACCACACTGTGTGGCATAACAATTCTTGGAGGAGTCAAATGTTGTTAACTATGCAAAGGCAAAAAAATACAACGTAGATGACAAATCAAAGGTTACTGTCCAGGCAGTGTGCTACAAGGGCCAGGATTAAATTCTGCTTAACTGGTCCCTTTCAGTGCATGTCATGTGAACAGTACATGCATTGCAAAGAGTGACCATTGTGGTTACAAAAGCTGGCTGAAAAAGAAAACCCTGTTGCTATCTGTCAGGCCTAAGAGAACTACATTAAGTTAGTGGACTTGTTCTACTGGACAGGACCCTGCATGACACCAGTGACATTTCCTGGGAATACTGCTACAGAAGTCAAAAACATATTTTAAACCAGGACCAGAGACACTAGTTGGAGGTAATATTACATGACACCGATAAATGACAAACACAGCCTGTCAGATGCATGTCCATGGTGTGCTCAGTATAGCGGGCACTAGTAGCAGGCTTTAAATGGATAACGGAAGAATAATGCTAGTTAGGCAGACCAGTGTGTTGTATGAATGGTTGAGGTTTGTCTATAGCCATGACAATATAATAAGGCAAACACTCAGTTATGAGATAGACACTGACACCAGGCATGGCAGTAGAACACCGACCATCAAGCCAGTCATCATTACTATGTCACTGGTGGCACATCCCAGATGTAGGACAGGTGGTAGATTAGGTCAGCCTGAATTGCTAAGGTGCGTATATCAATAGACATATAATAACAGTATGTGGTGTTTAAACTAAGTAGCACAGCAGCACTGCAACAGTAGGCAAGGCATCTGGTATGTGAAATATGTACTGCTGTAACATCAGTGGTATATATGTATACCTGCATCTGCTGAGTCTTTCCATACACCTTTGATAAATCAACCAGTTCTCCTCAAAGACAACAACAAAAAAAAAAATCTGCCATTTTCATAAATGTATAGTCACACACATGCACACACCACACACATGCACACACTCGCATGCGCACAGACACACACATACACACATACGTACACATATATGTGTGTGTGTATATATATATATAATCATTTAAAAATTGCCCAGTAAGCTAAAGAGTATTCAGTACTATTGGTAAAAATAAAATATCAATGTTTTTGTTTTTCCAGGTCTGAATGATCCTGTCCATTTTAAATCTGTATTACGTAGGAAGGACTCCAAGTATAAGTGATTTTCTTAGTAAAATATGATAAAACTGATTACCTTTATCACATGATGATGTTTATCACAGTTAGTATTTAAACATCTTGTAATGTTTTTAATCTCTGTGAATAAGTTTCTTTTTGACACTGGGATTAAAGCATTTACTGGTTTGTATTTTTAATCAATAACCCTTTCCAGTCATTTCTCATCTTTTTATTTTATTTCCTCCAAATCAGTTAACCTTGGAGTATATTATATTACAGTTAGGGGAGTAGATTTCTCTCCCTGCATGGACAGAACCAAGTAAACAGCAGTCAAAATAAAAACACATCACTGAATTTCCATTCAGCCTGTTGGTGCTGACTGAACAGTCTTCTGTCCAAACACTGGAAAAAGAAACTTAGCGTGTGTATTTTGCAAATGAAATGGATTGAAAGAACATTCTGCAAAAGAAAAGTAGCACTTTTCCCTGAGAAGCAATGACACTGGAGCTGCATAGAATTACATGGAGATGTTAGGGGTGTCTTCTTGCAACAGGGTGTTTACCTCCATATAAAACACTTTAGTTTGAGATATTTTTTTTCTGAAATATCATTTTAATTAGTTTCATTTCAGAAAAAAAGACTTTTGCTGAAAAACACTTTGACCAGGTGTGCCAGTCCCAGGAATTTTCACTCTAATAGAATAAATGTATTGGACTTTGCAATCTTCCATCGCCCAAATGTGCAACATGGACTTTTTATGGCTTAAAATGAGGTAACTTCTTCATAATTAGGTTTACTTGAGAGGTTTAATTTAAAGTACTGTATGAAAAATCATAAAAAGTTCTGGAGGTCCATAAATTCTCTATTAAACCCAGGCAAAACCAAAATTCCCTCCCCTGATCCAGACAGGGCCCCAGCTGAAATAGCCTCTCTTTTTAACTCATTCTTTAAAAACAGCATAACCAACCTCACCGCCAACTTGCCACAAATCAACCCACCTCCCCCAAACCCATCTGCAACACCAAGACCAAACTTCTATCTCTCATCCATACCCACCTCCACCATAAAAAAACTTCTGCTTAAACTTAAACCTGGATCTAATGCTCCAGATAACTTGCCACCAGAATTTCTCCTAATATCGGCAGACGCTATATACTTCTAAACAGATCCATTCAAGAGACGTTCATTCCCACTATCTGGAAAAAGGCATTTATCCTCCCTCTCATCAAAGGTGGAAACAATAATGATATATCTAACTTCTGACCAACTGCCATCCTCTCTCCCATCTCCAAAATTCTGTAAAAATGTATCCATAACCAAGTACTTTACCTACTACACCACATCATCCTCTCCCCAACCCAACATGGGTTTACACCTAGTTATAGCACCACCACCACTCTTATATCCTTCTTGGACACAGTCAACCATGCTTGAGACTCAGGAAACCTTGTCTCCTCACTATTTCCTGACCTTTCCAGGGCCTACAATATTGTCTCCCACCCGCTTCTCCTAACCAAACTCTCCAATTTAGGCATATCTCCCCCTACCCTAAACTGGTTTTCCAACTGCCTTACAGATAGACAGCAAGCAACCAGATGGCACCAGTCCTCCTCTCCTTTCCTTAATATCATTACAGGAGTCCCACAAGGGTCCCTACTAGGTCCACTGCTTTTTAGCATTTTCATCAGTGATTTCCATACCAACATACCCCATCCTAATGTCATCCAATACGCAGATGACTCTACCATCATCTGCATGGCGAAGTCCACTTCTGAACTACTTACACTCACCCAAAATGCCTTCACCGCCAGTGAAATCTGGATGTATAATAACCATTTAGCCCTAAATGCTAATAAAACCAAACTCATGTTATTCACTCCCAAAAAACACATCCCTAACCAAAAATGAATTTAACATTAACTCACTCAACAACACTTGCATTGAAGTAGTCCTTCATACCAAACTTCTAGGTGTCATTATAGACAAAAAACTAACTTTTCACCAGCATACTAACACAAACATCAAAAAAGCCCATCAGAAATTATGCATCCTTTACAGGCATAAACACTTACTTACCTATGCAGCAGGATTATCACTTGCCTCTTCCTTTCTACTTCCATCCTTGGTCTATGGTGCCCCTCTCCTTATTAGCATGCAATCCTCTCTTAAATCCAAACTGGACGCATGCTACAACAAAATCACAAAATTTGTAACCAGCACCAAGCACTCCTCCCACCACAGTGTATCACTCCAGCGTCTAAACTGGCTAGAACTTCCCCAACATCTAACTTACCTGCAACTAACCACAGCTCATAAGCTAATCCACAGGACGTCTAGCTGTCCTACCCTCTCCTCTCTCTTCAACATGTATCACCCAAATAGAACTCTGTGATCAGTCAATCAGATGCTCCTTAATGTAGCAAAACCTAACCTTTCCACCGGTCAAATGCGTTACTCATACGCCATCGCCAAACTATGGAATGCTCTCACTCTATCAATTAGGACTACTAGTAACCCTGAACACTTTAAGACATCATTAAAACAACACCTAATCTTCCATTGGCTATATACATGCACTAGCACTGACTATAAAAAAAAAACAATATTCCTAGCCTTCATATTTCTCCAGCTTATCCTCTCCTTCCTCCTTATCTCACTTATTTTCTCTGACTTCTCATTTATATATTCAGTGCTTCCAACTTACTAAGTCCTAATATGTGCCACCCAGCCACACAAAATATATCTATATATCAGCATTTAACTACTATATCTTCTGTTTAATCTTGCTGCCTCTATAGCTAATGATCTAAACCTATACCTTACTCTCAGACTAATTAACTGCTACTCTCCATCACTACCTCTCTACTGCAATATTGCAGTGTTCACACATACACTAATATTCTATGTCATCAACTGCACTCATGTTTGCCTTGAACATTAAAAATCATTTTATTATTACTCACTGTAACCTAGTATTTGCATAACTCATATACTATCTATTTTATTGTATCACTTATATGTATTTAGCATTCTGTATCATGGCTGTTTGATTTTGTTTTTATTCCATAGCGTTATCATGTTTGTTTGTTTTGGGAGCTTTTCTCCCCAGGCCTCTACTTTAAATGGGCTCACTCTGACCCAGTAAACCTCCTGGTAAATAAATGCAAATAAATAAGTAAATAAATAATACTGCTTCCTAAATTAAATGCATTTTTTCTTCCAAGCACACATTTTCATTTTTCAGAAGAAAACTAATAAGAAAGGAGGAGGGGTAGCCATAGCTTACTCCTCTTCTCCAACAGTCATTCCATACACTAACCCCATTCCTAAATTCTCTCCTGCTGAACTATCCATAGCCTTCCTAAAAATCAACAAGCATAAATCTTTATGTATAGCTACCATCTACATTCCACTTTACGATAACATCCCCATTCTTGAAGACATTCTCTCATGGTTCTCTCCCAACAACAAAAAGGAAACATTCATCCTTGACAATGTAAACATCAGCTGGGCCACCATCTTCTCACAATCTCCGAGCCAAACAATTAATCTCTTTAACTTCTCCCAGCTAATAAACTACCCTACCAGACCCAGTAAAAATGGCTCCTCTGGCACTACACTAGATTGTGTCTTAGCAACTCATCCTAACCTAATCAAACAGCGGTATTATACCTTATCCCCTTACTGACAACCTACCAGCCTATGCCCTCCAGTGTGCCTCTTCTGTCCAACTACAACATCAACACATTCACACTCATAATCACACCAACTTCAATCCACAGACATTTTCCGACTGTCTGAAAAAAATGAATTGGCCCCCCCCTAAAGACTCTGCCTCTGGACAGTGCAACTATTTACTTCAACAAAACCTTCCTAGACTTACTAAACAGCCTAATCCCTCTTAGAACAAAAAGAATAAAAGCCAAAACTACTCCCTGGCTATCTAAATAAGCCAGAAAACTAATGCACCTCAGAGACAAATGTTGGAAGCAATACCAAAAAAATAAGTTAAACTCTCTAATCAAATTCAAACAACTCTGCAACTCAGTGAAGAAACTAATAACTAAAGACCATAAGACTTATTACTCCAAACTCCAATCAGAACATAATTTTAACCCCAGAAAGTTCTAGAATTGCATTTCCTCCATTCTAAACCCTGGTAGAAAAGACAATCCATGCCTTAGCCCAAACCCCCCAGGCCATAAAATTGCATCTAATTTCAACCGCTTTTTTGTTGACTGCATAGCCAAACTAACCACAAAAGTTACCATCTTGTCTCCCTTTCACAGTCCCCATCCACTGCTTTTCCCCTAACACTCCACCTTTCGGTCTTAAACCTATCCCCACCAGCAGCATAAAAAAACTCCTTCTTAAACTAAAGCCTTGCTCCCACCCTCCTGATAATCTGCCTCCATCCTTCTTTAAGATAGCTGCAAACAGCATTGCCCTCCCATTTCCATTCTTACCAACAAGTCCATCCAAGAAGCCTATGTCCCCTCACTCTGGAAGAAAGCTTTTGTCACCGCTCTCCACAAAAGCAGCAATAACACAGACACTACTAACTTCTGTCCTATAGCTATTCTCTCACCTCTTTCTAAAATCCTCGAAAAGTCCATTCATCACCAACCCTTGCCATACCTAACACACAGTCATCTTCTTACCCCAACACAACATGGTTTCAGGCCTGACCACAGCACTACCACTGTTCTTCTCTCCTTCCTTGATACCATTAATTGTGCTTGTGATTCTGGAAAAATCGTATCCACCCTTTACTTAGATCTCTCCAAAGCCTTTGACACTGTCTCACATCCTCTACTCTTATCTCAACTTTCCTCCCTCAGTTTCTCTCCTTCCTCCATAGCCTGGTTTACAAGCTATCTCTGCAATAGAAAACAAGCTCTTAAATGGAAAAATTCCACTTCATCCTTTCTCAACAATCCCTCTGGCGTCCCCCAAGGCTCTATTCTCAGCCCCTTACTTTTCAATATCTTCATTAATAACTTTCACAGATCCATAGATAATGCTACACTGATCCAGTATGCTGATGATTTCACAATCATCTTTACAGCAAACTCTCCCTCTGAACTCCTTCAGAAATCCCAAACAGCCTTCTCCAGTACCAAATCCTGGAAGCTAAGCAACCATCTTGCTCTCGGTGCTAACAAAACAAAAATCATAATATCCTCTCCATCGAGAAATTTCACCATAGACAAAAGCTCCTTTAAAATAAAAAGCCACAATAACACTCTGATCAATATTGTACCTCACACCAAACTACTCAGAGTCTCCACTGATGAACATTTAAAATTCAATATCCACATCCAAAATAATATCAAAAAACCCACCAAAAATTAGGTCTGCTATACAGACAAAATCACTATCTAACCGCTTCTACCAGACGTACTCTAGCCTATTCCTACCTGCTCCCCTCTATTATGTATGGTGCCCCTTTACTTACTCATCTCCAACTTAGCCTACAAAAGCAACTGGAAGCCTGCTATAACAAAGTCTGTAAATTTGCTACAGGGTCCAAATACTCCACCCATCACTGCCATTCCCTCCACTCCCTAAACTGGCTTGAGCTTCCTAATTTCCTGAAATTCATACAACTCACCACTGCTCACAAGCTCATATTCCAACCTTCCGTCTGCCCCTCTGTTTCATCTATCTTAATCCCTTACCTCCCCAGTCGTACTCTTAGATCTGAAAACCAAAACCTCCTTAAAATCTATAAACCCTTTTGCCCACCTGGCCAATTACTTCTATCACACTCCTAGCTAAACTATGGAATTCTCTCCCCCCTCCCTCCGCTGTACTCACAACCACTCTAATTTCAAATCTCTCCTCCATTCTTACCTTATCTCAGACTGGGACTGTTCCTGCTCCCTAATCACCAAAATTACCTGTCGTCTTTTTCAAACCTCCCTTCAATCTCGTCTACTATCATCTCTGATCACTAACATTATTGTTAGAACAAACACTAAACTTGTATAAACATTTTATGACTTCAAATTTTAATTATATTACCTGTATTGCTTTTAACTTTATCTATATTTTAAGATTGGTGATTTTTAAACGTATAGTCCCTGATTTTGTATTTGTATTTTAAATTGTATATTTATGCTTTTGTATACTGTATATTCCATACTTCACTTATGTTATATTCTGTTAACTGCTTTTGGAGCTTTTCTCCCTGGACCTCCAATGAAAATGGTCTCTGCTTGGCCCAGTGGACTTCCCTGGTCATCAAACTGGAAATAAAGAAATAAATAAATAATACTCTGCTGCACATGGAATACTATGTGCTTATTAAGAGGAATTACACAATGGTGTACCATTTATTTGAGCCATTTGTACACGCTTCTGTGCACCATTTTTTCTTTCTTAATTTGCCACAAATTGATCATTATGTGATTATTAGTATGAATACACCATCATGTCATTTTTAGAAAAAGTTCTACATGCCATTATGTAACATTTCTTTCTTTGTTGCAATAATAGGTTCATAGGCTCATATGTTGGTACTAGGCTATCGGCCCTAGGTCCTATACAAGCCTAGCCATAACATTCCCCTGGTTATTTCTTCCCACAGTATTTACTTCCCTGAATGTTTACTTATTAACTTCTAGACATGCATATTGGCTACTAGGCTGCATAACTCTCAATCAGTCAGGGGAAAATCTCAACATAATCAGGGACAAATTTGGAAATAATCAGGGACACTTAAAATATTAGTACTATTAACTTGAGACAGCAACAGAATAAGAGAATGTGAATTAATGCACGTTTTCTGAAGTAAAAGAAGTCTATAGCTCTAATTATTGGTAATGATTTTTTAAGTGTAATTCACCACATTTTCTCCAAAAGTCACCAGTTTTAGGGACGATTAAGAGGGACAGAGCTAAAATTTGAGTCAAACTTAGGGACGTCCCTGAAAATCATGGAGAGATATAGGTATGTTGGACTGCATTTGTTTTTCTTTGTTGGGCTGAAACCATTTATTTTAGTGACAATATAGGTTTGTAGGTTTGATTGTAGAAACATACCACCTACTGGCTTCAAGAAGCTATTTCCATAACTTTCCACAGTTAATGCATGTTCTTGAATGTACTGGCTACATTTACAGCATGTTTATGTATGGTCAAATATGGTAGTCTCATCCTTCCTCTATCTCCTCCAAATGCAGCATAGTTTGCACTACTTCTTAGCCGTGCTGTGTATTAATAATGTATATTATGTTTTTATTAGTCAGGTGCAATTTACATTTTTTGGAAGCATTTTTTATGCATTCTTTCAATGTGCCTTTCCAGCAGGATTTTAGATTCATACAGAATAAACTAATGTTGCAGCTGCCTGATTCCAAGCCCCACCCACTGAAGTATCCAACCTGGCCTTCTTATTTACTGTGAGCTACACAAGAGCTACCAAACAGCACCTGGATGTATTACCATCATCACATGGTGCCCCTTGTACCACACTGGGGGAAGTATTTATGTTAACATCAATGATTCTTTGTTGCCAGTAATGTATAATACACATGCAGCATGAGGACAGTGTGGGTCTATATTAGAACATCGAACGTTCAAAATTTTGAGTGTTCTAATATTGACCCATTTTTAGCGAATGCTGAAAATATCGAAGAAACAAAAAACTGAATTTTTTCCTAGGGAAAGAATTCAGTTTTCCATTTCTGTTGCTTCTGTATTTTCAGCGCTGTGGTGGAAAGTTACAGGTCGGGTTCAGGTAAGTGTGCGATTAAGTGGACGTGAGGGTTAGGGTGGGTTAGGTGAGTTAGGGTTAGGGCGCGGGTCAGGTTAGTGTGCGATTCTGTGGACATGAGGGTTAGGGCGGGGTAGGTGAGTTAGGGTTAGGGCACGGGTGAGGTGACTGTGCGATAGTGACGGACCTTAGGGTTAGTGTTTGGGTTAAGGTAAGTGGATAGTTAGTGGTGTATGTATCGTTTAGTGTAGGGTTAGGTGTAAGAGTTTAGGTGTATGTGTGTGGATTGCTGTTTGTTTGGTGTGCTTGTGTTGTGTGAATGTGTTTTGGAACAGCAAATTTTTTCCCTAGGAAAAGAAATCGCTGTTCTGAATGTTCGATGTTTTAAATTTTCGATTCAAAGGGTTCGATATTAGAACACTCGACATTTTGAATGTTCGGTATTCTAATATAGACCCAATAGTGCTTGATAAATTGCATTATGTTATTTATACCTTCCTCCTTTAAGAGAACCATCACCAGTTGTGAAGGAAAAAAGAGAGCAGCCAATTAGAAATATCACCTTCTTAAGTCATTAATATTGTCTGCATATTTGAGACCAGCCCATGTGAACAGCCTTAAACTAGTTCTTTCCTCAATGGCCCCTGCTGTGCCACATGTTCTCTCAATATCAGAAGTCCAGCAGGCAGTATTTAATGATGGCTTTGCAGAGCTTTCAGTCCTGAAAGTGCTGCCCAATCTGCTACTTGAGATCCATAAGGGTCTGTGCCATGTGTACAGCAGGGTTCTGTAGGAAACAGCTCATTGTGAAAGTAACGTTTTCCTCCAGTAAGTATGCCAGTAGCATACATGAAGTTAATGTTTCTCTGACTGTACAGCAGGGCATCATATAATGGTTTGCTGTATTCTATCCTATTCTCCCTTGGCCAAACTGTGAATCTTGTTAAACAAACTGATCTAAAACTGTTTCATATTATTCCATCCTTTAAGGCACTGTCATGTCAGTATTAAGGGTAGCATCTATATTTTTGTGAATCTGTGTACCTAAAAGTTAAGTTTCAAACACAGAAAAAGAAATTGTCTAAACAAAATGGACTTGGCTGGCTTAAAATGTCCCACAGGGGCAGCTACTTTAGTACTTACCTATGAACCTATCAACCTCTGGGCTGGAATAAAAATGTCATGATGATATGATTTTATAATTAAATATTTCAGCAGTGAATGAGTTAGTCACAGATCAGGGAATGATTAGATGAATGATGAGCCAAAGGATATAAAGAAAGTCCTATGCACTTCATATGGACTATCTGGATATAAAGAAAGTCCTATGCACTTCATATGGACTTCCTGGGACATTCTCTGTTCATTCCCCTACTTACTGAGCTGTGTATCTTACTTAATAACTGCTTATTGTTTCTTCCCCACAGAAAAATTCCCTTAAGTCATCCTCATGTTTTTCTGCTTACAGTGGAACTCCGGTCCGCTAATGATTGGTAGAGGATTTTTATGTGCCGGGTTACCAGCCCTGATGCACAACCTTCAATGAAGGCATGCCCCATTCACGTATGCCTCCACACAGAAGACGCTCTAGCTGAGAATTGAACGGGACAACGTCTTGCTATGAGGCGACAATGCTACCGTAGCACCACCATGTATTCATTAATTCATTTGTCATTTTTGGCCTTGTTACCTTATCAGAAAAAATAAATTTAGTCTGTTGCTCAGATTACTACTAAGCCAGAGTGAGAACAAACGTTGCTGCATTTTCTTTAAAATATTATTAAAATTTTAAAAATGCATTATGTTAGCATCCCTGTTTTCTTAGTGCTAACAGCATCAGTGTTACAACAGGTAGAAAACTCTCCACTTGTTCAGAAGCTTTTGGTTATATTCCCACACCAGGTCGATCAATTGCTGATACTGTAGTACTCCAAAAGAGGGGGTGCTGCACCCCAGAGAGTGCTGTCCTTTGGATGAGACTTTAAACTGAAACAACATCTACTTGAGTTAGTGGTAGCTCAGGTGGTTGTAAAATACCCAAAAAATGACAGCAGGAATCAGATCCACAGTTAAAATCTATTACACTGACTTAGCGCCTCGGCCACAATAGCCTTCAAAGAGTACCTGCTATAGTTTTTTGGATATTCCTACTTGGTTTGCTGTTGGTTGTATTTCTGGATGCAAAATACCCCACTGCACTTACTGAAAAGAGTAGGGAAAGTTCCCAGATGCCCTAGCCAAATTTCCTCTAGTGGTGTAAAATCATGAGCGGACAGGTGATCCGCTGTGGTGACCCCTATCTGGGAAAAGCCGAAAGAAGAAGAAGTGTAAATACTACCTTGGGTTCTTCTTCTTCTTTCAGCTTTTCCCAGTTAGGGGTCACCACAGTGGATCACCTTGTCCGCTCATGATTGGCAGTAGAGTTTTACAGTGTCGAGTTGCCAGCCCGCCTAACCTTCCACAGAAGGCACACACACATGCACTCACACCTAGGGCCAATTTGGAGTGTCCAGTCCACCTACAGCATGTCTTTGGGATGTGGGAGGAAACCGGAGCATCTGGAGGAAACCCACGTGACCACAGGGAGGACATGCAGACTCCACACAGAAGGCACCCCAGCCGAGGATCGAACCAGAGAACCTCTTGCTGTGAGATGACAACGCTAACCACTGCACCACTACTACCTTGGGTCTCTACTGAAAAGAGGCTACTAGATTACTGTGACTAATCCGGTCAACAAAGGGTAAATAATAAATAATAAATAAATAATGTCAGTTCATAACTTCAGATTATTTTATTTTACCAATTAAAAATCAATCAAGATGACTTTATAACATTGATTACTTTTAATAAATTGTGTATAACTTTTTGTCTACAAAGATTAAGAAAAAATGGTAAAGAGATGAAAAAATAATTATACAAATGTCCTCAAATTTACCGTCTGACAAAGTATATACACCCAACGTAAGTGGCATTCCAGTGTCTGAAAGAGATGACCTCATCATATCAGGCTGAATGCTGCTCTGACAACAAATCCTAATGAAATGACCCAGTGCTCCATTGTGGGTCAAACACTGCAAAAGACAATGGGTAGCAGTAGTGAACAATGGAGAGTTTACTTCTCATGGTTGTCATGACAACCAGAGACATCCCTAACTTCTGTTGCTGGGTATATTTGATTGACATAATAACCTTTGGAAATGAAGACAGCAGTTTGCTTCAGTGTGATCCTTTCATTATCTTTTGTTTTGCCTTTACCTTTTTCACATCGACTCAGAAAGGAATTTAACAGAATTCTGGTGTGTTTGTGAGAACAGATGCCAACAATCAAGTGCAGAATGTCTTGGACTTTGAAACAGATCTAAAATACATGTTTAACATCTTCAAAGGAAACAGCTTCTTCGTTTACAGCATATTTTTGCCTTTAATGAGTCTGCCATTCAAGTAATTTTGGATGTTACCATTGATTTTGTAAGTAATAGTCCATTTTCTCATTTCAAAACAAAATGGAGGTTAAGAAGAGATCATCAGCTAGCATCTGATGGAAAACATTGTGAAAACGTATTATTTCTGTATGTATATTATCTAGTGATTTAGAACTAGTTTGTAATCTCCTTTTTAAGCAGTAAAAATACAGACAGCAGACAGGGCAGAAGGGCAGAAAGAAAAAGTACTTTGCTGACCTTGGGGTCAGGAATAAAAGAAAAGCTACAAGTACGCTTTCTTACACAGAATGGATTGGGAAAAGAGATCTGTATTGCCCTGTCATGTCGAATACTTAGAAGGAAAGCAAAAAACATCAATTCATTATGACACACTCAAAAACAAATTTCATTCAATGGGAGTTCAGGGATTTAGGATTTAAACTTTTACACACTAAGAGTGAAGTCTCCAGCAAAATCCCTCACAAGCCAGTTTTACTCACAGTGCTGACAGTATTTTTCTACTAGCTACCTAAGTCAACTATTGTCATGACTGCCTTAGCCTTACTGAAAGAAAACCCTGCTCTCTAACAAAGACTCAGATCCCAAGCTGCATATACTAAAATGATCCATCTTCAATAATGCCTCTTGGTACCAGTATGATGAAAAGTCATTAAGCATGGAAGTAAGTAAGCTGTTTAATCTTCACTTGAATAAATGCTGCTAGCCAATCCTTTTACAGTGACGCATTAGAATTCATACTGCTTCTAGGATAAAAGTAATATTGCTGGATAGGTCCACATATGTTGGGGAGATAATGCAATAGTTTGGGAAACCCAAGTGCAGCATAACATCAGAAGCTACTTGACCTGTATAGCACCAGAATCTCTGAAAATGTCTTCTTGCTTGAATAACCATCCTTCATTTATAATATTGGCAGTTAAGTCACATTTAATTATGATATATTTCAGCATAAAATTGTTTATAGAATAAATGTTATAGAGTGAAGTGCCTCCCTGCTTTCTGTAAATCACTAACAATCATTCCGTCAAGAGAGAGAGTTCTTAGATGAATAAGGGAAGTCTCTTCAGCACCCTGTTGACATCTCAGCATTACATAGTAAGTGTGTTTATCAGGCTGTAATAAAAGGAAAATGTTTTCTTGTTCTGAGGAAAGCTGTCTAGAATGTTGTACCAAACACAAAAGTATCACGTGGAAGATGTAAGAAAGAATGTAAGGTAATTTATTTGAGAAGATGCACATGTGCGCTGAATGTTGTAAAATAAATTCTACAAAAGCTCGTATATCTCAACATTGCACACTGTGCCAGACATCTGACTCTTACCTCATATGCTTTGTACAGCATTACTAATGGCTGGGAAACGACTGATGTCCCCCACTGTGTAAACTAAGTCTAGCCAACTGAATTTTTATTAGGAAAAATGCAGTTTTATCACATTTTAGTACTTTTGCCACTAGCAAATATGATGAAGCCTGAAAAGACATCAATGAAACAGGAAGCAAAAGAAAGAAAGAAAGAAAGAAAGAAAGAAAAAGAAAGAAAATACAATGTGGTATGACAATATGCAGCCAGTGTGTACTTCTGCTATAATAGCATGCTTTATCTGAAGTGGTTTGAGAGGGGTACCTTACATTATGTATTGAGTATTACATTACATATCTCCATAAAACTTTCATTTTACTCAGGAATATGAAACAATTAACAGCTGAAATTGTGTAATTTCAGCTGAAAAAAAATAATGCTGAGACATTTTTTATGTACTGTCTTTGTAAATTGGGTAAGAGGTCTGGTATAAGTACCCTCTTTAGCTATGACCCAAGCCAAGGTCAACAACATTTAATTCCAGTGAAGGAGCTTCTCATCACAAGAGTCAATACACATTAACTTTAGTAAAAGAACTTTTACATTTTACTGGTGCTTACATGCTCAAGGCAGCACTGAAAAATAGAAACATTCAGAACACAGCATATTGAAGAGAAGGGGAATGCTTTTGCTGGTTCACTTTCTCGTTTTCAGTGGGACAGGTTTAGGCAATTGGGGTCAGCAGCAGCCCTAAAGCCTTGTAGGATTCCTCAACACCTTTTGGACCTGATGGAAAATGGATATGAGGAATGATAGAGAAAGCACTGCATTCAAGTACAGGCGTGCGGTATAAGAAATGTATTGTCCATTTTGTAGAAACAAGGGCTGATGTAGGGTGGGTGGCAAGTAAAGTCGCTAGTAGCTGTACCACAGCTATTAAGTTACTTTTTAGTTTAAAAAAGTGGGGTATTTAAGGTGCACCCCAGGTGTACATGTGGCAGCAACTAGTTGGTATCAAAGGGCATGAGAGTGGCAGGGTACCGCTTAAGCTTTTGCAGTTAGAAAGATGCTCCTCTTTGTTTTATAGTAGACACCATTTTAAATAGTTATTTCAATTGTTCTTTATTATTGTTCTTTTAGATATGTATATTTGTTTTGTAATATTTCTGTTATCATATATTGATGTATTGTTGTTAAAATTTTCAATAAAAGCAATTGAGAAAAAAAGAAAACAAAAGATGCTCCAAGACTGGAGTAAAATGGAAGTTGGGAGAGCAGATGAGCATCAGTCCATTGGTCTGAATATTTTTGCACAGCTATGGGGAGTTCTGAGACAGTTAAGTAGTTTGGAGTATGAACTATGGCTGTTTCAGGCACATACTTAATAGCATTTTGTGTGGTGTTCCAGATATCTGAGAGTGTAGTACAGTAAGCGTGACAACCCTCCATGGGTGCTAAAGGACAGGGGTACTAAGCTGGAGGCTGACAGGGTAGGGGTACATATGAGGAAGGGTAAAACAGACCAGACTGAAAAAGGACTATGGCAGAGACTCAAGCCCCTCCCTCCAAAAAAAGATATAGGGTAGGATATAGTTAGATGAATTAGGAAGTAACAGGTGATGCATGCGAATGGTGATGTTCTGTTCTTGTGTCACAGAGCTCGAGCTTCCTTATCCAGTTACCAATTCAGGGCAGTCTTGCAAAAGGAGGTTTGGTCTTGACAATAGCAAGTAAATAGCTCATTTCTTCAGATGCAAAAGGGGTATCTGCAATTGAAGTAATGGGATTAGGTTGATGGAGATGGCAAGCATACAGAAGATATGACAGATCATGATGATTAATCAGCATTCCTTTTTGCAGATGTCATAAAGCAGCCAACGGAGGTATAGATTCTGAGGTATTCCTTTGCATGCCATGTAGCTAGACAATTGGGTGAATCAGGGAGAAACCTGGGTTTCAAAGAACAAGAAATGCAGGTTTGCTGACTGGGATGGAGAGGAATGAAGGCACCTGATGGCAGCTTCAGTAGAGTATTCTGAGTCATTACTTCAGCCAAGTATAATTATATTCCCTATAATGGGGAATGATGTTACAAGTAGGCCATTGTTGTACCTCAAAAATCAAATTTATCAATGGTTCAGGCAGATTAGACAGATATGGCAGAACATAAAGCTTCTATCATCAAAAATAATTCCAAGATCAGTCTGGCAAAGATCAAATAATGTCAAAGCAGTCGAAAGGTTTAGGAAGTTGCCCAACAGGTTCATTGGGCAACATGTAATCGAGCTGGGGGGGGGGTTGGGTAAAGCACTACATTCATATTAATATTAGTTCACCAGAACTTTACAGAAGTGATGGAATTCACTTTTCCCATTTATGAACAAAGGTATTTATAGGAAACCTTGAAAAAGGAATTGGAAAATCGGCAGATATGATAGGGGAAAGATGGCATGTAGGACAAGTCATCTTCCTGTGGCAGAAGGACAAACTTGGAAGGATAAATAGTAAAGCAGTGTGCTCGGCCTGGGGAGGGGTGAAGGCTCAGACAGCTTGGCCTTTCTCTGGGTGGGCCACCTCATAGTGTAGCAGACAGGCTGGGTGCCACAGCTTGGGTTCTCACAAGTGGTAGATCCCCTTCAGTCACTGGTGTCAGGCTGAATGATAACAGGGGCCTGTTCATGTTTGTTTGCAGATCCCTTCAGCCATTAGTGTTGGTTGAGCATTTGTGCTATAAACAAACTGTACAACAGAAGGAAGAAATTGTTGCAAAAGAGAGTAAAATCCCACGAGTGGAGGAGCTCCCTAGTCAGCCTCAGTAAGAAGCTGTGATCCCTGATAAAATCTTCCAAAGCTAGTTACGAAAACAAAATCGCCACTGATTCTAAAGACAACCACAAAGCATTTTATAGCTATGTCAAGAATCTCAATGGCAACACTCAGATCTGCTTTGAATTACATCACAATGGTACTAAATATACAGACCAAACTGATATTGCCAACATCCTGGCAGATAAGTTCAATGCTAACTTTACCCCCCTCTCACCCCCTAAAGAGCCCATCTCTATACTGGAAGAATGCAAAGTTTCTGTAATCACGGCTGCACAGGCAAAAACCACACTCTCCAAAGCCAAGAACACAGCATCCATGGGACCAGATAACATCCCAGGCTGCATTCTACACGAACTACAGAACGAACTGGCACCCCACCTAAGTACCATGTTCAATCATTGCCTCACCTCAGGCTTTGTGCCTGCTGAATGGTGCACAGCAATGATTATCCCACTCCACAAGGAGGGAGCCACCACGGACCCCAGGATCTACCGCCCCATTAGCCTAATGAGCCTGGTCTGCAAGGCCATGGAACGTATCATCATGGAACTTATAAACAAAGACATTGGTAATCTCCAAACTCTGGATCCCACCCAGTTCGGGTTTGTAAAAGGCAGATCGTGTCTCTTAAACCTGATAAACTTCTTTGAAGCAGTCACCAAAGCCGTAGACAAGGGTAAGGTGGTTCACACAGCCTATCTAGATTTTGCCAAGGCTTTCAACATCATTCCCCACTCTGGAATTATAGATAAACTCACTAAACTAGGTATAAATCCCTATGTCACAAGATGGGTTGCCAACTGGCTCACTGACAGAACCCACACTGTGAAAGTAGCAGACTCCAAATCCGACTTCAGACCAGTGACAAGTGGAGTACCACAGGGTTTAGTCCTGGGTCCTCTCCTGTTTGGTATCTACTTCTCTGAAGTACAGGCTAACACAGAAGGTCTTTGGCTAATGAAGTTCACAGATGACTGCAAACTAGGAGCCATAATCGAAACTCCTAACGATGTGGACATCCTACAAAAGGGCCTCACTGAGACAGATGCCTGGTGTCAAAGCCATGGCCTCAAGTTCAATGCCAAAAAGTGCATTGTCATCCCCTTTGGTAAAAACTCTGTACCCATGATCTACAATGTAGGCGGTAGTAGTGTGATAAGAGACCTTGGGACACAGGTGGACAGTAGTCTCTCCTTTGATAATCACATCACCACAGTAGTCAGGAAATCCTTCTACATGACACACATCATCACAAAAGGTTTATCATCCAGAAGAAAAGAGGTCATTGTTCCCCTCGACTCATCACTCATTAGACCCATTATAGAGTACAACGCCCCTTTTGGTATGTACCTCACAAGACATCTACAACAACTGGAAGGGCCGCAGAAATACCTCACAAAGAGGATTACTGGCCTCAAACAAATGCTCTATGCAGACCGTCTCAAACAACTCCAGCTTTACTCCGTTGCATATCGCCTACTCAGAGGTGATCTCTGCCTAACATACAAAGCTATTTCAAACCCAGAGCTGTTGGACATGCTCCACTTAAAGAAATCCCAATCCCTCCAAGCTACACGCTCTAGGGACCTAAACCTTGTCACCACAATAAACAGAACATGCCGGAGGGATAGATTCCTGTGCCAGAGACTTCCCATATTCTGGAATAAACTACCTATCTATATCAAACAAAGCTCCTCATTAACACTCTTCAAGAAAAAATCTTGATGATTGGATGGGAAATAGGAAATTCACTCCGGGGATCACCTCTGTGGCCCTGCTCGACAGTGGCACAGAAAAATAATTTTCTTGGGTGACAAAAGCCAGGGTACCTTTTTGGCTGAGCTTGTATAGGCCCCAGGGCCGATAGCCTAGTACCTACCTATGAACCTATGAACCTATGCAGGGATTGTGGTGGTGTTCTATGACCTTGTTGATTTGGGTTTCTTCCAAGTTCTGCCCTTTGCATACATCTGAACATTCATTCTTGTTCATAGGTTCATAGGTTCATAGGTTCATACTAGGCTATCTGCCCGAGGGCATTTACAAGCCTAGCCCATCGTTTTGTGGCTTACGCCACCCCTTTAGTATGGGGAACTATACCCATTATTTTGCTGTGCCTCTGTCGAGCAGTGACACTGAGGTAATCCCTGGGGTATATCTGCGATCTCCCATCCATTGGTCAAGATTTCTCTTGAACAAGGCCAGCGAGGTGCTCTGCCTCACATGTACCGGGATTTTGTTCCACAGCATAGGGAGTCTTTGGGTGATGAATCTATCCCTCCAGCATGTCCTATTAATAGGTTTAAGTCTCCGCCTTGTGGCTCTGATGGATCTAGATTTTTGAGGTGAAGCATATTCATCAAATCTTGCTTTCACATCCCCTTGTATGTTATGCAAAAGTCACCTCTGAGCAGGCGTGGCGACTGAATAGAGCTGGAGTTCTTTCAGTCGGGCAGCATAGGACAGATTTTTGAGACCCTTTATCCTTTTGGTGAGGAACTTTTGTGGCCTCTCCAGCTGCTGCAAGTGTCGGGTCAGATACATCCCGAATGGGGCATTGTACACAATCATTGGTCTGATGAGTGATGAGTAAAGGGAGACTATGACCTCCCTTGATCTAGATGAGAATCCCTTCATGATAAGGTGGGCAATGTAGAAGGTCTTCCTAACTACTTTAGCTACATGGGTGTCGAATGACAGACTACTATCAACCTGGGTCCCCAGGTCCCTGATAACTTCTTCTGTGCTCAGTGGATTGCCACCTATTTGGTAGCTGGGGTAACCTTGTTTTTCCCAAAGGGTATGACTATGCATTTTTGGCATTTAACTTCAGGCCGTGGCTCTGGCACCAGTTATCCGTTTCTGTGAGACCCTTCTGAAGGATATCTGTGTCAGATGTGTTTTCAGTTTGCAGTCATCTGCAAACTTTGTCAGCCATAACCCACCTGTGTTTGCTTGTACTTCCGAAAAGTAGATGCCAAACAAGAGTGGGCCCAGGACTGTGTGGGACACCACTTGTGACAGGCTTTGAGTCTGACATGGCGCCAGCAACTCTGACCCTGTGGGTTCTGTCACTCAGCCAGTTTGCAACCCATCTTGTATTGTATGGGTTAACATTTAAGCTGATGAGTTTTTCAAGATACCCGAGTGGGGTATTGTATTGAAGGCCTTAGCCAGATCGAGGTAGGCTGTATGGACTGCCTTTCCCTCGTCAATGGCTTTGGTGACTGTTTCGAAAAAGTCAACCAAGTTTAAAAGGCATGATCTGCCTTTGACAAAGCCAAACTGGGTTGGATCCAAAGTCTGCAAATTCCCTATGTCTTTATTTATGAGGTCCGTTTGGCATTCATTTGGCCTGATTGGAATTGACTGCTGATCTGGCACTGATTTGATACCTAATTTGATCTGATAGGCATAATAAATGCATGGCTATGATGATTTCTTACAAGCAAGTGTGCGGTGTGATTTGTTAAATTATGTAATTATGTGCATGCTTATTTTCATCCAAAGGCAATCTCTGAAAATGTCTTCTTGTTTGAATAGCCATCCTTCAATTATAATTTTGGCAGCTCAGTCACATTTAATTATGCCATACTTCTGCATAAAACTGTTTATAGTATAAATGTAATACATTGAAGGTCTCTCCTGCTTTCTCTAAACCACTGACTCTCATTCTGCCAAGACAGCTAGCTCTTAGATGAATAAGGGAAGTCCCTTTAGCACCCACTTGTCATTTCAGCATCATATAGTGAGTATTTATGCAAGCAATAATGCCCAACAGGGTGCATGCTATTGTATAAATAACACCTGTCCAGTAATGCTCTGAGGTCCTACATTGAGGCAGAGGGTCTCAACACCCCTGGAAGGGTGTTATTAACACAATAACACACATCCTGGTGGGCATTATTGCACTCAAATTATTTTGAATGTGTTTTTTGGTTTGTTTTGTTTTAATTACTATGGGTCTACTTTTAAATTTCGAAATCCCAAAACCTCGAACCTCTAAATCCCAACGTGTAAATAACACCTGTCCAGTAGTGCTCTGAGGTCCTATGTTGAGGCAGAGGGTCTCAACACCCCTAGACGGGTGTTATTAACATAATAACACACATCCTGGTGGGCATTATTGCACTTAAATTATTTTGAATGTGTTTTTTTTTGTTTGTTTTGTTTTAATTACTATGGGTCTTCTTTTAAATTTCAAAATCACAAAACCTTGAACCTCTAAATCCCGACGTTCAGAAGTTTGAAGTTTTGGAATCTTGAAATGTATCAATGTAGATCAGCGTATAGTGCAGAACGGGAACTTTACCATTCTCTTCACTATAGTGCGATCTCAGAGTTGGTATAATTAAGTAGCAGGGGGTGTGGCATGTAGGGGGGGGTGCCTTCCTGCAAAAACATGATTTCTGAGCTTTTCTTCTTTTAGGTGTTTTTTCTTTTTCTTTTCAAGATTCCAAAACTTTGAACTTATATATATATATATATATATATTTTTTTTTTTCCCCTGATACAAAGCAGTTCCTCTGCCTAAGGTTTCAAACTTGTTATAGTATATGTAACCATTGTTAGATAAAGTATTTTATATCCAAAATATAAGTTTGTTAAGTATTTAATGTCTGCACACGCACTCACACACACACACACACACACACACACACACACACACACACATTTACAAGTAGAGTACCTTTAAAAACACACATGATTAAACTAGTAAGTAATACCAGCCATTAAAAGTTTCGTACCTCTATACCGCTGAACTGTCCAAATTTTTGCAGAGTGACCAGATTTTTTTCCTCATTTTTTTGGTCTGTTCCTTATAACATCTGTAGCAAATCATAGGGGGTTGAAGTATGACATGCATTTGAGTCACAAACTTAATTTCCTTCACAAAATTCATGCTGACACAAATCCTTTTATTTTAGCAACTTTCTAAGTTTATAAGAGCAATATTTAAAATTGGTCCCTATTTTTGGGCCTTTGTCCCCTTCCCTATTATTTTGGCTTTGTCCAGATTTCTTGTGCTTACAAGTTGAGAGGTATGCATAAATCTTAATTTTAAATAACTGCAGCAGCCACTGCACTGATCAATTGATCTCTCTCTCGCACATCAGCTTTCATGTACACAAGCAGTCATGTACTCACACACAGAAAGAAGCATAAACACAAACACACAGACACACAGACACAACACAGATACACACACACACACACACACACACACACACACACACACACACACACACACACACACACACACACACACACACACACACTTTTCTATTTTTTAATTATCTGTTTTTTAATTTTACTTTCATTAAGCAACAGAAGTGCTGCACAGCAAGCATAAAATCATAGTGTCCATTATCTTTCTTCTAGTCTGAGCTCCATGGCAGTTTAATTTGATGTCATGAAGTGGAGGACATGTTTTCCAGTGGATATTACCTGTATATTAACAACCTACTGGAGAACAGTTATCCTCCAATCAGAGTGGCGAGCTACAGGTCACCCATTCTCTAACGGACTGTAATAAAAGAAAAATGTTTTCTTGTTCTACTGAAAGTTGTCTAGAATGTTGTACCAAACACAAAAATATCATGGAAAAAATGTAAGGAAGAATTAGGTAATTTACTTGAGAAAATGAACATGTTTGCTGTAATAAATTCTACATCTCAGCATTATACACTGTGCTGTGGATCTGGCTGATACCTCAAATGCTTTCTAAAGCATTAGTAATGCCTGGGAAAAGCCTGATGTTCCCCCACTGTGTGAACAAAGCCTAACCAATTGAATTCCTGTTTAGAAAAATGTCGTTTCTTCTCATTTCAATATTTTCAGCACTAGCAAATACGATGAAACCTGAAAAAATATCAATGAAACAGGAAGCAAGAAAAAAAAATGAAAGAAAGAAAGAAAAGAAAATGTGACATCACAGTATGCATCCAGTGCGTGCTTCTACTTTAATATCATCATCTGAAGTGGTTTGAGAGGGATATGTCACGTTATGCATTGAGCATTACATTCTGATTCTCTTTAAAACTTTAATTTTACTTGTGAATATGAAATAATGTGTAGGTGAAATTGTGTAATTTCATCTGAAAAAATACTGAGACATTTTATTTATGTACTGCCTTCATTAATTGAGTAAGCAGTCTGGTCTAAAGACCCCTTTTTAGCTATTACTCAAACCAAAGGCAATGACATTTAATAGCAGTGAAGGAACTTCTCATTTCAAGAGTCCTTACACATTAATTTCAGTAAAATAACTTTTACATTTCACTGATGAGTACATGTTCAAGGCAGCACTGAAAAACAGAAACAACTTACTGTGAGGGAAATGTCTTGTAAAAATGTATAAATATATACATCAAATATTTTTCTTATGCATATAAATATAAAAAGTCTTACCACATATGTATTTTTGGTGTACTAGACTTTTAGTTTATATTTTGGGATACATGAGATTTATATATTGATTAAGCTATTAAATTGTTAGGAATAAATAAACAGAATAAGATGGATTATGGCAGCATGATAACTTATGAGGTCAGAGAGAAGACAGAGGTCATATCTGGTTACCATTTCTACTTTCAGTTTGATGGCTTCTGCAGGTTTTCTATATAGTAAACACCAAAGGTGGGTTACCCCATACAATATCTAGTTGGATTGGTTCTTAAAATGGATCATTGCTTTACAGCTATGAATCATAATACAACTAAATATAGAGTATAGTGCAATGAGTTTCATATCACCATTCTCTGTGATAGTCATTTTTCTACTTTGATGTTAATAGTTCTTCATATTTTACCTCTGTCATCCTTGTATTTTAAGCCATCTCTTTGAACTCTAGTGCTATGGATGAATTTCTTATTTAAAGGCACTTTCATTAATACTACTATAGTTCCTTGTTGGCATAACAAACTGTGATTTCAGGTAATTTTATTATGTATCTGTGATGGCAAGATATATTTCTTAAAATTTGTTTATTGGCATTTCAAATAAACAACCAAAAACTAACACTTCAACGTGTGTATCACAATATTAGATAATGTAATAAAGCATTACTATTAATTATTCAATGAGCTTACATTAAAAAAAAAAAACTAAATAAAGCTTATGTAAATGCAATCTAACATAATTGTATATAAAATGTGTTACTTCTTCCCAAGGATTCAAGGATACTGTTAATGAATAGAACACCATGATGTGATAAAAAGTAAATTATTGAGACCTTCATTGTATTACAGTCATTTCATTTTATTTTTTGCCAGCAAAGACAATTTACACCAACATTTGTAATTAGCAGATGTTTGTCTTCATGTAATTTTAGTAGTATTAATTTCCTCCTTGTAAACAACAATGGTTATATTCAGAAATTCAGAATAAGGGAATGTAATCTTTTTTTCCCTGTTTTTGGTTATTGTTTTATGTGCAAAAGCTAAAAGACACCAGAGGAGTGGCAACTGATATTTACTGATACAAGAGAGAATTAAAGCATTGAATTAGACTAGATGCTTAGTTAAATAAAATTTACATTTGCCATTATATTTAATTACTACAAATGTATGCATTCCTTTGGGATCGTTAATGGGTTCTATGACCTTAGGCATTACATTAGACTTTCTCCATAGTATAGCAGTTCCTCTACTATTTTTGTTAAAAGAAACAGATGATAACATTTTGTAACTTATATTATTTAAATATTGTATATCTTTATCTATCAAGTGAGTCTCTTTCAAGAATGTAATGTCTCCTCTATTTAATTTTAGATATCTCATTAATGATTTCCTTTTGTTGCCATTATTTAATCCATTTATATTAATAGATAATAGATTAAAACTATCCATACTGTGCATTTGAAAAGATTTCTGTTAACAGATAATATGACATATTTATTCACATATGAATTTAATTGTATATATAAAACTCAAATGCATTCAGCCAACATTATCTTAATATTCCACATTTTTTAACTCTTCCTTTCCACAAACTAAACTGCTAAAACTAGTAAATAATGAAAACAGTCTACAACTGTAACTGTATATGTTACTAATAAAACACAACCTGCCATGGAACCAAATTTCCTAGTTTGCCTATTGAATAGACAAATTATTATACTATCTCTCTACCTACCAATGCCTAAAAATTCTTCAAAAACTATCCAAAGGTGACTGTGATGTATAATTAATATACTATTATATATAAGTTAAAAATAATAACTGTTAATTTAATTATATGTCACCATTTAAAACTAACCCATTACTATATAAAAGATTAATATCCCTCCTCTCTTGATCACAAATATTAAATAATCCAGCAAATAGTGTACCATATACATATATATGTAATAGTAGCATACATTAGCCATTAAATATTCCTAAATTATTCACTCATTTACCATTATTATAACTAAATCTCTAAATAAATAAGTAGAACATAGTGGGACCTGAAGTGATAAAGATATCTGTGAACTTACAGGTGACAGGTATCTTATCATATTAAACTATTATACAAAAGGAAAATCAATGCACATATATAACATGCTAAAAGATATATACATATTTGGTAGGTTTAACAAAAGCTGTGAATTCATTTTCATTTTAAAAGTACAAGTATCTATATCTTAAAATTGTGCAACACTCTTAATATGATAAATAACATATTTAAAAATTCCCCTAGCTTATTAAAATAATTCATAAAAATATGAACATTACTGAGGTTAGTGGCAATTTCTTGCTATTTCTGTGGGTCAAAAAAAAAATATGTGCAGTCTATATTGTATTCTAAAGTTGCAGTGGGCTTAATTCAAATTCCATTTTCCCTTCCCGGGTTCAAACATATTGAAAATATACTTTATTTTCTGTCAAATTTCAGCTATATCTTATGAAATTAGTTATTTCAGGTAGTCTTAGTGAATCTAATAACATAAAATTTGCAAAAAAGCTTCAACGTTTGCATGGCCAAGCTTCAAATTTCAGCTTTCATGGTATTTTCAAGTTGTATATGATTTTCTATGTAAATTATATGATCTTGTACATTCACATTTCTGCCATATGCAGGTATATGTAATATATATCATTCTTATAAGTAGTTTGTTATTTAAATATACGTTTTTGTCTTATTTCCTCACATATATTCTACCTTATTCTATATAACTTGTATTTCTAAAATCTCCCACCAACGAGCTATTAAATCATCAACTCACTAGTAGAGATTATAGTGTATGTATATATTTCTTAACTTACTGATAGTGCTTTTATTAAGCTTATACTGTAGATGTTTCATTCATTGTGCATTTGCATATTATTCATATCATGTTTACTCTTCTTATTAATTCTAGTATTACAAGCAGCTTTGGCTATATATTAAATAATTTATTTAATTTGAATGTGTGTTTTTAGCCATTGAGAATTTCTGTTCTGATCTAAGATGACAATAGAATTTGATTGCTGCATTTGAAAATGACAGCTCACAGCACACAGGAGCTACTAATTTCCCCTGTAGGTTTCTCATCCTTCTTAATTATTTTAAACTGTTCAGGTCAATAACAGACATCTAACTTTATGTCTTCCCATTAATATGTACAGTCAGAGTTAATAACAGTACAGCATAAGCCATTAACATTCAACAAAATGTAAGCAAATCCTATGCCAGCAACAGCTCAATATAAAACATTACTATAGCTTTTGTTTTGCCAGTTCTTAACTTCTAAATAAATATTTTTAAAGATGTTGTTTTGAAAAGATTTCTGACATATGTACTTGAAAAGAAGTTCAAATGTTTTCTCTTTGTCATCATGGCTGCAAATAAGGCACTTTCTGTTTTCACAGATACCAGTGATGAACTCTGAACTGTTCTAGAATCTGAATTTTCTTCAAAACAGCTCAAGGATCAGGTATAAAGGAAGGAAAGCAAGAATCAAGCATTTTTAAAATAACTGGAACATTCTTTTATTCTCAAGATTTTTGAAGTGTTAATTGTTTCATAAACAACATGTGAAAGAAATGTCATACACAGGAACAAAGTAAACAAATTCACTAGTACTTTAACACTTCTAATTAGCATATTATTTAGATCTGACAGTCAGTTAACCCAGCAATGCACATACTAAGCAAAGTTAAACAAATAAAATAAAATTCTTAATGTGAACAAAATAGGAAAACCCAGACAATTAAGCTCCTCTCAGCATAAAACCAGCAAATCCAAATGAAAAATCAAACTTTGAGGCGACAAACATGGCTCAAATTAAAGCATTAAAAATGTTTATTAATAAAAAGTAAGTGCTTTTGTGTCTTTTTACGGACCTTTCACCAGACTTTATCAATATACTAGCAATAAAATAACATCTAAATGCACTCCTTTAATTGTTACGCTGCTGTGTAATAAACTCATTAATACAAACTGACCATTCAGTTCATACAATCAGTTAAAAGACAACACCTAACATGCACCATAAAATAAACATATAAATCTAATATAAAATGTATAAAACTGCAATACTTAATATATATAAAAAAATGCACATAAAATGTTTATAAAAATAAAGTAAAAAAAATCCTATGAATAGTTTAAATATCACATATTACACAGCAAAGACCACTAAATGTCTCACCCATCGAGAAACTCACCCATTCATAAAATTACTCAATTACCATTCATAAAAACAGCAGCACACAAGATGTGTAAAGCAAAGCATAGCTTTCTTGCTAAATGATGTTTTACAGTAGCTTCATAAAATTTCTGTTTGTTAAACATTAACACATTATAACAAAGCTACATTAATAATCACAGAAACATCAGTGTCACTTGACCCCTTAAACACTACTAAAACAAATATAATTTCTACATATAAGAAAAAAAAAACTAACAGGGCAAAGGTTTATCATAAAGAAAAGGCTTCAAGTATACACTATCATTGAGTCCATACAATTTATCAGCTTGTAATCTAATAAATCATTTGATTTAGACTTCTCTGTAGCACTGTTGATGTTTCATAACCTCAGACTCCTATAAACAAGCTCTAACATCAAAAAATAAGTGTATGTCCCAAATCACTACTAGAAACATGCCTAGTTAAAACATCTGTGTCATCTTTCTTCACTATTGCATATAGATGTTCCCTATCCCTTTCGCATAATATGCAGTTAGTTTTTCCCACATAAAAAGCTGGGCATTTATCACAATAAGCTAGGTATATAGCATCTCTGGTCCTACAATCAGCATAATGTAGAAACTCAAACTCTTTTAGTAGTGGGATGGATAAACTTGTTACTATTTGCCATATGCAAACAGAAATTACAATGTCTGCATCCAAAAGTACCCCTCCTTTGTGATTCCATTCCCACTGTTCTAACTTTCTCATAACAAAGAAGCCTTTTCAAAGACTTACTATTTTTATAAGTAAATTTGGTGATTCACCTACTACATCCTTCAATTTATCATCTGCAATAAGAATATTCCAATTCTTAACTATTATTTCACAAATAGCCTCATTATTAGAGGTATATGTGATCACCACCCTACATTTCCTATTCCTCTGAGATTTATTAACAGTAACATCATGTACCATTAATCTCTTGTCTCTAAAGAATAGTTTGCATCTACCCTCCCTATCAGTGTAACTACCACCTAATAATGGAGCACACTGTTTATGCTTGTACCCTCTATGCAAATTTTTTTTCTAATTTCTTGAGAGCTTCCTCACAGCCTTCCCATGTACTGGTTAACCTAGAAATTTTAAGATCTTGTCTTTTCACAATATTCCTATAAATATGGGATGGATGCATGCTCTGTCTATGTAACAAATTATTTTTCCTGCAAGACTTCCTATGCATCTCAGTGATGATTATGGCCCTTTCACTGATAATCAATACATCAAGAAAATCTAGCCTTTCCCAAGACCACTTTCCAGTAAAATGTAAAAAACTGCCAGTAGAATTGATATATGCCATAAATTTAATCAGCTCAGACTCTCTGCCATTCCACAGCAAAAAATATCATCCACAAATCTTCTGTAATACAGGATAAGTCTAGAATATTTCCTATTAGATACAGTAAAACTCCTTTCCCAGTAGGCTATAACAATGTTTGCATAAGAATTTGCATATGAAGTGCCCATCGCTACTCCTGTCTTCTGTAAATAATACTTATTGTTGTGGAGAAACACATTATTATTCAAAATGAAATCTAACAACTTACAATGCAAGGAAATTCTGCTAGTAATAATATTAATAGATTTAGACAAAAACTGTCTAATGCTCTAATCTACTTTCATTCAGAATCATGGTGAATAGAGAGGTTATATCAAGAGTAACAAAAATAGAATAAGGTATATATGATTCTGAAAAAATATACTCAGATAAGGTTGTGAGAAAATGTTCTGTATATCCCAGAACAGTGGGTGTGGCATCAACTACTGGTTTCAATTGTTTTTCAATTTATATAGAAGCAGGCTGTGTAAGCCACCCCTTACTAGAAACAATAGGTCTTAATGATGGATCATTAAGATTTATATGTATCTTGGTTAGACATTTAAAGGTGGGCACAACCAGTGTCTCAACTAAAAGATAATTATATAAATCAGTATCTAATTGTCTACATAGTAAACTATCATATAAATCAGCATGGACATTTTTAATCAACTTATTTAATTGTCCATTAGGCAAGACAATGTACCCAACACTTTAGTCATAGGTGACTCTATAGTCAGGCACACTGATGTCCCACTCACCAGGTTGAACAAGGAGAAAATTACAGTCAGCTGCCTTTCGGGTTCCAGAATCCGCCACATAATGCATGCACTCAAGTCACTCCACAACAAGTACAAATACGACTCTGTCATTGTCCATGTTGGAGTGAATGACTTGAGATGTACATCCCTGGACTACATGAAAAGAGACATGGAGGAGCTCTCGGATCATGTGGCCCAGGCAGGTATGACCCTAGCCCTAAGTAGCATCCTGCCTTCACCTAGAATGATACCACAGTATAAGGACAAAATGATTGACTTCAACAATTGGCTAAGCTTCTGGTGTCATTCAAAGGGGATCCAATATCTGTCTGCCTGGGAAGACATGATCGACAAACCACAATGTTTTGCCAGAGATGGTCTGCACTTATCACCCCTGGGATTCATGTTACTGCCTAAAGCTCTTGCCACCCCTATAGTGCCTTTTTTAGGCAAGGTTCAAAGGATAAAACCACCACCGTAACAGATACAATCATGAAAAATCTGAAGGTAATGCTACTCAATGCTAGAAGTCTAAACCTCAAAATGCACTCTCTTGAGGCACTCCTAAAAATGGAGAACATCGATATATGTGCAGTAACTGAGACCTGGTTCAAGGCTCCAGAGAGCACCCCTGCAATACCAGGCTACAACTCCTACCACACTTTTCGGCCACAAAATCAAGACCGAAACACTAAAGGTGGAGGAGTGTCAATATTCACCAAGGATATTCACACCTCCAGTCTAGTTGCCCAACACAATGCATCTGAAATTCTCCAGGTGCAACTAACACTAGGTAAGACTGCAATCCAAATTGTAGCTTGCTACAGATCCCCCACCATGCCCCAAGATTCTCACTACACCTTTCTAAACATACTGGAAAATATTAAGATACAACCAAACACCCTAATACTGGGTGATTTCAACTACCCTGCCATTAACTGGGAAAACTACTCAGATACCAGCTCCTTTTCCCATTGGTTCTTGGAATTCATAAATTCCAATGCCCTGGATCAGCTAATCCATTGTCCCACCAGGGGCTCCAATATCCTAGACCTGGTCATTACCAACATGGGAGATAGATGCTCCACACCAGTGGTCACCCCCCTCATTGGTCAGGTCTGACCATAAGCAAATCACCCTTGACATCCACATCCCACCCCCACCCCCCAGTAAGGAATCCTCCTTAAAAAACTTCTCCAAAGCCAACTTCATGCTACTGAAGTCAGAAGTGACAAACTTCATGACACCCATGCAGACAGGATCTGAAAGTTTGACTGCAGAATCCTACACTAAGGCACTGTACGAGCACATCCACTTGTGCATGAATCGTGACATCCCAAATAGAACCAAGATGCTCTTCTCCAAAAAAAGGAAGCCAATATGGCGGACCCTGCTATAAACAAACTATACAACAGAAGGAAGAAACTGTTGCAGAAAAGAGGAAAATCCCAGGATGCAAAAAACTCCCTCACCAGACTCAGTAAGAAGCTGAGATCCCTCATAAAATCCTCAAAAGCTAGTTACAAAAATAAAATTGCCAAAGATTCCAAAGACAACCACAAGGCATTCTATAGTTATGTCAAGAATTTAATTGGCAATGCTCAGATCTGCTCTGAGCTACAGCAGAATGGCATTAAATATACTGATCCTAAGGATATTGCCAATATCCTGGCAGATCGATTTAGTGCCAACTTCACCCCCCTCTCACCGCCTAAAGGTCCCATCTGAAAACCAAAAGATTGCCAAATTCCGGTAATCACGGCCACACAGGTAGAAACTGCACTCCCCAAAGCTAAGAATACAACATCCATGGGACCAGATGACATCCCAGGCTATGTACTACATGAACTACAAAATGAACTGGCACCTTACCTAAGTGTCATGTTTAATCATAGCCTCATCTCAGGCTTCGTGCCCACTGAGTGATGCACAGCTACAGTTATCCCACTCCACAAAGGGGGATCCACCTTGGATCCTGGGAACTACTGTCCCATCAGTCTGATAAGCCTGATCTGCAAGGGCATGGAATGCATTATCATGGAACTTATAAACAAAGACATTGGCAACCTTCAAACACTGGACCCCACCCAGTTTGAGTTTGTGAAGGGCCGATCTTGTCTCCTGAATCTGACTGACTTCTTTGTATCAGTTTCCAGAGCTGTAGACGAGGGTAAGGTGGTCCACACAGCCTATCTTGACCTCACCAAGGCCTTCGACACCATCCCCCACTCTGGAATCATAGATAAACTTACTAAGCTGGGCATAAATCCTTACATCACTAAATGAGTTGCCAACTGGCTTACTGACAGAATCCAGACTGTAAAAATAGCCAACTCCAAATCCAGCTCCAGACAAGTGACAAGTGGAGTACCTCAGGGTTCAGTCCTGGGACCACTCTTGTTTGGCATCTACTTCTCTGAAGTACAGGCCAACACTAAGGGACTCTGGCTAGCAAAGTTGCAGATGACTGCAAACTGGAAGCCATTATTGAATCCCCAAATGATGTGGCTATTCTACAAAAGGGCCTTACAGAAACAGATGCCTGGTGCCAAAGCCATGGGCTCAAGCTTAATGCCAAGAAATGCATAGTTATCCCCTTTGGAAAAAAACATGTACTCATGAATTACCACATAGGTGGCAGTACACTAAACATTGAAAGTGTGATGAGAGACTTAGGGACACCGGTGGACAGTGGTCTCACTCTCGATAACCACATCACCAAAACAATCAGGAAATCCTTCTATGTGGCACACCTCATCACTAAGGGCTTTTCATCCAGAAAAAAGGAGGTCATTGTCCCACTGTACTCATCCCTCATTAGACCCATTATAGAGTATAATGCCGCATTTGGTATGTACCTCACAAGACATCTGCAACAGCTGGAAAGGCCACAGAAATACCTCACTAAAAGAATCACAGGCCTAAAGCAGATGCCATATGCTGACCATCTAAAAAAACTCCAGCTATACCCTGTGGCATATCGTCTACTCAGAGGCAATCTCTGCTTAACATACAAGGCCATGTCAAACCCTGAGCTGTTGGACATGCTCCACTTAAAGAAATCCCAATCCATCAGAGCCACAAGCTCCAGCGATCTAAACCTTGTCATCACAATGAACAAAACATGCTGGAGGGATAGGTTCCTGACCCAGAGACTCCCCATACTCTGAAATAGACTGCCCATACATATCAAGCAGAGCGCCTCCTTGGCCCTCTTCAAAAGGAACCTTGATGATTGGATGGGAGATAGGAAATTCACCCCGGGGATCATGTCAGTCACTCTGCTAGACAGGGGTCCAGAGAAGTAAATATTGTGGGAAGAAATATCCAGGGAATTATTATGGCTAGGCTTGTATAGGCCTGAGGGCCGATAGCCTAGTGCCAACCTATGAATATAAGTTTTAGTATCATTTAATGTATTTATCATCTTATTCTCATATATTTATCTATGATGACTATGGTTACGCCTTTGTCATACATTCTTAATGTATATAGTCTTATAGTTGTCAATTATATTGCTTATAAATTAATGACATTCTCTTACAGAAAGTACTTGTTTAACATTTAGAAATATATTTATAAGTTTAGCTAAATGAAATATTATATCTTTCACTGCAAGTATAGTAAAACAGAAAAACTAACCATTTTATTCCTTATCATGCAAAATGCTTTAGCTTGCAATATAAATACATATTTAAATATGTTTTGAAGCTTAGGGACCAGTACAAACCTTTCACTTAAAGGGTAAATACATTGTGCAGAAAATAAAAGTCCTGCAACCAGAGAATAAAAGTCACTTATTTGTAAGCTTTTTAATTTTTAGTCGCCGTTTCTCAGGAATTCATCTCACTCTGTCTCTTGAGAGATATACTGTTCCAGTTCATTTCTTCAGTATTATTAAGGATTTTATTTTTTTAACAAAAGTGGATGTCTCCTCCAGTGTGTGAAGTGTTTTAGTTCCTTCAGAAAGAAATAATGTAAAAGTGGAAAGTGGCTTTAATATTCTTCTTTATAAGTTCCTTGATCAGTGGTAAGCAGGATTTTCTTTTACTCATTACTGGAATAATCATTGTCAAATTGACTACGTGTTCACTTATTTTAATAGCTTGGCTGGACCATGCTGTTTGTAATATCTGATCTATTTCTAAGCTGGGCATAAATATAATTATAAATAAATATGTTGGTGTGTTTTCCTTCCTCAAAGGTGCTCTCAGGAATCTATGTGCCCTTTCAATTCCCAAAGATAAAGTTTCGGGTAGATTTAATATTTTACATAGCCAGGTTGTTGTAAAGTTTATTATATTGTATCCCTAATACTTTTCAGGTATACCATAAATTCTAATGCTATCTCAACTCAGTCTATTTTTAAATCATCAACTTTATAAGCCAGTTATTTTGTTTTAAAAGAAATCCAGTCTGAGACTCATCTTCAGTTATTCTCGCTTCATGACATTTGAAGTTTCTTCCATACTGCTGATTCATGCACATTGTTATTTCATAAGAATTTCTAAATGTTCCATCTTCTTTCTGGTCTCTTGTTTGACACTTTCTATTTTGGTATCCAGTTTGTCCATTTTAAGTAACACATCGTGCATACCAGATATTAGTGACTAGGTGTCTTTTTAATGCAAGAATCCTGAATACCATTTCTTGAGTGGCTAATGTTGTTCTCTCTTAACCAAGCAGTTGAAATTCTGACAGGAAAAGTACAGCTTTTGAAGACATTGATGCTATAAATCTTTTCTCAGATTATTAATGAATAAAATTAGCTAACAAGTATCTCCAACTTTTAATTTTTTTGATTATATTTTCTATCAGATAAATGTTTTCAGTCACAGAGCCTTTACCAGTTGCTGCTGTCAGTTAGCCATCTTGGCCATGCCCTCCAACTGGCATTTATATGACCATAAAGCCTGAGCAAGTGACTAAAACTTCAGCCAAGATTTTGTTAATACTTCACTGCCATTATAATGGTATGATTTTGGAGGTAATAGTGGAGCAGGTGTACAGTTTGCTGAGATTAAATTTCGCAAAATAAATCTGGATGAACTGTATCATCTGAAAATGCTCCCATACACCACCTTACTCATATGTGCAAAGCCTCATCTTCTGTAGGATCATTTATAAAGACAAAGAAAAGGAGTGACCACAACAGTATTCCACACATCACCCCCATTAGTCACCATCCTTTCATCTGAAAGAACCCATATACAATAACCCTTTGAGCCATTCTGTCTAGCCAGAATTTTATTTACTTAATGTTTATTAATGGGGTAATTGAGCTGGTCCAATTACCATTTTCAGACTTGGCCCAGGCTAAGCTTGCAAAAACAAAATACATACAGAAAAAAAATACAAAATGAAATGCAAGCACATTGAAAATACACTTGGAATAAGAAGTAAATTTAAAAATATGTTAAATCATACAAGAGTGTTCAAAGACGAAGAAGAAAGCATCTAGAAGCAAAACTAAAATTTTCTTTGTACAATAGCATCATCAGAGGCAGTGGTACAATAACATCATCAGAAGCAGTGGTAGGGTACATTTTTTGAGATTACCCAAACATTTTGGTATGCTATTCTTCTAGTAATCTTGAATTAATAATACATTGTGCCATCCAGTGCTCCCCTGTGTCACTTAACTTGTCAGGAATGATTACTCACCTATCAAATATAGATCAGTATAGGAGGGATTTGAATCAAACACATTCCATTTCTTCATCTTCCTAACTTTGATGCAAAGACTTTCAAGTTTAAGCTCACATTTATTAAGGTGCTTTCTAACAAATCACCATTACAATATATGGTAATAAAATAACAATGTAAAATAAACAAGACTTGCCACAAAACAACATAAAAATCATGAAAATTCACTCCATCCTATCATATACTAAATCTAAAACATGTGTTTTAATGCCTGTCTAAATCTAGCCAAGGAGTAACACTTACAAAGCCATAGAGATGCAAGTTCCACAAGTATGGGGCCTGATAATAAAAGCTCAAAAACTTGAATTCATAAGGTCAAACCATGGGACTGCTAGCAGCCCCTCAGAAGCAGAGCAAAATCTGCACAGGGCAGTAGGGCACAGTCAACTCATTCAGAAAGCAGGGACCCTGGATATGAATTAACATGTACACTAATACCAGAATCTTGAAGATAATCCCATGCCAGACTCGGAGCAAGATTATGTCACACAAAGCAGGTGTTATGTGATTGTAATGAAATATACCACTCAGTAACCTGGTTACATAATTCTGCACCAGCTGTAGGAGGTCAGGTTCAATATTAGTTTGACATTAATCAAATATCAGTACATACAATAAATAAATATCTTAGGAAGTTCTAGGTACAGGGCAGTGGAACTGTGAGACTAAGGTATCAACAATAACAGACAGATTATTTTGAGGAATTATGTATTTAAACCTGAAGATGTTTCTTAGATGGAAACAGGATGACTTATCTACAGCTGACACATGGGCCTGAAGTATGAGCTGTGAGTGAAGAATAATACCAAGATTCCTTACCTTATTAACTAATTCTAGTTAATCACAATGATGCATAATGCTGTCAAGTAAATGTATGTCACAAGAGTCTCCCAGAGTTGAATGAACAGCCAAGGCCTCAGCCTAGGTGGCATCCAAGTTTAGTCAATTATTATAAAGCCAAGTAGGAATGGCTTCAAGGTCATCAGCCTGGAAGAAAATATAAGCCATATTGTCTCTGGTAAAGGAAAATAGGTCTGAGCATTTTAATATTGCCTTCACTAAGCAAAGTTTTAGAAAACTTAATATACAACCATCAGACTACACAACAGAACAATAACTTCTATGCCAAAATCAGCACAGCTTCCAGGCTAACTGAGACACAATGACAGCCATTTGGACATTCACCAGTGATATTCTGATGAGTATGAGAATCAAATTAATACTGAGTTGCAAAATGTTTAAAATTACTAACACACATAAGGAAAACAAAACACGAGAGAATACCTAAATAAATCAGATTAAATACTTTGCCTACTTTACACTTCTTCAAATTAACTAACTTCATTCCATTCATCATTAAATATAAATATTAGCATATCATGTGATTTCAATAACCTATTACTGTATTACTTACTGAAAAATATTAATTTAAAAGTCCAGTAACCTTTCACATACTATGTGGCTTCAATAACCAATCATTGTATTCCTTATTGAAAATCATTTACTTTAAAGGTCTAGTATGCAAAATACTCAGTACTAATTCTATAGTTTAACACAGAGGGAAAACATAACCCATAAAGTTAACAATATCAAAACAATGTCAATATTAATTTCTGTTTCTAACATATTATCACCCCCCCCCATATAAAATTAAGTTCCACCTTTTCAATAACCATTAATAATGTAATAAACTTCATATACTAAAGTGTGTTTTGAGAGTGCATTTTTGTAGTTTTCTGTTTTATAGCATAATTCTGATCATATACATGCTCTGATAACGTCCTTACAGTTTCCCAACATAATAAGCATCACATGTCAATTTGTCAGTCTCATTATAACAAAATTAAAATTATTAAAATTACTTCCCATTTACTTATTTTTTTATTTTTCACAGGACTATAACAAGAGCTGTCAGTAATTCTACACTGTGAACATGCATTACATAGAAATCTCCTCATTTGTGAACCTGTTTTAAATTATTTATTTTTCTAATGTTCATTACAATGGCTTACTCGTATTAGCAAACTTTTTGTTTAGTACATACTGATTTTACAAGTTCTTAGTTTTCAAGACTTACTTTCTAGTTGCTCACAGCAGATTGTTTCACTTCAATAAAATCTGCTGTGTAAGTCAAACCGAACCAGTCCCTATTCCTTGTCGCTTACTCTTACAGTTTTCATTAATGCTCCCTTTAATATAGCTGGAACTTTCACTGATCTATTCTCTTGGACATCTTTTAACACTTCCTTTAACAGCATTCTTTTGCATAGCCTTTCTCTATAAAAAAAATGTAAATAAATGTTTCCATTCCATGGTAAAATCATTCTCATTTGTAGGCATCCTTGTTTTTCTCATAAATAGATGTTTAACAATACTCTTTTTAAGTTGATAAGGCTGAGCTCTTCTTAAATGTAAGCACATATTATTGAACATTTATTTTATAAACCCTTTAGAATCTAAACCTCTTTCTTGCTATATATATATATATATATATATATATATATATATATATATATATATATATATATATATATATATATATATATACATACATATATATATATATATATATATATAGATATAGATATATATATATGTAGATAGATATAGATATATGCATGTGTGTATATATAATATATATATGTATATATATATATATATATATATATATATATATATGTGTGTGTGTGTGTGTGTGTGTGTATATATATATATATATGTAGAATAGCAGTTTGTCCTTTTTGCAAGTAAAATTTAAAAAGAAAATAGTAGTTTCTAATTCACTGAGGAAGTTATTAAATTCTATCTCAGTACCTTTTGTTAGAAAAAGTAGATCATCAATAAAACTAGTACAGAAAATCATTTTGTTCTGAAAATATTCATTATTATAAAAAGTCATCTCTTCCCATCTTGCTGATACCATGTTGGTATAAACTGGTACCTTTGATGTTCCCATGGACACTTTTTTTCTGATGAAAACCTTCTCTAAATACAAAAAAGCATTATTCAACACTAACTTTATCAGGAAGCAAATAGTACTTTCTCTCATGTTAAACTTTTACCCTTTTTACCAAAATTCTGTTAAAAATATTATCCCTTCCAGGGGAGGCCCCTGGGCACTTCTAGTCTAAGCATCACCCTGTCACTGCCACCCCTCCAAAGCAACTTTTTAGTTCATGCTGCAAACTTTCAGGAAGTTGTAACACACAGACTGCTGTGTAGCTACAATTCTCTTACATTACGACAAGCTTGTGTGACACAACATGTTAGCCAACCTCACAAGGGAACATTCACAGTTTTTGGCATTTACTTGCAAAAAAAATATATTACAACAGCTGTATGTACAGGGTTGGACTTAGGTGAAATGGTGCCTTAGGTACTACCTACTGTTTCATCCTAGCCAACAGGCTCTTGCGCGCGCGCGCGCGCACACAGACACACACACACACACACACACACACACACACACACTCCAGTAGTCCCCTCTGCCCCCCATCTTGGGGACCCATACCATGCACATTATTTTTTTCTTCCTTTTCTGAGATTTTGCCTTAACTCTTTAGCTTTTTTAAGAAGCTATAACTTTCTATATACTCTGAAGTGCATTATTTTTTTTTATACACAACCTTTTCATTCAATGATGGCTTGAACGGATATTGTGATTAAGGAAATAGATCCAGTGTTGCTTTTTAACTTTAGTTTTCTGTACATTCTTTCTATACACCTTTCTTGACCAAGATAACACAGTAATGATCATTTAGAAGATAACTCAATTTAGCCAGGTCCTCCAGACACTATATGATTATAGATGATCTGGGATGCATTTTATATCACTTTTCCAACCCTTTAATCTAATGATGGCCTAAACAAAAATCATGAATAAGAAAAGCATTTCAGGCTTATTTTTTTTTTCCTTTCAAGGAAAACATAAGTTGTGCCCAATGCTTAATGTTCAAAGCTGACAAAATAGTAGCTCACAATAAACAAGCCAATTGTTGTGGGATACACATATTCTGGGAATACTGCCTGCCTCACTAACCCCTCCACCCAAAAAAGGTCACTACCTGTACATCCTTCTGGTTTTAGATTGGGATGAAAGCAGAGGCTCAAATGGCCACAGTCATGTATTTCAAGTGACTGCTGTCATACATATACATTGCATGCCTCCTTATTCTTCAACCCTAAGCTCCAAAGGCAGCCATTTGTAGAAGTACATGATATGTGGTTGTGAGAAAAGCAAAATAAAAATTATGATTAAATTAATGCATTACACTTTGTTGTTCCTAGACAGTATGCTGCCGTCACACAAGCTATAGTAACCTTCTTTGTACATGCCTAACTTCTATGAGAAAAGTAAAAGAAATAATGACCACACTAACCCAACCCAAACACAAGCTATAATGAACTCCTGCACATGCCTCTAAGGTTTGACTGTAATGGAAATTAAAGAAGTAACGACCACAAAATCCCCAGTCCCCCACAAAACCTACAGAAACCTTCTGTACCCACACACACATACACACACACACACACACACACACACACACACACACACACACACACACACACACACATCTGAACATCTGAGCAGGGTTGGTTTTAGAATGGGTATGGCTGAGAGCAAAAGCCACCACTAAGTCCAGGTCAGAATCCATTTATCCTATCTAGAGAGTGGGGAGCACCAGAATCCTAGAGAATACAAGTGTCTGAATGTTCTGTGATATATTTTATGCCTCGTTTTTGATATACAATTAACTGTTTATTATTCTGGGTATCAGTAAAAATGCAGTTGTGTATGTGCCCTGACATTACTGGGTATGTGTACAGATAAAAAACAGTAATTTTTTATGCACCCAAAAATTATAAAACATAGCAATACTAGTGTTGCTCTTATTTTGGCAAACAGCAATGCATTTTGCAACACTGGTACTGCCACACTAGATCAGTGATTGTCATTTAGCAGTCATCAAACAGCAGCAGGGTAAGTGTCTTTTGATTTACATCATTGAGGAGTAATGTATATCTGTCCCTGTCCCTGATTTCACAGACCATCCCTGAATTTGCCTCACAATTTTGCATTGTCAATCATAAAATGTTTGATTTGCTGGTAAATCATCCAGGATTACAGACAGTCAATAAATCCAGACATGAGAGTTTTATACTTCTTATTGTCCAAAAATGCATGTTGATGCAAAATGTGTTGTATTAACTCTGTAAGTGAATTAGAGTAATATTTAAAATGTGTTCCTGATTTTGAGCTTTTATTTTGTTATTTTTTTTGCTTTGCCCAGAATTCTTGAGCAAATAAGTTCAGAATTAAAGTATCTGGCATTCTGCCACTATTTATAAAACTCTCTGAAATAGAAAACCATTTCTGAAGATTGGAAACAACAGCGTTTCTTAAAATCCAAGATATGCACTGTGATCAGTCACTCTGGGCTGCTGATCTTTCTAGTGCTTATTTTGCTCAATTTCAGTATCAGCTTTACCCTAACAGGGTCATATCACAACCTGTTCAGTTAATGAGTGTAATCAGAAAATTAATACATTTTTTCTCATTTTTCCCCTACCAGCAGCCGCTTTTGTGGGGCCTTCAGACTGTCAAGGATAAATATGGGGCCTGTCCTGCAGCCATGGGTATTGCAGATACCTATACATAAAGACAGATTAACAACTATGTTGTTATTTTTAGTGGACAGAATGTCCACCAGAAGGTTTACCTAAGCCAAGGGCACTATGCCAGTGGTAAAATATTTAATAGAATTGTGAAGGCTGTTAACATGTTAAAACACTGTTGCTACAATCAGAAATATCTTTGAATTTTAAAGGAGATATAAATAAGAGTTATTATTATCCACCTCATTTATTAAGGACACAGAACTGCTGTACTATTTTTTTTGGTTTGACAGATGTGTTACAAAATATCAAGATAAGATAACTTGCTGTGGTTGGGGGCCCTCCAAGACCAAGGGGCCCCCATTGTCAGCAGGGTTCGCTGGTGCCTAAAGCCAGCTATGATCCCTTCTTCACAAGAGATACTGGAGTACAAAGATTTGACATCAACCATAACAAAAAAGGTGCCTTGGAACTCTGTTATAGAATTTGGCTTAATATTTATAAAAAATCCCAATACTTCTTTCTGTAAGAGGGAACCTGTCTAAATAAATGCCTATCCCTCAGCTTTAGACTCTTAGGACACCACTAAAAGGTAGATGTCTGCTACCCTGATAGATTTTAGGGATTCAAAAAATATCACAAAACAGGAACCAGCACTTTCAAAAACTAATAAAACAGTAAATCAGTGCCAGAATACGTTGAAACTCCGTCCAAGCAGTTTATTCACAAGCTGATAAAAACAAGTCAAAAATAAAAAACGATCGATAACTTATGTTAACGCTCTTACAACAACAATTCAGTATGCGTTTTCGTCCTTGTGCATAGGACTTCATCAGACATTTTTTTTTTTTTTGTCTGATGAAGTCCTATGCACAAGGACGAAAACGCATACTGAATTGTTGTTGTAAGAGCGTTAACATAAGTTATCGATCGTTTTTATTTTTGACTTGTTTTTATCAGCTTGTGAATAAACTGCTTGGACGGAGTTTCAACGTATTCTGGCACTGATTTACTGATTCAAAAAATATCCTAATCTAGGTTTCTTCCTCAACATAAAATTATACAGGTCAACAAAAATATCACCATCTTGTAACAATTAAAGTAAAACATTATCAGCTTTGGCATTTGCAATATTAACAGTGCACTTAACTAATTCAGAACTCTCAGTTTAATTAAAAATGTTATTTCTTAGCAATTACATAGTCACTTTGATTCATATCAGCTAGCTCATTCTCTTTGTCATCTTTCATGAATGCACTTGGTTATTCTAAAGTTGCTTTAAGAGACAGGCTAAAATTCTAAAACTCATTAAAATGCTTTTTTGAGATAAATTAAAATTAATTTTTCTTTTTTTTTCACATACGTTTTGAAATGTTTACAAGGCAGACAAATTGGGGTGGTTAAAAATAGAACACTTCCTCAAAATACACTTCTCAGTCTAAAACCTATCAGTCCCATATAAATATATATCTCAGACTCAGTTTGCTTGTAAAACAATGTAATTCAGTTAGTGTTTTAGCAAAAGACATTCTAGCACTTGGAACAAAATTAAACCCAAATCTTAATATATTTAACTGTTCTCCGGAAAAGTCAAAGTTAGTTAATTTCAAACTCATAAAGGAACTTTTGTTACCTTCATTTAATTCAATAGTCTGGAGCCTCTCCTTCTGTCTCTTCTTCTTCTTTGGAACTTCTGCTCCTGACATAAATTGTAAAATGCTCTTGTCTGCTGTCCGATAGGTGTTTTTTTCCCATCTCGTGCACACCATTGTCATAGTTCTTAAACTCTTGATCTATTATATTGAGGTATTATGCGTTTTTTTTGTTTTTTTTTTTTTGTTTGTTTTTGTTTTTGAATCTTCATAGCTATGGACAAAGGCAAATTGACAGGGACATTTTGATAGACCTAGCAAAGTCATTTGACACAGTCGATCACAACTTACTGTGCAATGCCCTACTAGTACATGGCATCAGTCAAAATACCTCCCAGACGTTCAACCTTTTCAACCAAACCTTCAAGGCTAAACTTGGCACCTCCATTTCAGACATAGCATTGCTTCACAAAGGAGTTTCCCTGGAGTCACTGACTCAAAGAAAAATCTTACAAAATTTCAAACTACTACCAACAAAATCTATCACTTTATTTTCCTAGCTTACCCCAACAGAACAGCACCGCTCAGTCCTGAAAAGAAATGTTATTTGGATCCCAATTCAACAAACAGCTCACCTACATTTGCTTTCCTCCTGTTTCACCTGCTTAACGAGAACTCATTCAACTATGTACCAAGCATGTTTACCTTAAGAGAAGGAGCCTACAACCTCAGATTTCAACCAAACCATCCTCCAGGTCCACACTTTGTTGCATCCAACAGAAAATGCAATAAGTACAGCTTTTCTGTATTCAGCCCATTAATCCGGCAGTCCATTTCCTATCAGGAACTTCTCTGATTCTCTTCAGTTCAGAAAAACTCTTCTGCATCTCCTGGTAGTCTAAAACATAGCAATGACAGCTACTCCTTCTCTCTAAACTGCATATAACCCTCTCTAAATTGGATATCTACTCAGCCTTCTTCTTATCCCACTCTACGTTATCATCTCTATTCACATCCTACTTATCTTTTCAACACCCTCCACCTCCTGCTTCACCCACCTGTAGTATTTTAGTCTCCTACTGCTCTTTCTTCATTTAAATAAACTGAACCCTGTCATACTGCAGGTGGGCATTACCCACTGGTAGCGTATGCCTGTCTCATTGACAGTCTGCAACCAAACGTATGTATTACAATCCTTCCTGTTACTTCATGATTTCACTGCTCCAATCATCCTTTATATTGTTTAATGTTCAGTGCTTGAAGCATTCTACTAACATTATTAATTTATTTGCATTTGTATGCATGTGTGTGGGAGTATATATAGTTGGTTACACTCGAGCTGAGCTTGAAAGTAGTCCTAAATAAATAAAGAAATCATGTTGCAGCTTCACTGCTCATATTTCTCTGGATATAGCATGTTTTAAATTTTCACTTAGCACTCACAGCTGCCTTTCTTCTCTAGTATTTCAGTTCCTGCTATTATTGTACACCTCCTGTTAACCCCCTAGCTGTGTTTCCATAAGAGCACCAGAGAAGGGTCATTGCTTACTGCAGAAAAAGGTGTTTACTACAGAGAAGTCAAATGTAAACTAAAGGTCTGTTTGAAGAAGTACTTTGCAGATAAATCCTAAAGAGGAATTTGCTGACTAATTCATGTTCTTAAAAAATATGGAAACTGAACATGGCTGTCATTGAATGTTACATCCTGGTTGGCTGTGTGGTATCAACGCAGGAAAGGACAGGTACTGCAGCGCTGCTTCATAAAATTTGAAGACTGCATGTGGGTAAGGGGTGTCATTACTATGTAACCCACTGTGTTTACTAAGCTGTCTATAAAACATTAAGTGTCGACAATATTTCATAGCAAAAAATTCACAAACCACAAGAACATACTGAAGAACATCTGAGAAGCTGCTTCTTTTCTGTAATTTGCACTCGACCTTGGCTATTTGTTCTTTGCAAAAAAGCCCCAAAATGCTGCAGTAAATAAATGTTTTCTTAATGAGATAATTAAAAACAAGGCTGTCTGCAAAAATAAGATTCCCTTCTGAGCTAATGCATTTTGCAACTCATTTAAATAGCTTTGATCTCTCCCCCTCTCTTTCTTTCTTTGCATCTCTTTTTCTAACCACAGGCTTAGTCCCAAAAATGCACTCAGTTTTCTAAGATTATTTTCTTTGAAGTTTGTTCTGTTTTGCCCCTCTTTAAATATCAGCACTAACACCATCACTGTTTTGCTAAAGAATAAAAATTCTTTCTTTGCTTACCTAATACAGACAAACTTAAAACTAATGAAAATTGAGAATTCTTCACATTTCTATGTAAGTATAATGTATTATTCATAGGTTCATAACTGCATACAAACTAACAACCACTGGGGCCTTTATAAGCATAGCCATGCAATGCAAATGTATCCCACAAGTTATTGTACCTTAGGGGCTTAGATGTTATTTTAAGGGGTCTATATCACTTTGTTGAATGCTTTATTCAGCAAATCACTATTTATCAAACTCACTTAAGCGAACAATCATTTCAGCAAATTTTTTTCTCAGGGAAAGGACATAGTTAGCCATCATTGGGAATTTGCCTTTTTCCACACTGTAGTGTGATCTCAGAGTTGGTATATTTAGTTGGGGGGGTGGCACCGCACCCCACATTGGGGGGGTGGGGGTGAAGCCCCCTCATTTTGCAGAGTTTTAAATTGTGTAGTGTTTGTTATGGTCAGTAGCTGGCCCACTAGTTTTTTTTTTTCCCTTGGAAATTTTTTGCTGAAATGATCATTCGCTTAACTGAGCTTTCGCTTAAGTGAGTTTGATAAATAGTGATTTGCTGAATAAAGCATTCGACAAAGTGATATAGACCCTATTTTAAGGAGTGTTAGTTAGGTTATGATTTAATGGCTACCTCTGTCCATCAGAGACATAGGTGTCAGACCCGGGCTGAATTTCAAGTTTTCCATCCACTTGTCCAGGTTGTACTTAAATAGGGTTAGGGAATTGCTCCATCACATAGATGGAAAGCCTGTTCCAGAGAACAGATATTCACTGAGATACATACCTGTCCCTCCAACTGTCCTATTTAAGTTACAAGCAAAGTTTAAATCATTACATCTAGCAGTTCTGGTGCTGTTCATGTTGTCAATATGCACAAGGTCCATGAAAGTGGGATCTAAGGATGGCCTGTATGCCAAGCATAAAACGCCTCCCAGCAGTCTGCAGAAAGCAGAGTATAAAGGTAGGGCTCTGAAGCAATCTGCATAGGACATTGTGTTTTTGCCCTGTATTCTTTTTGTGAGGAACTGCTATGGATGTTCTAATTCTTGCACATGCCTGGTCAGATATATTCAGAAGGAGGCATTATACTCAATGATGATGACTGAATACAGTGGCATGATGACTTCCCTGGACAGAGATGCCATGCCCTTACTTATAAGCTGAGTGACACAGAAAGATTTTCTTACAACATTAGACACATGTTGGTCAAAAGCCAAGTTACTATCTGCAACAATTCTCAAATTTATCAAAGAGGTAGTTTCTTTGGGTGGCCATCTTCCCAAAAAGTACTATTATGCATTTCTTGACATGGAGTTTTAAGTTGTGGCTTTGGCACCAGTTATTTGTCTGTGTTAGACTTTCCTGTAAAATGTTAGTATCTTGGGAGGGGGGTTCTATGATTGCTCTTAGCTTGCAATCATCTACAAACTTGGTAAGACAGAGGCGCTTGACATTGGCCTTGACTTTCAAAAAATAGATGCCAAAGAGGAGCAGACCCAGCACAGCACCCTCGGGGACTTTTGTCTTTGTGGAGGTGGTCTCTCCAATCCTAACTTCTTGGGTCCTGTTTGTGAGCCAGCTGGCTATCCAGCAAGTTACATATGGGTTTATGCCTACATCTGTGAGTTTGTTTACAGTGCCGAGTGGGGTATTGTATCAACTGCCTTAGCTAAGTCAAGGTAGGCAGTATACACAGTTTTTCCCTCATCCATTGCCTTGGTGACCTTGAAGTCCACCAGGTTCAGTAAACATGACCTGCCTTTGATGAAACCAAACTGGGTTGTGTCCAGTGTCTGAAGGTTTCCTATGTCATTTTTAATCATTTCCATGATAATGCTTTCCATGGCTTTACATATGAAACTAGATAGATGAATAGGTCTGTAATTCCTGAGATCTGTTGATGGTCTGCCCTTATGCAGAGGGATGACCATTGCAGTCTCCCATTCACATGGCATTAAGCCTGTGCAGAGGCTTTGACTATATAGTGACACCAGTGGCCCTTATAGGTAATATTTCAAGCTACTTAAGTGGCATTGTGGGATATTATCAGGGCCCATCAAAGCTGAGTTCTGACCTTAGCACATCTAAGACCTGCTCTCTACTGATAGCTGAAGAGATTATGTTAGATGGTATCTCCTGGGGGTGGCTGGGGATTGAGAGAGGGTAAAGTTGGAGCTGAATTTGTCAGCTAGAAAGTTAACTATATCTCCTGGTTCAATAAACATGAGTCCATTTACTAACAGTTTGTCACACTGTTGTGTGCTGCCTTTGATGTTTTGGACATAGCTAAAGAAGACCTTATGATTGTCCTTGGCTTGGGATGCTATCTTTGCCTGAAAATGTGCTTTGTTGGATATAATGCTGACCTACAGCCCTAAATAGACTATGTGTTTGTTTTCTGACTGATTGATTCATTCATTGATAAATTGATTGATTGAGATTGATAGTATCTTGATTACCAGGTAACTCCATCTTGTTAGAGGTGTGAGGTTCAAAACAGTGATCATTGTTGGTTAAGGGTGTAGTGAAATATTCCTTCTGCTAGCTTACATGTACCCCAGTGTGAAGTCATTTTCCATCTGTAGTTTAACATAACTTGTCAATGATCACTGCTTCTGCCACAAATACTAATTTTCTCTAAACCCTTAATGAAACAGCCAACATTTTAATATTTCTTTCCTAATAAAGGTTGCACCATGGCACCAATATGAAAAGAACAAATGACCTTCTTTTACACCTCAAAACTGCACCTGCACAATCCCTACACTTCAGCTTAACTTTCGGAATATTGTGATGTTTCACCTGCTCTGATGTCAACTTAAATTTCCTTCAAAAAAACGTTTCCCATTAGTGGGTGTCATTGTAACTCACTCTTATCTAATCATGTGCTCTCAAACCCTGTATCTCTTCCACTCCTCATTAAGCAGTCAGTTTAACAATGACTCTTTCTGCACCTATTTTCACTAGATAAGGTAAACAAAGCTGCACAGTATGATGAGAAGTTGTACCATAATCTGGGGTACTGCACCTGTTTTTAACACTTGTGTTGCTCATACTGTCAATGAGCCTTCCTCTGCAATCTCTTTGTGGCTAAATATGCTGTTTTGGGATTTGGTCATGTAAATGGCTGTAAAATGTATAAAATAATGTCATGTGAATCTCCTGACGCCTTCATACACAGAAACAGTAAATGGCATATGCACTTAAACATCCCTGCCAGTCCTGATGATAATCAGTGCTTGCATGATCTGTTCCAATGCCCCCTCAGAACCTCACTCACTTTCAATCAGTGCACTCACTTTGCCATGCAGTTTAACAGTAACTGGATCACACTTCACAACTGGCAGCATATGCAGCGTCCCCAGCTCTGTCTATCACCAGTAATCAGAGCACATCTACACTCCTCACCTAGTTACCTGAAACTTAGAATTCACTGTCCTTCTTTTCTCTCATCCAGGTAGTAATGTGTACATGTCTGTATGCATGTGTACATATATCTATAGGTATGCTTTTGTGTGTGTATGTGTGTGTGTGTGTGTGTGTGTGTGTGTGTGTGTGTGTGTGTGTGTGTGTGTGTGTGTGTGTGTGTGTGTGTGCGTGTTTGTCCCCACTACTCTATCCTTTCTGCTACTGATTTCCATACCAGTAGTATTTTGAAGACAGAACCCTTTTTTTGCATGCACACTTTTTATATATCTTTATTGAATTATCACTTGTGACATAGGCAAATTTATATTTATACAAAAGTAATCAAACTGCATTAACAAATTAACATTAACAAACATTATACTTCACATATATTTCTATATATCATAAAACCTAAGCAACATTACAAAAATTATTCAATTCCTGCCCCCCCTTTTTTAAACAAGAAACATATTTATTAAACCATCACTTACAACATAAGCAATCATACATTACATAAATGAAAACAAACCACACTGACACAATCTTAGTTGCAAGCATTTTACATCGCAGACCATACCGACACACTCCCAGTTGCAAACATTATATATCACTTATAGTCTACCCAATCATTTTCAGTCAAACATTACATAGCTCATTTAATTCCTGCCTTCTTTTAAAGCTCATTCCTCCTCTGTATGTATTGTTCCCACACTTCCCATTTTTCCTATGTAGTTTGCTCCTACCCTTTTCTAAAGATCTCAATTCCAGTTGTGTTATCTCTGTTACTATAGTCACCACTTCTAATATAGTTGGTTTATATTTTAATTTCCATTTTCTAGTACTTGCTTTTTTGGCAGCCATGACCCTTAAACTCTTCCTCAGTGGGTGAGACAGTAAACAGCTTTCTTCCCCAGTTGGTGGATGAGAATTCGCTTCCCTGTTCCACAACCACAGCAGACTACTATGCTTGTCAGTGACTGAATCAGTCCACTATCCCCTCATACTGCATGCACTATGGCATTCATAGGTTCATAGGTTCATACTAGGCTATCTGCCCTGGGGCAATTATAAGCCTAGCCCGATTCTGTATGGCTTACGCCACCCCTTGATTTGAGTATACTGTGCCCTTTTTAAGGTTTAGTTTACTGTGCCTCTGTGTAATAGTGACACAGGAATAATCCCTGGGACAAACCTACGATCCCCCATCCACTTAACAAGATTCTTCTTGAAGAGATTCAGTGAGGTGCTCTGCCTCACATGAACTGGAATTCTATTCCAGAGCGAAGGAAGCCTCTGGGTTATGAACCTGTCCCTCCAGCAAGTTCTATTTATTTCTGTGCTGAGGTTCAAGTCCCTCGAGCATGTGGCTCTAAGGGATTTAGATTTATTGAGGTGGAGCATGTCCATTAATTCTGAATTTGACATAGCTTTGTATGTCAGGCATAGATCGCCTCGAAGTAGGAGGTATGCAACTGAGTAGAGCTGGAGTTTTTTTAACCGAGCAGCATATGGCATCTGTTTGAGACCCTTGATCCTCTTGGTGAGATACTTTTGGGGTCTTTCTAATTGCTGCAGGTGTCGGGTAAGGTACATCCCAAAAGGGACATTTTATTCTATGATGGGCCTGATGAGGGATGAATAAAGGGGCACAATTACCTCTCTTGATCTAGATGTGAAACCCTTCGTGATGAGGTGGGCTATGTAGAAGGTCTTTCTAACCACTTTGGCAATGTGGTTTTCAAAGGAGAGATTGCTATCAACTTGGGTCCCCAGGTCCCTAATAACTTTCTCTGTACTTAATGGGTTTATGCCTATGTGGTAATTTGTGGGCACATTGTTTTTGCCAAAGGGTATGACTATACATTTTTTGGCATTCAGCTTTAAACCATGGTGCTGGCACCAGTTATCTGTCTCTGTGAGACCTTTTTGAAGGATGTTTGTGTCAGCTGGAGAGTTGATTATGGCGCCCAGTTTGCAGTCGTCTGCGAACTTGGTGAGCCATAGTCCTGCCACGTTTGCCTATACCTCGGAAAAGTATATACCGAACAAGAGTGGTCCCAGGACAGAACCCTGTGGAATGCCACTTGTGACCGGTTTCGAGTCTGACATGGCTCCAGCAACTCTCACTCTGTGGGTTCTGTCTTTGAGCCAGTTTGCGACCCATCTTGTGACATAGGGGGTTATATTTAAGCTGGATAGCTTATCTATGATGCCCAAGTGGGGTATTGTGTCAAATGCCTTTGCAAGGTCGAGACAGGCTGTGTGGACTACCTTCCCTTCATCTATGGCTTTGGTGACTGTTTCAAAGAAGTCAACCAGGTTCAAAAGGCAGGATCTGCCCTTGACAAAGCTGAACTAGGTAGGATCTAGTGTCTGTAGGTCCCCAATGTCTTTGTTTATGAGCTCCATGATGATCCTCTCCATAGCCTTGCAGACTAAGCTAGTCAGGCTTATGGGGCGATAGTTTCCAGGGTCCGTAGAGGCTCCACCTTTGTGGAGTGGGACCACTGTTGCTGTACGCCATTCTGTGGGCACATATCCTGTAGTGAGGCTGAGATTGTATAGCTGTTTTATTTGAGGGATTAGTTCCTCTTGGAGTTCATGTAGAACGCAACCTGGGACGCCATCTGGTCCCATGGAAGCAATGTTTGTTGCTTTGGAGAGGGCAGCCTTCACCTGAGCATCTGAGATGTTTGGGAGGCAGCCCTCTGCCGGGATAGATACTTGCTCTTTTGGGGGGGAGGGGGTGGAGAAGTTTGCACTGAACCTGTCTGCCAGGATATTGGTGATGTCTGTGGATTCAGTGTATTTTTTGTCGTTTAGAATCAACTCAGAACAAGTCTGGGAGTTGCATCCCAGGTTTCTAACATAACTGAAAAAAGCCTTATGATTGTCTTTGGTGTCCTGTGCAATTTTTCTCTCAAAGCTGGCCTTGGAGGATTTTATGAGGGAGCGTAATTTTTATGCTAGTACTGATCAGAGATGCCTTCCCTATTAGGGATTTTGCTCTATCATGTAGTAGCTTCCTCCTTCTGTTGTACAGTTTATTTATGGCAGGGGTCCACCAGACTGGACGCCTACCTTTGGATGATTGGGTCTTGGTTTTGTTTGGGATAGCATGATCCATGCATTCCTGGAGATGTCCGTAGAATGCATTTATATAGGATTCTGCAGTTTGGGCCGTAGTTTCCACTGGCCCTGGAGCCTTGAAGGATTCCACTTCGGTTTTGAGAAGTGAGAAGTTCGCTTTTGAGAAGTTTTTCACTGTGGTTTTCTGGGCTGGGGGTGGGGTCGGGATGTGGACATCCAGTAAAATTAATTTATGGTCTGATCTTACCAATGAGGGATATACTTCTGGTGTGGAGCATAGAGTCCCCATGTTGGTAATGATCAGGTCTAGTATGTTGTCCCCTCTTGTGGGAGTGGTGACTAGTTGTTCCATAGCATTTGAGTTTATAATTTCCAGAAACCTTTGGGCTAAGGTGCTGGGGCTTGAGTAGTGCTCCCAGTCAATGTTTGGGTAGTTGAAGTCGCCCAATATAATGGTGTTTGGAGAGATCTTCATGTTCCCTAATGTTTTCAGGAAAGCCGAGTGGAATTCCTGACTTTGAGAGGGTGGTCTGTAGGATGCTATAAACTGAAAAGTAGTCTTGCCCACTGTTAGTTGCACATGGATGGTCTCCAATACTTCGTGCAATGCCACTAACCTGGAGGTGTGGATATCCTTTATAAATATGGAAACTCCCCCTCCTTTTGTGGTTCGGTCCAGGTTTTGGGGCCGAAAAGCATGATATGAGGTATAGCCTGGTAGTGCTGGGGTGCTCTCTGGAGCCTTGAACCAGGTGTCTGTCACTGCACAGATATCGATGTTCTCCATACTGAGGAGAGCTTTGAGTGCATGCATCTTGAGGTTAAGACTTCTGGCGTTTAGCAGCATTACCCTTAGTTTCTTGTTCCTTGTGCTGTCTATGGGGGTGGGTTTGACTTTTGAGCCTTGCCTAAAAAAGGCACTATGGGGGGTGGCAAGAGCCTTTGCCAATATCTGAAAGCCCAGTGGTGACAGGTGCAAGCTGCCCCTAGCGAAGCAACGTGGCTTGTTGAGCATGTCATCCCAGGCTGACAGACACTGGATCCCCTTTGAATGACACCAAAATTTTAGCCAATTGTTAAAATCGATCATTTTGTCTTTGTACTGTGGCATCATTCTAGGTGAGGGTAAGATGCTGCTCAAGGTCAGGGTCATACCAGCCTGGGCTACATGATCTGAGAGCTCCTCTATGTCTCTTTTCATGTAGTCCAGGGAGGTACATCTCAGGTCATTCACACCAGCATGTACAATGACTGAGTCATATTTGTATTTGCTTGGGAGTGACCTGAGTGCTTGCGTTATGTGGCGGATCCTAGCACCCGACAGGCAGCTCACCGTGACCTTCTCTTTATTCAGCCTGGTGAGCGGGACGTCAGTGTGTCTGACAATAGAGTCACCTATAACAAGAGTATCAGGTGTGTTATTCAGCCTTAAGGGCTGTGGCTGCTTGGCACACTGACTTTGTGGGTTATGTGTTGTGTGTGTTTTGTTTTGAGGTAGCGTTTGCTTGGATGTCTGCTTTGGAGGTCTCTGTTGCTTAGGTAGATTTTTATTTAGAGCCTCCGAGTATGTTTTTGTGTATTTATGTGTTTGGTTCGCTGATGTGGTGGGACTATGTGATACTGGAATTGTGTTGTGTGAGGGTACCTTCTCCTCCTGACTGGTTACACCAGTTTTGAGATGAGAGAGCTCAGCCTCCAGTTTGGCTAAATAGTTGCATCAAATCCTGCTATGTTTGACATTCAATGCTATTTCTCTTAGTGCAATTGATATGTACAACGTCTGAGTTCAAGAATAAACTCTCATTCACATTGCATAACAAATTCATCTAGGTGTAGCTTTCTAAACATGATTTTCAATGCAATACAATGCTTCTCCTGCCTCTCCTAACATGCCCTCTTGTCTACCAGTAAGCCTTCCACTGCACCATCAGCATTACATTAGCTATGCACTCTAATATCAGACCCAGGATATTATGAGTCAGAGCCTTAGCTCAAGTTGTTTCATTTCAGAAGACCAGCACTGGGTTATATTGACAGTACATTAGCAGGGCCCTTGTCAGATATACAGTAAATATCATGAAGAGTTTTGAGAGGCTCTGGGTTTAAAGGAGAAAGCCCTGACTATACCTTAGATGGCACCAGTTTGATTAGAAACTTAGGAACTGGAGAAACCAGCACAGAATATGTGTTACAGACTGGAGTAATGGAGTGTGATTAAAATAAAATTATGCACCTTTCTTAAACTGATTTTAGCTATACCTCTCAAATTCTTTACTCAAGAATTCTGGACAAAGCCAAAAGTAGTGTGGGGTTGGCCCAAAACTAGGGACACATTTTCAATGTCACTCTAATTAACTTAAAGAGCAACATGTTTTGCATCAAAATGTTTTCTGAACAACTAAAAGTATGAAACTGTAATAACAGTCAATTCCAGCCCTACACATTACTGGCAATCTGCCTTGAAGTTACAGCATGCCCTCATCACCATGGATATATATGAGATCTCAGAAACGTACTCCATTCTCCTGTCTCCTCCAGTGCCCCAGCAGCTAACCAGTTCCAGTCCAGCTGGATTGCAGTTAGGGTTCCATGCAAGACATACAAAAATCAAAGACCACAAATGTCCTTTTCAGACACATATAAGAAAATAAGGATCACAATTTTGCTTTTGTAGTTAAGGAGCAACTAACAATAGATAAAAGGGGTTTTATTACAGAAGAACATCTAATAAATGTGAATAAATATGGCAAATTTTAGTCAATGCATTGTGTTTTCCTTGTTTGAACAATTCAGTGGCTATTAATTCTGTTTTAAAGTTGAAATACTATGACACTACATAGTTCGTTATTTTTGTTTTTATCCTTGTATATGGTTTTACCTTGCAATCGGTTTTAATTAGTAGGTTGGGTTTAACAGTGTATCATGTGATTTTAATTATGTATAAAAGAAGTGTCATTAATAACAGATTTAGTTCTGAGGAAGTTCTATGTGATGTACGGAACAAAAGTGCTAAACTTGTTCTAATAAATTTTGAGTTTTGAATACTGTTGCCTCCTTCTTGGTACCACAGAATTTATCAGTTTGAAGGGTCATAACCCCAATGGGAAAGAGATGACAACCCATACAGCAACTCATAGGATGAAACCTTAAAAAAAACTTGTAATATAAAAATAGTGATGTCCGAGAATAAATATGCACAAGTTTTCTCAGTGAGAATGTTATAGATATGAGAACTACACTTACATTTCATAAAACATGAAGTAGGTAATCTAAAATAAGTGATTTAATCTGAACTAGATAGAACTCAGTAGCATAGAAACGTGTGTGAACATCTAATATTTTTCTTTGAAAGGAGCAGAATGAGGCTGATAATTTAACTAATAACAAAACTAGCAACATTTTTGGATTCAGTAAGACTAGTTTAATATGTTTAGCTTTGCAATAACAGACATTGTAACAACAGCTCACCATACACACAATTACAGTAACAAGTCATTCATATCATGTGACCTCAATTAGCCTATCAAGTGCTTCAATATATAAATATATTTAAAAAATACCTTAAACATTTCATGAAAATGACATCAAAATGTGGGATCTTCAGAAGAGGGAAGAAGTAAATTACATAGAAATAAATAGACTTTCTGGAACAGTACATGCAGAATGATGCCCAGGAGGAGGAGGAGTGAAATTTAAAAGAAGGCAGTAGTTGAGAAATGTATGTAATGTTGAAGTGAATGAAAATTGATAGAAAGAACACGTATATTTATACCATGTAAAAACAATAATGGAAATCTTATTATACTTTGTTTTGTACTACTGTATATGTACCCATTTCACTTTTCAAAAGTGTTATGCTTAATGAAGATGCCAAAAAAACAGTCTAAAATTATGCAATTTACAAAAAAACACACTGACAATTAAATACATTAAATCTAATTTTTTGCTGCTGTTAAAAAAAAAACTTTTTTTAAATATACAGCATAATGTAACTAAACTTCCTGGTTTAAATTTAAGTATAATCTGCCATTATGCATCTTTAGCATCCAGTAGTGTCAGGGACAAAAACATTTTTTTAAAGAAGCACACACATTGACATGTGTTTTATGTGTGTCTTAATACAGCATTATTGTTTTTTTGTTTTACATTATTATAATGTTCGTAAATTCTTTAATTTAACCCATTTACTGTTTTACCTACATAAAACCCAGTACATGATTAGAACATAATTAAGAATACTACTGCTATAGAACTATGATGAAATCTTTTCACGGACATTAGTATTTTATTAAAATTACCCACAGACATGGTCAAGCAGTTACATATATATTTGCATTTTTCACAAACACTTCAGGCAAAAGTGCTTTTAGTTTTTTGTGATAGTATCATTTTACTCTGTTAAAAGTCCTTATTTCCTTCTATAATATTTTCCCAATTATGCCCTCTTTTGTAAAGTCTGTGTGGCTTTTCACCTACCATTTTAAGTACATCGTTATTACCTTTAAAATATGTTTTAGTAATGCCTGTTTAATGGCGTAGGGCTCAATACTATACACACAGGAATCATAGGAATCATATCAAAGAAATACAAGGCAACAGAGTGTTGCAGCCATTTTGTCTTGCCAGTACTCATTCTTAGACTGTAGCTTCCTTTTCAAGGAGGGTTAGGCCGGTCAAGCCAGGGGTAAATTTGTGAATACCCGTCAAATCATTGAGTTCCTGTTTGAAGGAATGTCATATAACACACTGCTTGATTTGCAATGGAAGTCTATTTCAAATGTAGGGAAGGTGATGAGTGCTGAACCTATCTCTCCAATATGTTTATTTAAATGCAGATGACAATTTAGCTCCCTGGTTCTGGTATTTCTGGGACTATTTGATTTATGGAAATACAAGAGACCCAGGACCACTGGGTCCCTAATGGTGTGGAAGGCAAGGTAGACATCTTCCCTTATAAGTCTATACTGACTAAAAGAACATTGTTTCTAGTCTTTTTTGGTAGCTTAAGTTTTTTCAGCCATTGATCTTATTATTATTCTAATGGTTTGATGTGTCTAATGAGGTACATCACAAAGGATGAATTATGTTCAGTAACTGGCTTAATGAAATCTGAATATAAGGGGACAATGATCTCTTTAGATATGGATGATATCCCTTGGCAATTAGCTGCTCTAAGTACAAGGACTTTCTGAGAACATCTGTTAGATAGTAAAAGTAGAGGGAATTATCAACCCAAATGTGACAATTTGAGGTATTGCCAGCTATGCCAGGAGAAGTAGGGCAGTGAATGTGCAACATATAGGTTCATAGGTGTGTACTAGGCTAATGGCCCTGGGGCCTTTACAAGCCTAGCCCATAGAAGTGCCCTCGCATTGTGCCACCCGTCGTTAGTTCAAAGTGCCTCTATCAAGTAGAGCCACTGGAGTGATCCCTGGGGTGAATTTTCTATTTCCCATCCAATCGTCAAGGTTTCTCTTGAAGAGGGCTGGTGAGGTGCTTTGCTTGACATGTATGGGAAGTCTGTTCCAGAGCATGGGCAGTCTCTGGGTTATGAACCTGTCCCTCCAGCATGTTCTGTTGATTGTGGTAATGAGGTTGAGGTCTCTGGAGCGTGTGGTGCAGAGGGATTGGGATTTCTTTAGATGTAGCATTTCTAACAGCTGGGTCAGACTTGGCTTTGTAAGTCAAGCAGAGATTGCCTCTTAGTAGACGATATGAGAGACAGAATAGCTGGAGTTTTTTGAGTCTGTCCATGTAGGACATGTGTTTAAGGCATAGGATCCTCTCCGTGAGGTATTTTTGTGGTCTCTTCAGCTGTTGCAGGTGTCTAGTGAGGTACATGCCAAATGGGGCATTATACTCTATGATTGGTCTAATGAGGGAAGAGTAGAGAGAAATGATGACCTCTTTCTTCCTGGATGTAAAACCCTTGGTAATGAGATGTGCTACATAGAAGGACTTTCTGACCACAGTGGCAATGTGGTGGTCAAAGGAGAGGTTGCTGTCAATCTGTGTCCCCACATCTCTTATAACACCTTCAGTGTTAAGTGGGCTTCCATTGATGTGGTAATTAGTGGGAACTGAGTTTTTCCCAAAGGGGATGACAAAGCATTTTATAACATTAAGCTTAAGGCCATGGTTTCAACACCACTCATTGGTCTCAGTGAGGCTGTTCTGTAGGATGCCTGCATCACTTGGGAAGTTAATAATGGCTCACACATTGCAGCTATCTGTGAATTTGGTCAGCCAGAGTCCCTCCATGTTGGCCTGGACTTCTGAGAAGTAGATGCCAAACAGGAAAGGACCCAGGACTGATCCCTGTGGGACTCCACTCATGACTGCTCAGCAGTCTGACTTGGAGTCCACTACTTTCACACTGTGTGTTCTGTCTGTGAGCCACTTTGCAACCCACCTAACGATATAGGGATTGACGCCTAGTTTGATGAGTTTATCAATAATTCCTGTGTGTGGAATGGTATCAAAGGCCTTGGCCAGATCGAGGTAGGCTGTATGAACTCCCTTACCTTCATCCACCTCTCTGGTGACTGACTCAAAGAAGTCAACCAGGTTAAGCAGGCATGATCTACTCTTCACAAAACCAAATTGAGTGGGATCTAGAGTTTGGAGATTCTCTATATCCTTGTTAATTAGGTCCATGATGATTTGCATATCAGACTCGTCAGGCTAATGGAGCAATAATTTCCAGGGTCTGTAGTCGGTACTCCATTATGGAGAGGGATGACTGTAGCAGTGCACCATTTGGTAGGAACAAAGCCTGAGGTAAGGCTGTGAGTAAACAGAGCACACAGATGTTGTGCCAGTTCAGTTTTTAATTCATGTAGAACACAGCCAGGGATATTGTCAGTTCCCATGGAAGCTGTATTCTTGGCCTTAGACAATGCAGCTTTAACCTGTCCTGCAGAATTGCAGGATGCCTGGCATTCTTCCGGTATTGAAATTGGTCCTTTGGGGTGGAAGGGTAAAGTTGGCACTGAATCTGTCAGCCAGTATGTTGGCAATACCTGTTGGCTCAGTATAGGAGATGCATAAACAAACACCCACATGTACGGATGTGCATGGACCAAACCAACAACAATGACTGTAAAGAACAAAAAGGTCTAGCACAAAAGGGTGAAAAATTAAAACTCCTTTACTGGTGTTGCTCCAAAAACAAACAGCATACTGGTTTCGGCGACAGCCTTCCTCAGTGCTTAATGACAATGTAATATTAACAGTCCCTTAAATAGAAAGCACAGTTAGCATACAAAAATACCATTGGTTGGTTAGGCAATCTAAGACAACTCATTAAGGCCAGGTTTAAACAAACCCCCCAGCCGAATAATCCAACCTGATTCTTTATTATTTAATAACGTGTGCCAACCAACTTTAGACCTACATTGGCCCTGGATCCTATCAATGACAGTGAATATAAACCTAGCCATTTTGTGAATTTAAGTGTGCTTATATAAAGTGTTTGTAGGTCTCCTATTCCTGATCTCACTGAGGTGTTTGGAAATTCGAAGCCTCAATGATCTAGACATCTGTCCTACATAGAACACCGAGCAGGAACAGGTAGCAAAATACACAATCCACTCAGTACTGCAATTACCATAGCATAAAATGTCATAAACCTTAGGGGTGTTGGAACTAGTAAAGGTCTTAGTTTTGAATACATGGGGGCATGCAGAACAATGTCCACAAGGTACACAACCCATAACCTTGTTACCAAACAGTGTAGATTGTTGTAATGAGGGTGGCACCTTATGTTTGAAATGACTAAAATGAGACCCCAAGGTGGGTCTCCTGTGAAAAGAAAATGAGCATTTGGAAGGAAGAATTTCATTAAGCATGGCATTGGCTTTTAAAATGTCCCAGTGATGGTTAATGATGTGTTTAAACATTTGAATATTCTGTCCAAAAGTCATAACCAATCGAATAGGCTGCTGTAAGTCTTTGTCTAGACAAGACTGTTTATATTACAACAGATCAGATCTGGATTGTTGCCTGGCAAAGTCCCTGGCCTGACGAATATTGTTGGCAATGTATTACTATTGATGTAGAGCAATGGTTGCCCATATTAGTAATAACCAGGTCAAGGATGTTGCTTCCTCTAGTGGGGGTATGAATGAGCTGGTCCAGGGCACTGGAACTGATGAATTCCAGGAAGCACTGGGCCAGTGCATTGGTGCTTGAATAGTTTTCCCATTTGATGGAGGGGTAGTTGAAGTCTCCTAGTATGAGAGTGTTGGGTTGGACCTTCATAGATTCCAGGGTGCTTAGGAATGTGGAGTGAGAGTCTAGGGACATGGTTGGGGACCTGAATCACAGTCTTACCGAATGTTAGTTGTACCTGAAGTATCTCAGATGCATTATGCTGGGCCACTAGTCCGGAGGTGTGCGCATCCTTTATGAATATGGAGACACCACCGCCTTTGGAGCTTTGGTCGATGTTTTGGGGCCAAAAGGTCTGGAATGAGTTATAGCCTGGTAGCACAGGGGTGCTTTCTGCTGCTTTAAACCAGGTCTCCATTACAGCATAGATGTCGATTGAGGAGTGCTTTGAGCGAGTGCATCTTGAGATTTAGACTTCTAGTATTGAGCAGCATGACCCTCAGATTGCATTTATTTAATAGCTGTTATGGTGATAATTTGATCTTTGGAACACCGCCTAAATAGGCAATACCCAGAAACCCAGGGGTGACAGATGCAGGCCATCTCTGGCAAAGCATCAAGGTCTGTCAGTCATGTCATCCAAAACAGACAGATACTAGATCCCCTTAAAATGACACCAGAAACTTAGCCAATTGTTGAAGTCAATCATTTTTTGTTTGTACTGCGATATCATTCTGGGTGATGGTAGGATACTGCTCAGGGCTAGTGTCATACCTGTCTGGGCCACATAATCTGAGAGCTCTACCATGTCTCTTTTCATGTAGTCCAGGGAGATGTGTCTCAGGTCATTCACACCCAGATGGACAATGACGTGTGTTATGTGTCAGATTCTGGCACCTGATAGACAGCTGACTGTTACTTCTCCTTATTCAACCTAGTGAGTGGGACATCTGTGTGCCTCACTATTGAGTCACCTATGATTAGTGAATTGGGCAAGGTGTTTAGCCTTAGGGGCTTAGGTTGAGGGGCACACTGTGGGGGTGAGCTATGTGTCCTGTGGTTTGTGCTGTGTTGTGGTGGTTGGGTGCATTTCTGTCTTGGAGGTCTCTGCTGTCTGGGCAAATTTCTGTTGAGTGCCTCCACAAACATGGGTGTGTGGTTTGGGTTTTTATGTGAGAGCTGTGATAGTGGGTGTTCTGGAGGGCTATGTGTTCCATGTGGTGTGGTACAGGTGTTGACCTTCTCTTCTTGACCAGCTAGTCCGGTCTTGGCTGGAGAGTGCATAGCTTCCAATTTAGTGATATAAGTGCATCTCCCACAAGTCTGAGGTTGGGAGCTAAGAGGATAGCTAGCTGGAGTTTTGTAAAGAATTACATGTTACTTGTATATCAAATTTATTTGTACAGATGCTTGTGTTGAAAATGTATTTGTAAAGCTGCTTGTGTTAAAAATGTATCAACAGTGGGTTCTGACTGTATTGTAACTGAATTAAATACATATGTTTTAAAAGAAGATACTGGAAGAGAAGAGGTTAATCACAATCCAGCTTCAGCTAACTTTGAAAAAATGTTCTGAAATTAAATTCTGGGCCTAGGCCATAAAGATTGTATCTTACAGTTCTGATTGCAGCCAGAGACAAAATGTCTGGAGAAACAAGTACTAGGAAGTCTTGTCTTTAGCAATGAACTAATTGCTACTCTGGAAGGGTAGAAGTTTGAAATTGTTTTATGTTATGACTTCCAGAAGCTGCATCAGATCTTAGCAAGCTTTATGTGTGTGTATTATTGACACATGTGTGCTAAATCCTGGCAGTTTCTAGCAAGGGGGGGGGGGGTTACATGGGAACCAGAAGTCAGATGACCAGATTATGTAATATCTTTCTGTAACCCATCACTAAAATAATTTTAATACTAGGTGAGACTGAAGTCTCAGGGCAGTATGTTTTTGTAACCTGAAAAGGAAGGACCCCTCACCTACTTCATCTTGCCTTGTTCTAGTAAGTAACCAAGGGTAATAATTCTTTAAATCAGTCAGGAAAATATAGTGAGATTAGCTAAGTATTGTTTTTCTGTAACTGTGTCAACCTATCCACCTGTGTTATTTTTAATATTTCTTGTGATTGAAACTCTGGTGTTTCTTTTTGGTAAATAGCTATATTCATGTTATTTTATTATTTATTATTAAATATATTTAAACTTGCATTGTGGCTGGTTCTTTAGAGAATATTTTAACCTCTGAGAGTGCTTATATTTATTCGGTGGCACTGCAGCCACTCCTGAAAGCCTTGCTGTTTGGTCAACATTACCATTTGTATTAGTATTAATTTCACTCAGTATAATTGGGTACCCTTGCAAGAGACAAAGAGTAGCTGGCTTTGGAATGTCTGGTGGTGGTGTAACTACCTTATAATCTGGGCAGAAGGTATAGCCAGTGTGTGTGTGTGTGTGTGTGTGTGTGTGTGTGTGTGTGTGTGTGTGTGTGTGTGTGTGCACTCAAATCAAATCTCAAAGCATGTATGTGTAAGCTGAGGGTCATTAAGCACTGGTTTCACAAAAAGAGTGGTTGAAAACTTGGCTTGGACACTCAGCTGAGGTCTCAACTCTATAGCTGTGCCAGTGGGGTGTCTTATTGGGGACCTGGACAGAGACAGATAGAGAAACCCAGACCCCTGACTGAGTGTGTGCTCTTAATGGAAATTGTGCTTGATGCAGAGAGCTGCATCTGGAAATACTGGATGCATCCATTTTTGTTACAAGTGAATATCACTCTCCAGTGCCAATGGTGAGGATTCAGGCTCCTTGATTTCTGGCCCAATGTGGGAACCTCACACCAAGTTGTAGGTTCTTTATCACTATTATCATTTTTGGAGTGGGAATTTGTCAATGTTGTATGCTGGAGGGATGGGGTTGTTTACCAAATGTGACATAATTGCACTTGTTCTGCTTTTAATTTGAGCCCATTTTAGTATACCATGTGTTTTGAGTATATGTTCTTGCTGAGGGGCTTTGGCATTAGAGGGGAACTTGTCAATGATTCCCAGTTTGCAGTCATTTGCAAACTTGGTTAATATGTGCATAAGATCTTCTAAATGGTGCCTTGAATGGTTTAGCACCTAGGTATTCCACATCACTCTAATGTGTGAATAAAATAGGGCAAAATATGTTTCTTCATTTCATGAAAAGCTTCTCTTATAAGTGCTAAATTATAACCCCTATTCAAAAATAACCTTGTTGGAACTCGTTTTCATTTAGAAACATATTATGCCATATAGTTAATCAAGACACTCTTATGAACCTTTATGATATTGTTTTAAGGCAGGTGTATGACTACCTATAAAATGAATATATGTGTTGCCAAAATTAGGTTTTAGTATAAACAAGAAATAAATATTTCAACTTCATTGTGTTTTACAAATGTAGCATCTAAAGAAACTAGTTTTCAAATATCCCATTAAGTTGCAAATTTTAAAAAAGAACTTGAATTAAAGTAATAATTCTTCAGCAGAACCAGACCATTAAAGATCATCAATACAACACAAATACAATGCAGTTTAGATGCAAATTATGAAGTAAACAAAACATACTTTTCCATACATCCATAATGATGTTAGAGCAAATGGAGCAGCCCCAGTGGCTACACCTTCAAACTGTTGAAAATATTTTCCATCAGAAATAAAATAATTACTGCCCAATATTATTTCCATGAATAAGCAAACCACTTCCAACAAATTTAAATAAATTTTTGTGCATACCTAGAAAATCATTGAACATATCTAAACCTATATCCTGAGATACTGAGGTATATAAATTCATCATATCAGCAGTGACCAAAATGAAATGCTTATCAAAATAAATATTACTTAATTTACTTAAAATGTCATCAATCTTTTAAAAAGGAGCCTAGTGCCATGTACCTAAAGGCTTAAGAGTACCATCCGCCAACATTGCCAATGGCACAGTTTTGAGTCTTTTCCAGTGGTAGATTTTATTGAATATCAAATAAACAAGGACTAACTGGATGTTTTAATGTCAGAAAATTAAACAGCTCATTTAAAATTTTATCTAATACCAATCCTTCCAATAATAATTATTCAGTTCTTCTAAAAGCTGCAATTAGTTCTGAATATGTCACTACTTTGTAAAATTATTTATCAGACAATAAAGTCAATATTCTGCCAGGATAGGATTAAAATACATGAAAATAAACTAACACATTTCTCCAATTGTATTATTGTTAAATTACATTTGTTGGATGAAACAGATAAGGTTAGTAATTTCTATTTGATTAAACTGTAAAAAAATGTTCTCTTTACTCTGTAAAATGTGTCTAATATCTGACTCTCACGCTGCTTCATAGGAGAAGATAGTAGTATGTAATGGAGTGTTAACTACACTTTTCCTTCTCCATTGTTTTATACCAATCACCTTATTATAATCATTTAATAACTATTTTAAATTCAATTTCCTAGGACTTTTTCAGCTCAGTTATGTAATTGGCTAAATTAGTCCATTTTGATGGAATAAAGGCAAATTCCTTCTTTAGTATATTGTAATGAGTAGAAGTTAATTTAAATGTACTCAGAAATAACAAACTCTGTACAGAACATTTCTGTTGTTGCATTGCTACTGACACCTTCCTGTTTGCATTTACCTACCTTGAACATGATTGCAGGTCAAGTAGCTCTTCATGTAATCCATATCTTCTGCACTGAATTATGTCTCTGAAACTAATAGGTAGACCGTCCTTGACTGATGTGCTGCTAATCACGTTTATCTCTGAGGCAAAACAGTTTCTTCTAAAAACGTGATTGTTTGTATCCACATTGACTTCAGTTGAATAAGTTATATTATCAAATGTTTCAGTCATCACAACTGATTTTTTCACTGCATTTACACTTTTTTAATGAAATGCATATTGCCCTTATTATAGTCATTTTGTAACTCGGGTACTTTTTTGTTTCTGTCAAGATGCTATATTCTCATGTTTCTTTAACTTTTTGAAAATGTTATACTGAGCTACATATTGATCAAATAGCAAATTGGTTGAAACATTATTGCTAATGAATTAGTTCAATCTCTGTTTTAACTCAGCAATTATCCATAGGATGGATTCATTAATGTTTACACTAAGTGTATAATATTCTGAGTGAATATACAACACACACATAACTCACACCTTCTTCCTTCTAATTTTAGTTTTCCTAATGATTTTCTTGCAACCATAAATATTAGGGGAGATTCATAAAGGTTACCACAATGTGCAGACCATGTTTTTCTGAGTGAATAGACATCACAAGACATGTGGTAGAGATGTTCTTGAATACAGATCATATACACATATTGTATACTTAGTGTAGGTGTTCTAGAATCACCATATATTCACCCCAAGCAAATAAAAAAAGCTGATAAGTTAGTACTTAATTTGGATTTTAAATCTTTTCCATTGGCTAACTTAAGAAAGCAGAGATATTTAGTGAACCAAGTAAGTTTTTATACTTTCTGGAAAAAATAAGCTATCCCATTATAATGACTTTAACTTAAATAATTTGTTTTCAAGTTCTTTCAACCATTCATTCATTATAGTACTATTCAAGAATCCTGGAGGCAGTTACAAGGACAAAGATACCTTCAGCGTCAGCAGCTAAAATTGTATATCCAAAAAAAAAATACGCCTGGTATCACCACAACTCTTCAAATTCACGACCTTTTATTAAAACAGTTAGTAATCAGATCTATAGTATGTAAGCGCTTTCGGGTTTCTCCAGAAAACCCTTCATCAGACATACTCAATAACATTTCTCATCATTTAAATATAGAAAAAAAGGCCAAAAAGTTTTTAAACCCAATTAATTAAATACGTTCCAAAATTCTCTACTAGGTGGCAGTATTTCATCAGAAATTCAGTTCTCTTACTACATTTAATGACTTACTCACAAAAATACATTTATTACATTCATAATGCATATAAAAATGTAAATGTTAAAAAATAATAAAAATTTTATATATATATATATACATATATATATATATATATATATATATATACAAATATAAGTATATATATATATATATATATATATATATATATATATATATATATATCTGTGTTCCATATATTTATATCTATATGTGTGTATATATATATATATATATATATATATTAGTGTGTTATCTGATGCTTCTCCTGCATATACACCTAATGTTTTATAAGGTCTGTCTCTCAAAAATAGTAACTTAATATACATTTATATAGCCTTTATAGGCTAGTATTTCTCCTGAATATACAACTAATGTTTTAGAGGTCTATCTCTTAGGAATGGTTTGATGGAAACTCTATCATTCAACCCCTTCCCTTTATCTGACTGCATCCTGATTATCCATTTAATTTCATGTTGTTCTGTGTGGTTCTTAATGTTGCCTAGTCTCTTACTCCTATTAACCAGCTCTATTGCTGTAAATTTAAATTTATGGCTTAAGTCATTCTCCAGTGTGTGCTTGGCCAAGGCATTTGTTTCATCCTCTTGATTAATGGCATAGATGTGTTCTCTTACCCTTTATCTTAGGGTTCTATTGGTTTTACCTATATAGTACCTTGTACATTTCTCACAACTAGCCAAATAGATGAGGTCTCTAGATTTACAGTCTGCATCGTGTTCAAAACATGGGTCCTACCATTATCTGGATGTGTAAAGCTACTAGAACCAGACATATAGGAGCATTGGTTGCAGCTCCTACAAGGAAAGGTACCATGTCTACTAGATACCACCCTACTTGTATTATTATCTTCATAGCAAAGTAGTCTTTTTAGAGATTTACTACTCTTGTAGCTATACCATTCATTCATTATCTTATCTGGATGCAGTCTTACCATAATGGAAGAATTTTTTGTCAAGAAAAAAGTATGTGGCATCAAGCACTCATGAAAATTCTTTAGTAAATATACATTAATGACAGTACTGTCTGACTGTTCATTAATTATTCAACATAATTCATCCATCGTAAGTACAACATATCAACATATGTATTCTTGTGTACCACTTATGAAATTATTTTTCATTTTATTAAAGAGATTAATTACTCTGGAATACGATCTATGGTGAGGCTTGCCACAGTTTTTTGTGAGATAGGAGAATCTTTCAAATCCCTTAGGGATCCAAGGTGAACCAAAAATATGTGATTTAATCTACAATATGTGTTTCTTAATGGCATGGACAGATGGGTGAACTTGTAACTTTTTATGTGAAATGGAAAAAATAAAGTTTGCAATTGAAGCTGTAACTTTCTTCTGCTAGGAACTACAGGAATTATACACACATGATTGGAAATGTACTTATTCTGCCTCTGATAACAAGGTCTGTGACTTTTATAGGCCACGAAGTTAACAAGTTGTAAAAGTACAATTAGAAAACTTTTTAAGGAGATAGCTAAGCAAGGCCAGGGAACAAATTATTTTTTGCATTTTGTAAATGTGAGGTCCTGTGGTTTCTGTAAGGAAAAGATAAAAGATTCAGCTGAATTAACAGTTAAGAAAATACTGACTTTTCCAAGATGGCTGCAGACTGATCGACAGCTTAACTTCAGCTCTCTCAGTTTGAAAAATGAAAGGCAAGGGCCAGGAACTCTGTCACTTTTAGTGAATTCATTTACTGTCTAATAAGTACACTACTGGGATGCCAACAAAAAAGAAACTAAAACAGCCTGAAAATATAGTTACGTTAACAGGTTATAGGGGTGTTCTGTGGTGTGTTTTTTGAGAGATTTCATTAAAACAAAAAGTTTTGTAAAGTGTGACATAGGTTCTATTGCTGATGATAAGAAAAATGCCAAACATTAAAGAGTACATGTATAACAAAAGCTGGAATACACATTTTAAAAAAGCTGTCACATATAATAGGTGGGAGTATTGACTTATCATAACGGAGACACCTTCTATATTGTCTTGGAATGTGAATGGCCTCACGGGTATAGACAAAAAGGAAAGAATATTTAATTAAATTAAGAAATACAGAGTGTAAATAACAATGCTACAAGATACACATTTGGAAATAACTTAGCATGTGAATTTGATAAAGAAAGGATTTCAGGATGGATAATCAGCAGTATATCAGGGGCAAATGATACAGTCGATTTTGTGGATAGCAAGGGGCTACTGGCGAGAGATGAGAATTACACTGCCATCCTTTTATATTCCACCTAAAATTGCTATTATTGAACTTAAAACATTTTGGGAGAAACAATCAGCTTTTAGCAGGGAATACTACTTATAGGTGGGGACTGGAATGTGATTTGCAACAGTGAGGATGTATCTGGGGAGACCTAGAAGGGAAAATGTAACAAAAAAGGGCAGCTTTCTGAAGAAATGTCTAAAAATATTTGGTATGGAAGATGTGAATTCAGTAGTAGGAACTCGGAGAAAATTTACATATTGTTCTGCAAGGTAAAAAACTGGGGTAGACTAGAAAGAAACATGTGCATTTAATTGAGAACTTTACACATCCAGTAACTATTTCAGATCCTGTGCCAGTAATAACTAAGATAAAAATGCAGGGTAATAAAGTAAAGATGTGATACTGGCATGTCTCCACCTGTCTGTTAGAAAGAAAAGAATTTAAGGAATGGGTAGTGAAAATTATTGCAGAGTTATTAGGAAAGTTAGAAAGTACTCCAGAAGTTATAGCTCATAAGTGGTATAAAATGAAAATGGATTTTAAAAATAGGGTAAAAATAAAAGAAAAATAGATATGCTTGAGAAGTAACAAGAATTATTTAGAGAGGATGACAAAGTATTGCAGAATAAGGGGAATCTCAAAGAACAAGAAGAAGTGCTAAAGAGAAAATAAGGGATTACCTCAGTAATGTGTTTGAATTTAGAAAGATTGCTGTTAAGCAACTATTTTTTGATAATGACTCCAGAGCACAAAAATTTTCGGCACAGCAACTTAGGCAATAGAAAGTAGAAAGGGTTGTTGCCACACTTAGGAAACCTATAACAAGAAAAATAACCAGAGATTCCATAGAGGTATTATGGATATTTTAAAAATTTTCTGTAAAATTTATATAAAGTAAAGAAGTGGGGAGATTAAGAAAAAACACAAATGAAAATAGTTATGCAGGACTTAAATATGCCAAAGTTAGAGGTAGATGATGATTAACAATTAACAGTTAAGATAGGAGGAGATGAGATAAATATAGCGATGTATAACCAATCCGCAGGAAAGTCTTCAGGAATAGATGGTATCCCAGTTTAAGTTTGTAAGCTAGGATGGAAGAAAGTGAGAAATAGCTGGCAGATTTTGTTTAATAGTATTTTAAAAGGAGGGAAGCACCAACATCCTGGAAAAAAGCTGTGATGGCAATAATACCAAAAGACAGTTTACACCCATCAGATCCAGCCTCATATAGGCCCATGTCAATTTTAAACCATGATTAAAATGGTTATGTGTCTATAACAGCTAAAAGGATAGCAAAGGTGAAGCCAAAAGTGATAAATATGGATCAATGTGGTTTTATGGATGGGTGGCAAACATTTGACAACATTAATAGAACAATTATGATCCAGATGGAAGCGGAATGTAAGAAAATACCACTGTTGTTGGTGGGTTTTGATGCAGAGAAAGAATTTGATAGAGTAAGCTGGGATTTTATGAGTACAGTAATAGAAGCATTTGGAATGGACTTCCTACTACAATAATAAGGTTACTAAACAACCTATATCTGATGACGTTCATATTACTGGAAGAAAGTGCTTATGTGGTTATTCTGTTAAAAGAAGGTTTTTTATGTTTTAATGTTTTTTATTATTCAAATTAAAAGTGGTTATTGTAAATATTTCTGCACAGTTTCTTTTCTGGATGTAGTTATTTAATTTTAACAATAATAAGGTTGATTAGGAGGATATATGAGGAAGCATTGTCAAAATCAAAGTGGGAGGGTTCTTCTCTGATAAGTTGTGTCTGAACAGAGGATTCAGGCAGGGGTGTACTCTTTCCCCTTTGCATCATATTTAGGACCACTGGCAAAGAAAATATGGGACTCACAAATTCAATGATATAATTGGTATAGTATTCAAGAAAAGTTGGCTTTATTTTCAAATGATATTACTGTGTACCTAAAAGAACCAGAAAAGTAGTTCTGAGTTTTGTGGAATATTCTGAGACAGTTCTTTTTTTGGTATATAAAATTAATGAAGATAAAACAAAAGCTATATCTATAAACAATGTAACCACACATGAGTTGGTTCAGCAATACCCATATTTATGGGGACATGATAAAATGAAGTATTTAGGAATACAAGTTTAAAAGGATTCTGTTGTGGCAGCTAAAGACGTGGGAAGAGGCTAAACAAAAAATAACACAAAAACTAAGAAACTAGAAGCTCTTGTCTATTGGTTGGAGATTAAGATACAAGCAATACAAATGTTTTCATCCCTTTAGTTTTATACACGTCAGGCATATTTTCATTACCCAGAGGAGAAGATGTGGAAAGCAATTAATAAAGAGTTAAAGGAGTTTATCTGCAGGGGAAGAGGGCAAGAGTCAAGTGGGATAAGTTGATCCTTCCAATAGAACAAGGTTTAGTATTACATGATTTGAAGGAATATTTTAGAACTACATGTAAGGCTCTTAAACATAACACATGCAGAAAGTAACAATTCAAATTTTTAGATGTAGATCCTTAAAAAGAAGAAGAACAGTCATACAGAACGGTATATTCATAACGTAGTAGAAAATGTGCTGACAGCTAAGCTAACATGGGAAAGGAGAAAAGAGATTCTGGCAATAGAGATGATTAGAATTAGGGGCACAGAGAATAGGCAAGATGGGGCTGGAATTTACTGGTGGAAGGTAGCAAAGGAATCAAAGTATTGGGAACAAATAATTAAAGCAGGAAAGGTAATTAAATGGGAATAGGCCAACAAGACATTTGGACTGCAGACTAGGGATTGCCTTCCCTATTTGGGATTGATATTAGAGTACGCACAAAGAGAAAGGGACAGGAGAACCCTAACTGAAAGACTTGTACTGGTTAGGTTTTTGGTTGAATATAGAATAGAAGTTATTGCTAAAAAAGGGATAATTAGTATGGCATATAAAACATTGCACCGTAACTATAGGAATCAATCAGAAGAACCCATAAGAAAATTGGAAAGCAAGATTAGAGAAGCAATTCACAAAAAAACAAAGGGAGGACATATGTATGACAGGAACTGAGCAATTTATGTAATACTGGATTGATTATCTTGATAGAACAACATATTTGATATATAATGTTTGTACATGTGATTTTTTTAATATGGTTTGATTACTTTTATATGAATATGTCTGTGTCACAGGTGATAATTAAATAAAGGTGTTTAAAAGAAGAAAAAGAAGAAGACGAAAACACTGCAGCCTATGACTTGTCAGTAGCTGTTTTTTACCTACTTGTTGACCTGGTAAGCCCACTAGACATAACTATCCCTTCTTCAGAGATGATGTAGGAATACTGTCTGGTTAAGTGACTTGTTCAGAGTCACACAGTAGAACAATGAAGGTGAAGGGAATCGAACACTGTATCTTGGACAAAGGAATCAACTCGTTAACAGCTCAGAACTTTAATCATCTTTGTGCCTCCCTGTCAGGAAATTCATATTGTTTTTTCTCACAGCTCAGTAATCATTTAAAAAAAAAATAAAAAAAATCAAGTTATAGCCAGATGTTGATATTTTGGTTTCAGTTTGTTCATATCCATTATTTTATATTTCTATATGCAATTTCATCTCTCTGTATATACATACATTCACTATTAACTATATTGCTTAACTCATTAAAGTATTTTTATTTATTCACTTTTAGAGCAATTTGTAGTCGGTCATCTATTTACTTATTTGCTAATTGATATGAGGGTATTTATAGCTAACTGGTGACAAGTTACTGGCAACTACTTATAATTGACCAGCCTACTCCGTGATATATTACCATTTATACTTATAAATTGTTTGGCTTATAAAAAAAAGTGAAACAGTAACTGGCAGATCATACTGGCAGTTTAGTACCATTAGCTAATGTTAGGAAATATTGCTTGCCTTCTCTAGAAATGTGTGTGTGTGTGTGTGTGTGTGTGTGTGTGTGTGTGTGTGTGTGTGTGTGTGTGTGTGTGTGTGTGTGTGTGTGTGTGTGTGTGTGTATTTGTGTGTTTATCTGAAAGTAAATATTTTTTCAAAGTACAATTACTGAGGGCAAACGACAAATGGAAGGCACTGAAACTCAGAGACAGAGCAGTGAGAAAGGAATTTGGGGAGCTAAGCCAGAGATGCTGCTTGGTGGGGTGTTCAGTGTCAAGCATATTTATAGGTGTGAATGGTGACACTCCATACCTGGGCTCTTGTGGCCAGGATGCACTTACTGAATTATTTAGTGATTCTTATCTGTGCACACGCTTGTATTCTTTAATCTGTTCGGCACCGGTGGTGTGGCTAAAGAGACCATTCCCTCTGATGGCAAATATTTAGAAAAATATATTAAATTTATTTGTGAGCCGTGCAGTGGATTTAAGCACTGCACCCCGCTCTACTGTCATTACCCTTCAAAAATAAATACATATTTTGCATGCAATACAATAGAATATAGTAATACATTTAAATAAAGGATTGCTACCCATCCATTCCTCCAACACACTCAATGCCAGAGCCAAACACAATAAAAATAAATGAATAAATAAATAAAACTCCCCATATTAAAATGTTAAATGTGCTTCAAAAATGCAGCAGCCATTTAAACTGCATGTCTCATACAATAGTCCAGTATCTAAGTTTTTGACTGAAGATTTCCATTACTATGATTGACCCTAATGCAGTCATCTACATCTCCCCAAGCATCAAAACATGGCCACAGCACCGACCACATGCTCTTCCATGACCTGAACACTAAATTCCTCCCATAATTATCCCATATCCTGCATAATCACTAAACCTGCCAGACGCAATGCAAACATTTAAGGAAAAAAATAAAACTTATCCCTTACTAACCAAATATATTTGCCCTAACACAGCACATCCTTTATTCAAAGACTCCAAAATCCAAATTTAAACAAAACAGAAAACATAGATACATGCTCTCCCTAAAAGTCTGGCAGTTAGTGCAGTGAATTAAAGCTCTGTGCTGCAAGACCAAGGTTTGATTCCTTCCACCTTCTTTTGCCTATAATGTGACTCATGGTAAGACACTTAACTGGACAGTGTCCCCTGTTTGTCCCAAAAAGAGACACTTGTTTCCAGTGGTCAAACCTGCTTGCCAAATACACAAAATAAATAAACAAAACTTTTACATTCCCAGAAAAACATCAGTCAAAGAATTAAAAAAGAGCATCCATTATACTTAATCATCTATTTCCCTGTGATGATTATTCTTCTTGTTTTAGTTAGTTATGTATTTTGATAACTGAGTAGCTGTGCTGGTTATCTGGCCCTTTATAGCCATAATCCACATCAGTGTCCAACATACAGCAAATAAGTTACAAATCTTTTATGAATTACATCAGTACTTACAGTGCAGATATAATGTGGAATATTTACACAATCAGGTTAAGATTACAATATTTAAAGAAGAGTAGCAAGAGACAGTGGATAAGGATCTAGTCTGCTGAGGGTTGTTGAAACAACTGTGCTGAATGCTGCTGTTAAACTGATGTCATTTAAAGGAGAGTTTGAATGCAGATAAGTTTGGGCAGTTCTTGAAGGTAGGGAGAAAGTTTGCCACAGACCCTCTCAATAGTGTGTAGGTGTAAAGAGTGGATACTGATGAACACCAGCACTTCATCAATACTTCGTACAGATTATATATTACTAGCAATGTGGAGAACACTGCCAGACTGTCAGCAGTCCATAGAGTACAGACAGCATGCCTACAGAATCGCACTCTGTGTATTTTTATATGTTTTTGGGTCCATCTTACATATGTTTCAGCAAGACATGCATGTTATATGCCATAACTCCCTTTTGGAAATAAAAAAAGAAAAAACAAACATAAAGTCATTCATGTGACCATGTGTACAGACTCATATGGTTATCTGTACTATGTAGAGAAAATACTTTTAACACAACACAGACATATTGACACACATAGGATTATCATTCATTATTTGCATTGGTTTCCATTTTTGATTTTCTGTTTTAGGTCCATAGATACACATACCCTTAATATGCTTAAATAATATAATTATACAAAGCTGTAATATATTGTTTCTATGCAAATGATGATAAAACAAATGCAAACACATCCACCCATATATATTTATCATAACAATGTACACACATAAATGTGTATGATAAATATGTTTATCAGGTTGAAAGTATAGATACTTTTATCACTACTCTATATATACCATAAGGCATTTGTTGATATTCTGTGCACATCATCAAACATTCCAGTTCTGCAACCAATCACAGTAGCTTAGCCACATTTATACATTACAAAAATAAATTGACATACTGCATCCACATATATAAATGCTGAGTCCATACACAACACTGTATTTACATAAATAAAATCCTTAGGAATGAAATCCAGCATCATTATAATAATATAAAATAAAAATGTGAATATGAAATTAAAACCAGAAAATCACAATCAATTAATCAGAAATGAGTTTACTGGCAAAATGGATCTATTAGTAAATATCAAAACTAATAAAACCAACTAAAAGCATAACTAAGTTATAAAGTAATGATCTGAATATAACACTCACTATATTACTAAAAAACTGTCTCATTTTAACAGATCATAATATAACCCTGTCTATATTAATAATGCTGAACATTACTTGTCATTACAAAAAAAAACAAGTACAATAAGAACAACCATGAGACTGACATTCATAAAAAAGAAATTCGCCGACATGAAATATAAGCCTCTCAAGTTTAAATAAAATAAAGCAAACTCATAAAGCCAGGAATACTTTATTGCAATACTCACAGTGTTTTCTTATTCTCAGAATTCTTGGCTGAAAGTTATATGATTTATGTATCTGAAAAACTCCTGGAATTTTCCAAATGTCAGTCTCGCCTTGACATGGGAGCAGGAGCTTTGCCTCATTTGCAATGCCAAAGGGCAAATGGTAAAATATTATGCCAGACTGGCTTGAGGCATGTGAAAAACAAATGTGATTAGGTATTAAATAATATGCTGTTTAGGAAGGGTAGTCTTGATATCTGGATGAGTAGGCATAAATTTACACCATGGTTTTCAAATAACGCTCTGCTTAATTTGAGACATGAGCAGTATTAAGTGCTTGACAAGGGTGGCAAGAACTTTAATTTGCTCTATTTAAAGGTGTATATGGCTAGGTATCTTATGATCCCAGTGATGGCTTGCCTAGTGTTATTCTGTTGTATGTTTCACCAAACAATTCCATTAAAAGCTGGCAAATTCAATTGCTGGTTTGATAAGGGTCAAAGTGAGGTCCAAAGTAAATTTATTTTTGTAGCAGTCACCCCTCAAGGCAAGTTATATACCCAGATTAAAGTCTTTAAGACCAACATTTTGATAAAATTCATATTTTACAAATACATGTCAGACAACTATATGCTTAAGATTGCAGTTAATGTTGGGAATATGGTCTTCCTAGATACTGACCTTGATTATACGCTATGATATTGTGATAAAGTGCAGTAAAATGTCAAAATTTGTCTAGTCTGCAGTTGAACCTGTATTTTGTATTTGTACTGTGTTCTCTACAGAATTATGTCCTTCAGTAATTCCACAACAAGGGTGCTCCTGTTTCCTCCCACATCCCAAAGACATGCTGTAGGTGGATTGGACACTCTATATTGGCCCTAGGCGTGAGTGAGTGCATGTGTCTGCCTTCTGTGGAAGGTTGGGTGCCGGGCTGGCAACTCAACACCATCAAACTCCACTGCAACTTGACACCATCAAACTCCACTGCCAATCATGAGCAGAGAAGCTGATCCACTGTGGCGACCTCTAACCTCTAAAAAGCCAAACGAAGGAAAAGAAGAAGATGTAATTCCTCAACAAGACTTCACTAATAATGTTATTAATTCAATAAATACAATGACTCTTTCTGGTCCTGTTTATTTAATGAAAACTTGTAAACATGCAGATATCTCAAATACTGATGAATGGATGTAAATGAGAATTGGTTGTCTTTCTAGTGTGAAGGTCAAATGGCGATTACACTTTCTAATGCATTACATAATTTTGACAATAAACCGCTTTCAGAGTTCACAAATGTTTTTCACACCAGAGGGGTAATAAGCAACTGGGTAGGGTGAGGAGAAAGATGGCTGCAACTCTTATCCATCAAAAAATAATTTTTGTTACTGTGGGGGAATTCACCATGGTGACTTGCAGTTTTATGTTTGCCATATTCATCGAAATGCAGAAGCATAACATACAAAATGTTAACCATTCCCTTTCTTATTATTAATGTATATTTACTGTGACAGCATTCACGGTATTTTTTATTCTCTTGCTACTGCTGTTTTAGCTCTTTTTTATTTATATTTTATTTTTCTTAACTATCACTGGAAAATAAATAAACCATATTATGTTGAAAAAAGTGCTTGTCATCCTTTTATATAATTTTTAAAATTACTAGTCATATTTTTACAATATTATTTCTACTGAAAACAATAACCAGTCCAATGATTTTGTGGTTGAATAAGTTATCTGTTTTAAAAAAAATGTAGGAATTTGAGATTACAATATTCTTGATGAGGAATGAATCAGATTCCTTCAAGGTCATCTCCGATTCAAAATGCACAAGTTGTATTATCAATGTCCAAAGTTTCTTCCATAGTTTATGGAGACTGATGTGTGCACATCACAGTGAACATCGTCTTTACATATATAATAATGTTATCCTGGACATCTGTGAACTGGAGGTCCCAAACTATGTAAACTGACAAAATGTTTCATATTCATGTAGCAGAGACGTATGGTGTTGCAAATTCACTGTAATTACACAGAAGCACCCAGTACCATGCCCACTTCTTCAATAACCAATTGCATTAGGGCAGAGGGAGTGATATGGGCTGTGGTCGATGTATATTGCATGTTTATGTAACTACAACATGCAGAAGTGTGCTACAGCATGGAGGGAATCCTGCATGCTACTGTAGTCACACTTATACATCAGTATATGTTTTAGGAAATGCTCCCAAGACACTGCAGAGTAATAGTCCACATACACCTCTGCCACATTTATAAAGAGATTTCTCCATGCATTTTCACTGTCACTGAAATACTTACTGCACATCCTGCTGCTGATGCTGACCATACTGCCTGATGTCTCTAAGTGTCTTGGGGCCAATAGGCATAATTCTCCCATTGCACACTGGTGGACATGGCAGCACATGCTTCTCTGTGCCCACAGTGAATTTGAAGCAGTCATACATTTCTGCAGGTGAATTTCAGTTCAGCCATGTGTCCCTCATCAAATGAACTTGTAAGGGAATGTCTTGTGAGCTAACAGCCTGAACCTGGAGTAACCCAGTCAAACCTGATAGGAGGAGCTTCATTAATCATCAAAGCCATATGCAACTGGGTAACCTAATCTTTTCCCAGCATTCTCAATTATCTTTTTCATGCAATTCTTAGAGATTCAAGTTAAACATTTTATTGCCTCTGAATTAACAGGATGGCACATAAAATGTTCTTCCGTGACAAGGAGATGCTACATCATGATATGAATTCCCTTTTTCTTTTCTGTTACTCTTGGGAAAACCCGTTGGGGAAATATGTAGGTCCAGAGTGCATCAGTAGTTTTCCTTCCTAAGTCCTTGGATATAGTCTAGCTTCTGCTCATTTTGAAAACATGTCTACCATTACCAATACATTTGTGTACCTTTATTTTTCATTGGCAGAATACCATGCAATCAAATTAAACATTATTCGCAGTAATTATTGATAATTTCATTCATCTTAGGCCACCAATATTTTTCTTGAATAAAAGTGTCTGTACTTTACGTATTGTATTTTATGTACAGTATTTAAAGTAGCAGAACTGTAGTCATCCTCCATGCTGTTTAGGATCTTACCACAGCATTGTACTAGTAGTGTGCACCAAAAACATTTACCCCACTTTTAAAATTAACTACAAAGTAAAACTGAAACTCCCACTTATCCTTAAACTAGCTGAAAATATAACATCACTGGCAAGAACTAGTAACAGCAGTTGTGTAATGTGCACACTACGAGAGGACTCTTACCCCTTACAATATTACCTAGCACCCTCCAAGATGTTTTATTAAAACTATCCCCAGTATAGTTACTACACATGTCCCCAGTATAATCTGTATATGACTAGCAGAGGGGTTAATATGAGAGACTGGGCAAAGTTTTTGCTCTACTTAATTCATCACAAATTCTCTTAAAAATATATATTTTTATTGCATCACTTTTTTTAAAAGTAAATATATAATAAATAACATACCTCATATACCCACAGCAATTATTTTAAACCCAGCTTTTCTCTGTATAAACACAGTTTGAAAGGCTGCACAGTGTTCTTCTCATTGCCTACATTAAAACGCAGATTACTGATACTTTTCAGAGCTGCATATTCTCCCACTTTGGATTTCTGCCTACTCCATTCCACCTCAGTATTAATCTCTTTGCAAGTCATGTACAGATTATACAGGGACATGCACAATATAATCTGTAGAGAGGTGGCTACAGTGTGAGGTGGCCGCAGTGGTGCATCGGTTAGCATTGTCCCCTCACAGCAAGAGGTTCTCCGGTTCAATTCTGGGTTGGGGTGCCTTCTGTGTGGAGTCTGAATGTCCTGCCTGTGGTCATGTGGGTTTCCTCTGAGTGCTCTGGTTTCCTCCCACATTCAAAAGACATGCAGTAGGTTGATTGGACATTCTAAACTGGCCATAGGTGAGTGTGTTTGCATGAGTGAGCAGTGCAAATGAACTACTGCGGCAGGGCTAGCCACCTGACAGTGTATGCCTTGTCTCTAAATGATTGTCACTGTGGAAGTGACACCCTGACCCCATGTGAAAAAGGAAAAGGGGTTGAGGATGGATGGATGGATGGAGATTATACTGGGAACATGCACAGTGACTCTTCTCCCCTACCCCAAATTCCCTCCCACCCTCACTGCATTTACTTTTATACTCATCTAGCCCAACTCACAACATCATTTATCCAATCACCCCAGTAAAATCACACACTCCCAAAAGAGTGAACTATACTTATTTCCTCCTACCGCCACATAAATCACCAGGGTTTTCACAATTTTCCACAATTTCAAAATCCATACCACTAATACCTTCTTCTAACAACTCTAGACATGCACCAAATCCTCCTTAACCTCCACCCCAACACCTCTGCTTGCCAACTACAGCCTATCCACACAAACCTACCTCATAGCTAATAAATGCAGTACTAGAATGATCCAACAACTACTACTTTCTAATTCAAACCTGCCTTATTCACACATAGACTCCATAGCTCTCCTCATTGCTGTTGCTCATATCACACGCTTCCATACAGCCATATAAAAATTCTTCCACTAACCTACACTTCCAGAAACCCTTTGCCACTTCTCATTTTTCTACTATATCTGCTGAACTATATACATATTCACTACTAAACATAGGGTCTATATTAGAACACTGAACATTTAAAATGTTGAGTGTTCTAATATCGACTTATTTTCAGCGAACACTGAAAATATCGAAGAAGCAGAAAACCAAATTCTTTACTTAGGGAAAGAATTCAATTGTCCATTTCTGTTGCTTTGGTATTTTCAGCACACTGTTGGAAAGTTACGGGTCGGTTCAGGTAAGTGTGCGATTGAGTGCGGGTTAAGTATGTGTGCGATTGTGTGGACATGAGAGTTAGGGTGGGTTAGGTGAGTTAGGGTTAGGGTGCAGGTGAGGTGAGTGTGCGATAGTGATGGACCTTAGGGTTAGGGTTTGGGTTAAGGTAAGTGGATAGTTAGTGGTGTGTGTATAGTTTAGTGTAGAGTTAGGTGTAAGATTTTAGGTGTATGTGTGTGGATTGCTGTTTGTTTGGTGTGCTTGTGTTGTGTGTATGTGTTTTGGAACAGCAAATTTTTTCCCTAGGAAAAAATTCGCTGTTCTGAATGTTCGATGTTTGGTATTTTCGATGGGTAGGGTTCGATATTAGAACACTCGACATTTTGAATGTTCAGTGTTCTAATATAGACCCTAAACATATTTACCTGCAAACATATAAAAACAAATAAGACTTTGTGCTTTCCCTATTCACACAAACAAACAAAATCCAAGTACTGCTACTCACATTAAAATAAAACCAGCAGGTTATTCTTAAGTGGTGACATGCACCCAAATCCAGGACCCACCCTCAATCTGCAAACCATCATCTTTCAAATCTCTGCACCTCTATCCTCAAATAAAAGAGGAGAAAAACACCTACTACTAAGCATAAACTTTCAAAGCATCTATAATAAAACCCATAACCATGCATGCCTATCATTTACAGTCCTGACATAATTGCCACAACAGAAACCTGACTAAAGTGAGCAATACCTAACAATGCAGTTCTACCCCCAGGTTTCAATATGATTAGACTAGACAGAGTGCAAAAACAAGGAAGCAGAATAGCAGCTATAAAACCACATTAGAATTACAAAGGTTCTAGCCACCAGTCTAAAACTCAGCAATAGCAAACCATATGCCTAATAGGTCTTTACATCCTCACTGGAAACAATATAACCACATTAGAAGAAATTCTGCACTGGCTACACAGTAACGTAAATAAAGAAACTCTAATTGTAGGTGGTCTAAACACTGATTAGAAACAAACAAGTCTAAATTCACCAGGCTTGAATCTATTTGTTTTCTCCAAGCAAATAAATGATACCACTGGAATACAGAAAAATTCAAGCAAGGAAACAACACTAAACTGGATCCTCACAAATAAACCCAATAATATTTATGCTAGTTGAACCCTTCCTGTACTACCAGTGACCACTAGGCAGTGGCATAACATTCACTGCCAAATAACATGCAAATAAGTCCATAACCAAAGAAATTTTAATCCAGAGTTCTCTATCTCTCCTTTAAAGGAGCACAACTGAACTCCCTAAAAATCACTACCACTAGATGAGGAAGTCACTTATCTTGAATACACTTTTATAATCTACCCACTGAGAACAAAAAGTGTTAGATAAATACAACCTTGGTTAATAAAGTACAGCAAGCATCTGTTAATAAAAAGGGATCATACATGAAAAACATAAAAAAATATATAATAATTCCTACAAGACTATAGCTATCTAAGGAACCTAGCTAAAAAATATACTTAACAACACAAAACACGTATTTTTAAAACCTACAAAACAGAAGTGAAAATAAACCTAAACTCTTCTGGCAGTCCATAAAGCAACTACTCATACCAGGACAAACTTTGATACCTACCCATCCAGCAACAAAGAGCCCAGAGAATGTTTGTAATCCAAGGAAATGCTGAGAATATCAGAACCAATACAACAACGTAGTCACAGCACTGCAGGACAAAAGCCAATAAAGGTCCATACCTGGTAAGAGTAAAAACACACGAAGTGTGTAAAACAATTTAATATCACAAAAGAAAGATTTCCACAATAAATTTAGCACTTTTGTTTCACCACGAAAACTCCAGAATACCTGTATTACAACACAACTCATTTAAATACACATCACTCCATGCTGATTGGTTAAAAACTCATTAACAAACACAATACTTAAAGTTATATATCCAATATATTTGACATACTAAAAACACAGCTAATATAACTACCCTATTTCCAACTCTATATACATATGTACAAAATGTACAATTCATATCTAATATATAGTAATATAGCTTATATATCTTCATAGCAAATTCACCCTTATTTTTAAGGCTGGGACTATAGAAATATGATCATTCAATACTGGGCTTGAGCAAGCATCAAAAACCAATTGCCATACTAATTCCTGATATTCTAGTTTTGTATACATTGCCAAAGGTTGAGTCTTGGAACCTCCGGATGCCACAATCAGTCTCAAGGGGGACTTAATGTGTTCTTGTGTACCTTGGGGATTCCAAAAAGCCCCAGGATAACTGTTTTTTTTTTTTTACTTATAAAAATTATAGAGTTTTAAATCTATCACACCTTATAATAGTTTATCCTCCAGGGTAAGATCTATTTTCCTGTATGCCACCTCGATTTCATTCCGGGAGACGTGGCAGTATTTACCTTCCTCATTAAGTATCTCAAGCATTTTGCCCATATAGTTCCACTGTTCCATGATAACTACCCCTCCCTCCTTATCTGGCTTCATAATTCTTAAGTCCTTCCTTTCACTTAAGGACTAAAGTAGCCTTCTCTCATCTTGACTTAAATTATCTATATACCTTCTCTTAGTTTTATAAAATTGTTTTATCTCGTTCTCAAGTAAACTATCAAAATTTGTTAAAATGGGGTGGAGGAGTGGGTTAAAAATGCTCTTCCTTACAAGTTCTTTGCTGGTATCAATGCTTAGGGTCGTGGTATTTTCACTGTCCCTGAAAAATTCTTCTAGATACAATTTTCTAACAAAACCACATTGATCCATATATATCAATTTTGGCAATGCCTTTGCCATTCTTTTAGCCATTATAGACATAAACACTTTATAATCATGGTTTAGACTCAAAATGAGGCTGTATAAAACTGGATCTGATGGGCATTTACCATCTTTAGGGATTACAACCCCTACAGCTTTCTTCCAGGATGTTACTGCTTCTTCTCCTTTTAAAATGCTATTAAACAAAACCTTCCAGATCTTTATCACTTACTTCACTCCTAGCTTCCAAACTTCCACAGGAATACCATCTATTCTTGAAGACTTTTTAGTAGATTTTTTATACATCACCATTTTTATCTCATCTCTTCCTATGCTAACTGTTAATAATTGAGCCTCATCAACTTCTAACCTTGGCATATTTAATTCTTCCATAAATATTTCCATTTGTACTTTTATTTCCTGATGACCACATTTCCTTGCTTTATACAGATTTTCATAAAACTTCTGAAACATTTCTAATACCACTACAGGATCTTTGGTTATTTTCCTTGTTATAGGCAAGCAACCTTTTCTACTTTCTGTTGCCTGAGCTGTTGTGCTAAAAGCTTTTGTTCTCTGGAGTGATTATCAAAAAACAGCTGCATAACACCAATCTTTCTAAACTCATGTGCATTATCCAGCTAGTCCCTTATTTTCTCTTTAACACTCTACAATTGCACCTCTTCTTATTCCGTGAGATTCTCCCTATTCTGTAATATGTTAGCCTTTGTCAATCCCTCTAAATAATCATTATTGTCTCTTAGCCATATCTCTCCCTTTTTTATTTTATTTCTACCATATTTTAAACTCCACTTTCATTGTATTCCACTCCCTAGCTATATTTTCTGAAGAAATTTTTATTTTCCCCGATAACTTCCATTCCTTAAATTCCTCTCAGTTTAAAAGATAGAAAGGGAAGCACCAGTATTTCATTTAATTTTATTTATTACTGGTGTGTGATCTGAAATACTTATTGGATGCATATCAAAACTTTCAATTAAATGCACATGTTCCTGTGAAATATTATTTCTGTCTAGCCTAGCCCAGCCTTTGTACCTTGAAGAATAATGTGTAAATTCTTTCAAAGCTCCTATTACTGAATGCACATATTCCATACCAAATATTTTTATAAATTTCTTCCAAAATCTACCCTCTTTTGATATATTTTGCCTTCTAAGCCCCCTTGATACATATTTACTGTTGCCAGTTAAAATTCCAGTCCCCACTTATAAGTAATATTCCCTGCTGAAATGATTACTTCTCCAAGAATTTTCTTAAGCTCCATTGTAGCAGTTTTGGGTGGAATATAAATACATGCCAGCTCAATCTTCTTTCCTTGCCAGTAGCTCCTTACTACTGCAAATCTACCATTATTATCTTTTTGTCCATCTTCTATAACTATTGGAGCTTCTCTAGCAATTAATACAAGTACTCCTCTTTTTCTTTGTCCCAGACAGTCCACTGAATAACCATCCTGACATCTTTTCTATATCAAAGTCACATGCTTATTTCTTTCCAAATGTGTCTCCTGTAGCAAAACTATTTGCACTCTACATTTATTAACATAATTCACTATGCTTTCCTTTTGTATATACCTATAAGACCATTCACGTTCAAAGATAATATGGAAAGTGTCGCCATTATGATAAGACATTATTCTTCCCACCTGTTATGTATAGCAGCTTTTTTAAATGTCTAGTTTCAGCTTTTGTGTTACATGCATACACTAATGTTTGGCAGGTTAATCTTTAATACAGTTGTTTTTTGATATATCCATTTGAACCTATGTCACATCTTACAAGACATTTTGTTTTAATGAAAACCTTAAAAAACCCTAGAACACCCCCACACATTAACTTAATACAAACACTCAAAACTAGATACATCTTCAAATAATGAAATTTAACCCTCTAATAGGAGCAATTGTCCCAGATTGACTACTACACTCATAGACTTTACCAGCCCTATATTGAAGGTTATCCATGCTAAGATGCCTGTACTTCTACTTACACTAATTGTTGTCTGTTTTTGTCTTATCTTTATTCTTCTCCCAGATGTAAAAAAAACAACTTGAATGCTTTCAGAAAACATTATCTTTTACCCACTGAAAGAAAAAGGTATTCTGTTTTTATTGCCCTCTTATCAGCTTGTCTCCATAGTAAAATGAGAAACAGATAAACAGTTGCCGTCAGCTAAAGCTTCTCATGTTGCACTGGGAACATTTATTTGCTAAAAGAAAACTTTACATTCAATATTCCTTTTATTTACTTACTTCTACGTAGAACTTGTTAGATCAAGCCAAGGGGGTTTAATCCAGTCATTCCCCTATGCAAATGTAAAAAAGCATATCAATTTTACTTATATCATGCTCTGTATACATTTACAACCCATCTCTCACCACTACAACCTAAAATTACAGCCTATTATCTAAAATAGGATTTTGTTCAGGTTTTCTTCTCTTTTTTACATTGCAGTACCTAAATGTGTTAAAACTAAACAAGAAGAAAGAAAGAGGAAAAAGGGCACTTTTTATTTAGTATCCCTATACCACACAAAACTGAAAATGCTTTACTATATAACATGTAATATATGTCATGTTTTTAAATACACTGTTATGAAAAAAATTTGTTCTACTTACATTTACCTCCTTCTTTCATATTCTGTGTTCCCTAATGCTCTTCCAAACATTAATGACATGAAGTAGGGCATATGCTTTGGAGTCCCTGCAAATTTAACAAAGTAAAAAAAGTCCAATATTTCCAGGTTTTCTTGTTCTGCCATATTTCACAAATATGAATGATGTTTTGTAATTCCACATTTATACATTAATTTCTGAGTTACTGTTTTTTTCCTGTTGATGTCCATCTCCCAAATCCACACTCTGGTTCATTTCCAATGTTCTCCTTGTTCTTCTTGTCAACCCCTGTGCTTTTCTCTGTCTCTCAAGCATTTTCCTTTGGAACATTGCAAAAGAGTTCACTGGCATAGTCTCTCTAATAGCTTTATTATCAAAACAATAAGAAGCAGAGTCCTATTCTGTTTGATAGCTCAATTTTTGTTGGACAAACTTTTGTATTTTTTCCTTAGCATGTTCTGCATCAAAAATGACTTTGACCCTGCAGGAAAAATATTTTGAAGATAGCTAGATACAGCACTTGAATCACACCTGCCTCTCAACATTCCCTGATTGCTGGAATGAATTTAATTTGCTTCTGCTTGCTGTACAGTGAATAATTATTTTCCAGAAATATTCTACTCTCTAACTTTTAGTACTTTCTCTTTCTGCCACAGTTGTGTCAGAATCAATGCTTTCTGCTGGTATAATTGCATTTTTACTATTGTAGGCCTCGGCTCATTTCTCATGGCCAGGTTTGGATCATACGCACAATGTGCTCTTTTAATTAACTCCTGCTGTGGAATACCAGTCCAGTTGCTTATTTGTGCTTTCATAAAATGAATACAATCTGTTCCTTCCAGTTTCTCTGGTACTGCAGAAAATCTCAAGATTTTCCTACCCGCTATGTCCTCTAATTCTGCTATTTTTAAAACATTTCTTCTTGAGCAGTGTCATACTCAGCCAGCCTTTTCTTCATTTTGACCTCTGATTTTTGCAGTTTTAACGGATCATCTCAATACCTTTTTAAAGATCCTTCCATTTTTTCCAATCTTTTGTTATTTGATATATTCCATCTGCGTTTCATTTATTTTAAACAGGTCTGAGCATATTTGATTTTTTTTCCTCTAGATTATTGGAAGTCATGTCTTGCACCAAAGCTGGAGCTTGAACTACTTTTTGCTGAGCTGCAGGATTCTTCCCAGGCAGTGTTTCCTCCTCACTTTTTGTAGTTGATTTTCTTTCAGGTTCTCTAAATTTCTTTGTTGCTGGCATCCAGGCAGTACACTTACTAGCTAGTAACTGAAATGTACCCAAAAAGATAATTTCACTGGCTATCTTTTCTGGAGTTCTGTTTTCTCAATAGGAAAGCTGAAATTAAGCTGTTACTCAGTATGCAGCCATCAAGGAAGCTGATATATAGATACATTTTGAGTATAATTGAAATAGTACATATAAGTAGAAGTATATAGGGAAAGAAATGTTTGAGCAGGAGGTGCAGCTGTACAGATGTACAAGATCATTTTATAGAGAGCAGAGTGTGTATATGCAAGGGTTCACAAGTTGGTGTAAAAGTAAGGGTTGAAGAAGAGGATAGATTTTGTATTATATGCTGGTAGTGGTATTTGATACGTGTATGCATAGGCATTGTTTAATGGTACTCTTAGGGAAAGGATTTTTAATAGCATAATGTGAAAGGTTGTGACTAAAAGCAGAGGTAGGGTTAGGGTTAGAACATATGAGAAAGGTGGTACAAGGGAACAAGAGTCTTATTAAGTCTTATTAATACACATTTCCCTGCTTTTACCCTTATTGTTGAGGACTCTAAACATAACCCACCTGCTCTATCGTATCCTTGACAACATTCCAATATTTTCTAGCCTTGAAATACAATCTCTGCTTTGAAACTGAGGGGATATGGCATAATACTGCTTTTATAAAGCCTTGGGTTGGAATTTTGTGCTAGCTTATTGTTTGTCCTTATTCTCTCAAAGGTTCATATTTATTTAGCATAGTTTTGTTTTACATCTACTTCCAGCTGCAACAACTTCTGTAGCTATGGCCTTGTTACCGTGACAAATAATATCGTGACAAAATACCAGTTTAGCTTAGTTTTGTAAAGCTACCACCAGATTGTGTTTCTCTTGCCATGTTTAATACTTCTATATAATCTCTGATTTATCATTATTAACCATTATATTAATACATTTATTTTACCTTCACTGATCATTTCCTCGACTGATGTTCCTTTTGGTTTCTTTTTTTTCAGAATATTTTCTTGTATTCAGTTATAGAAACTATGAGCAGTATTATCCCTATATTTAGCTTCATTTTTACTATAGCCTTGTTAACTCTGGGACGACCCATATAATTTTTATAATTTTCCATCACGTTGTGTAATTAAAAAAAAAGTTATTTTCCAACTATTCCATCACGCTCCACTCCTGTGTCTGTAAATCAATATCACTATCAGCATCATCTACTTTACACATATTTCAGTCTTGTCCATTTTCATCTGACATCTACTGATCACAATACCTCTTTTTCACCCTTTTTCTGCATTTCCTACATCGTTTTTTCTTTAAATAAGCAGTTATTGGGCTCATGTAATGCTTTGCCACAATGAACTCACACATGTCCTTTGTCTTACAACTTATTAATGCGTATTTAGTCATTTTTGGTTTACAATCAAAATTTCTAATGTGGTTATGCGAACTTTGATTGTCAAAAGGCAGTTTGTCAAAGTCTCATAATGGTGATTCCAAATATGTCAAAACCGCAACCGCAAATGCTAGTGTGCATTCGCTGTTGTGAGATTGGCATAGTTATTAGCGATCGCACTACAGTGGGTATCGGGAACTTTACCCTTTTCCTCACTGTAGTGCGATCTTGGAGTTGCAATATATAAGTAGCAGGAGTTGTGGGGGTGCAGGGCGGGCTTGCTCCCTGCAAAATGTGTGTTGACTGTCACCGGATGTTCAGGTAAGTTCGAAAAATGTCAACAATTCGAATTTGAATAGTTGACATTTTTCTGTTTCGTTATTTTGATTGGTCTATGTTATTTATTTCGAAAATGTTTTTCTAATAAGTAATTATTCGCAAAAACGTTGTCAGAATTTTGATAGTAAACTGTAATTTTTAATAATTCAGATTTCCCTCTAGCAGCTGTTTTAATTAAGACTGTTGTATTTGTGGTATGGCCTGGTTTTAAATCTGTTAGTATTTCATCTACTTCCAAACTATATGCTCCACTTAAGTCTATCTCTTAATGCATCAGAAATTGCACATCCAAACTAACAATGTTCTGACAGTTTATAGCATTTTATCATATACTGAGATGTGTTCTCACTTCTAAGCCCATTCTTCTTTTGGAATATAAATAATTCCAGAGTCAGTACTGGCTTTAAGTTCAAATAGGTTTACAAGTTCTCTAACATGTTTTTAAATGGTTTTGAAGCAAGTGTCACGTGCTAATGAACTTCAGAATAGCCAATATATTTTCATGTGTCCATCATATTATCAGGACTGAGACCTTTTCCTCTTCTTTTATTCAAGACAAAATAAAAGTTGTACTGTTTTTAATAAAAGCTGACCGTTTTTCCAAAGTAGCATTACAATCATTAATATTTGCTCTGTTGCCTGCCATTTTGCATCTGACTTCACTTTAGGAACCTGGTACGATACATATTATTATGTGACTCCTTACACTCTGCAAAATTATATGCTGACATTTTCAGTGTATATTCATTTTATATACCAACAATCCCACAGTGTACTCTTTCTTCACCACCATTCAGTTTGTGTAATTATTCTGCATGTCTGACATCACCGTATATGCAACCTCATTTTACCCAAACTGCACTGTATAAGTATTTTCTTCATTATAAAATAATTGACTTATTCATTGTACAATACTGTTCATAATGCCTTTAGCAAAATCATCTTTACAGCAAAGTCAATCTGTACAAAGTAATGCCATTTCAAACATGCCTCATGATTCAACTTATGTCACAAGCTTTGCATCAAAGGTAACAGGAAAATGACTATGTATAAACTTATGGGAAAATATTAGTTTCTTATACTTAATTAAAATGTTATTTTTTAGCAGGTAGTCCAGGAAGGATTAAACCGAAGCAAACACACATGACAGTTTTAGTTCTGCTGTGGGGAGAAATCTTTGCTCCAAGAATGCTGCCTGATTAGACTTAATTAATTAGCTAGTAAACCATTCTGCATTTGAAACCAGATAAAACACTGCTTTGCCAAAATTATAATGAGCACAGGTATTCCTTTGGGGAAGAGACTGTGTTTAATGCCTTTTAGATTCTTAAAAGGGAAATGCACGCAGAATATGAAGTATTTTTCACAGCTACAGGTCTGCAGGAATCCCTGCACTGCAGCTGTAGCATTTATTTTGTACACAAAGCACAAATTAAGCTGAGCCCTAATGTTTTTCCTCTGGAAGTTTCTGTGCAGGCTAAATTGCTATATTTTATAAGAAAAGATCATTGATGCTTTTAAGAATCATTGTTTCCTGCTTCCTTTAGAAGACTTTCATTTAAACATCATCATCATCACAATGGTCTTGTTGTACCATAATAATATGAACCCCTGTGACAGGCTTTACAAACACAATCTCATTAATAGCCATTTATTTTATTTAAGATGCTTCTGAAGCAACATTTGTAAAAGTATTCAGCTGCACGAACACAACTGTACTATAAACACGCACATTTACATCATATTATTTTAACTTTTAACATCATTTCAATGAATAAAAACAACAGAAATGGTAATTTCTAGAATATAAATCCTATTATCTGAGTATTCTTCCTTTGTGCAGTTTCAAAGGAACAGCAGAAAACAAGTAATACTGAGCTGTTGTATAGATTCATAGATTCACAGATTTATTTATTGTTACTAGGCTAATGACCCAGAAGGCCTTTCGAACCCTAGCCAGGTTTGTCAGAAAGAATAATGATGTCCTGTATCCAAATTGGACATCTAGAGTCAGGTATTTATAAGTCACCTCTATCCATAAGGGACACGGGTGCCAGACCCACTGTATATTTCCTATTTCCTATCCACTGGTCTAGGTTGTACTTAACTGAGTAATAGCAGAATTTAGCTACACATGGCTGGGAAGCCTATTCCAGATGAGGTGCATTTTCTGGGATGTATATCTGTCTGATGTCCAGCATGTTCTGTTTAACTCACAGACAAAATTCAGGTCCTTAGACATTGTATTTCTGGTACTGTTTGACATACAAATATGCAGAAGATTCATAAGTGTGGAGTTTGTGGATATTTTGTAAGCCAGGCATAGATCACGCCTCAGCAATCTATAGCAGACTGAGTAGAGGCAAAGGGCTTTAAGGCACTCTGCATAAGGCAGGTTTGTTACGCCTTGTATTTTTTTTGTAAGAAACTTCTGAGGTCGTTCTAGTTGCTGCATATGCCTGGTCAGGTACACACCGAAGAGAGCATTGTACTCTATGATTGGTCTGATAAGGTCGGAGTACAGTGGGATAATGACCTCTTTGGACCTAGATGCCATGCCCTACTTATAAGTTATGCAACATAAAAGGATTTCCTTGTGACACCCCTGCACTGACCCAATAATCAAGGAGCCTCAATCCTCACCACTAACACCAGTGAGGGATGTGCACATTGGGAGGATGACAAGTACACACACAGTAAAGTACAATTTCCCTTAAGCCCACACAGAGATCACAGTCAGTCTGGGACTAGTTTCTTCCTCTCTTTCCAGATCTCCAATAAGACTCCCCAATGGCACAGCTATAAGGTTAACATCTCAGCTGAGTGGTCAAGTCAAAACCTCCAGCACCCTCTCTGTTCAACCAGTGCTTCGTGTCCCTGCCCAAGTAGCTCACACACATGCACTTTGAGATTTGATCTGCCCAGACTATACAGTAGTACCAGCTGCCACCTTATCAGCTATTATAAGGCCCTTACAAAAGGTAACCAATTCTACTGTGTAATGTTACTGTTATCCGAATGGTAAGTGTGTCCACTAAGGTTATTTAAGGGTGGCTTGTACAGTGTTACCAAATACATATGCAAGTACTGTAAGAGCTTAAATATCTCTAACAAACCAGCCACAATTAAAAGGTTTAAATATATTTAATAATAAATAATAACAGAACAAGACAATACTCAGTAACTCAATACAGTGACAACAGAGTTCAGAATCACAGGAAATATTTCAAAACAACATTTCAGACAGTCTCACATTAATACAGAAAACATCTAGACTGATCTTACTATTTTCCTATCTATCTCTAAGGGTGATACTATGATCAAAGTCTTACTTACAGAATAAGGCAAATGCAAGTGCTGAATGGATGTTTACAGATCCAAAACAAGATACAAAATGCACAGACATTCTCTCTGAGATAGTTCTTAAATTAATAATACACATTACTGCTGGGTTAGCTAGATGACATCACTATTTGACAGTTGCCTCTAGTTCCCAGGCTAAACAGATACCAACAGAATTTAACATGTCTCTATGAAAAATACTTATCTCCTAGATGCTGACACTCATCTCTTAGAAGCTTGCCTGAAACTAGAAGTCACAAAACGGTGCAGTGGTGCAGTGGTTAATGTTGTCGCCTCACAGCAAGAGATTCTCCTGTTTGATTATCGGCCAGGGTGCCTTCTGTGCAGAGTTTGCATGGATTTTCTCTGGGTACTCCAGTTTCTTCCCACATCCTAAAGACGAGTCTGAAGCATTTCTCCCTGGGCCTCTACTGAAAATAGGCTCTGTCCTAGTCGGACTTTCCCGGTCAACAAATGTTAAAACAATTAACACTTTTACATTTTAAACCTAGTGATTATTTCTGTCTTAAGACAATCAAAAGAAACTCTAGCTGAAGACATTCTGTCTTGTAGCTGTGTTAAACACAATTGTAAAACTCTTTACTTATTTTCTCAGAGTTTGCAAGTTAACTCTGTATGTCCCAATTTTTACTACAAAAACATACATTTTCACAGGCATATAGTCCATATACATTTCTGCTCTTTTCCAGCAGGGTACACTGTGGTTACATATTTGAAGCTCAGCACATAACATACAGGTTACTTACATTTGTAGACAAGCCTATGGATCATATTAATATTTACAATGACATAGAATTATTTATAAAATTCTAGCTAGCTGAGCTGGCAGCCTTCACATTCCTCACTACTGTGGCCACTTGGTGGTCAAAGGTAATGCTATTGTCAACATGCATACCCAGATCCCTGACCACTGGGTCGACTCTTAGGGGCATATTATCAACATGGTAATTAGCCAGGATGGTTGACTTCCCAAAGGGTACAATTATGCATTTTTTGGCTTTGAGTTTACGATCATGGCTTTAGCACCATTTATTAGTCAAAGATAGGCCTTCTTGAAGAATGCTAGTATCTGTAGGGGAGTCAATCATAACCCCCAGCTTGCAATCATTTGCAAACTCACCCAGCCATAAACCTTCAGCATTTGCTTCCATTTCAGAAAAAAATAGATGTAAAAAAAGAATGGGCGCAGTACCGAGCCCTGGTGGACTCCGTTAGTGACTGGCCTCTGGGTGGAGGTGGCCTCACCTATTTTGACCTTCATAGTCCTATCAATGAAACAGTTGGCTATCCAGCATGTGATAGAAGGGTTTATACCTAAATTAGTCAGTTTGCCTACAATTTCTGAGTGGGGACATTGTATCAAAAGCCTTGGCCAGGTCAAGGTAAGCTGTGTGCATTGGCTTGCCTTCATCCAGTACTTTGGTGACCCTCTCAACAATTCCACCAAATTTAATAGGCATGACATTCCTTTAACAAAGCTAAACTGTGATGGGTCCAGTATTTGCGGGTTACCTATGTCCTCATTTACCTTTCTGTTGTGAAAAGTTGAACTACAGACCACACATCAGTTTATTTAAGCATACAACTGAACTATTTATCCCACTATTGGTACTTTTTTTTTAATATGTACATTTGTTAACCAGGAATCCCCACTGGGTGCGTGTCCCTTTTTAGGAGTGGCCCAGGAGTGCTGTCTGGTCAAATGATTTCCTCAGAGTCACACAGTAGGCAAATGGTGGTGTAAGGACTCAAGCCCTGTACCTTGACTATACGAAGCAGCTTGTTAGCAGCTCAGAGGATTGTAGGATCATAGGAGCCTGAATCCTCTGTGCTAACTGCTTGAAACACCACCAATAGAGACATGAGTCCCCTATCCTCAGGAGATATACTGCTGTATCAGTATTGGAGAATGAGTGAATATACCCATCAGTCAGTTTGTATTCACATACTTCTCAATTATTCCTGGTTTCAAGGTCATGCTTGATGTTGCCCCAGAACATTTCTAGCCCTTAGAAAATATGTGATCCTAAATGACAAAACATTGAAAAGCACAGTCATTAAATAACACCAGAAAGTTCAGCTGCAATCATCTTATTCTTTAGAAAATGCATAACTGATGTAATTCCTTTCATTCCATCACCTTTCTAAGTGAAAAGCATCAATATTAAAATAGTAATAATAATAATAATGACCTTCATTCGCTGTTTCTGACCCTGCTTATGTTTTGCTTTGTCTATGATCCCTGACGCAAGAGATTAAGAGTTATGTATGGTTGACATCTCAGTTTGTACCAGTAAAGGGTTGAGGATGTGAGAACAAAAACATGCACTGGATTGTTTTTACGCCTATGAGAAAGTAGTATAGTATAGTATAGTATAGTATAGTATAGTATAGTATAGTATAGGGTAGTATAGTAAAGTATAGTATAGGGTAGTATAGTAAAGTATAGTACAGTAAAGTAGAGTAACAGTAAAGTAGAGTAGTGTAAGGAAGTATAGTATAGAATAATATAGTATATTATAGTTTTGTAGCCACATCTCAGAACTACAAAGCTAGAGATGTAGAAGAAAATCCTGCCATTCTACTATTCCTTATATATGCATATTTTACAGCCCATTAATTTAAGAGCTACAGCACACTAAAGAAACTGGAATATTTATGCCCTAATGGACAACTCAAGCTAGCTAAAGTCCAAGGTGTAATTCTGTGCTCAGCCCAGAATTAGAGCTGGCACTCTTCATCAATGCTGACGTTTTACCACATACTGATCAGCTTCTCATTTACAAGCTGTCCTGTGCTAGTTTCCATTTCAGTAAGGTTTGACGTGAATGGGCTACCACCTTGATGCATCTATAAATCTATCCAGTGTTTAACTGTGTCTTCTCTTTTCTATATTATTTCTTCTTCTAGTCTCTGCAATTATCTGGCTGGAAATTAACAGCAATGAGAGTAGAAAAAGAAAGAAAAACAGACTTGTGACAGGTAACAAACACAAGCAAAGAAAGATAGTGGATTTGGCATAATGGTTAAGGTCTTTACCTCGCAGACACAAAGTACATGATTTGATTCTGAGCTCAATTTATGGTTAGGCTTAAAATGGCCCTTTAAGGTGGCTAGTTTAGTATTTGCCTATGAAAGTATGATATCATTAAAGCTGTAAGCATACAGCCAAACCAAGACAAATGCAGGGCAGCTTGCTTTAAAATATTACAGGCAGCGCACTCCCAGTTGTAAGACATGGGAGTGCATGCAGACAGGGGGGTAGTGACAGCATGCCCATTTATACAACAGCAATGCACTGCAGGCACTTCAAACAAAACATGGCAATAGGTCTGGTGGGAAAGCCAATTGTATTAGCTAATCTCTGTCTCAAATCCTTTTCAACAATGATGCCTGCTAGTACAAAGGAAGGCAGAAAACAAAATGTATGACATCATTGCATAGCCTGTATAAATCCACCAGTGTCAAGCATTTGTTTCTCTTTTCAGCTCTGAAATTTCTCTGCCTGGTTGAATTTGAAAGTGTTCCTGCTGAGCCAGGCCTCAAAGGGTTTAGGCACGGTGCAGACAACAAGGATAACATCACTGAATTAAAAAGTTGAGGGGGGAGGCTACAGAATTCAGGGGGTAAACTAATATGTTGTGTTAATATAAACAGAATTCATAAGCCTGAGGCAGATTGTGCAGTCTACTGTATTCCCTGAGCCCTCGTGTTTGTGCCCTCCGTCCTCTGAAAGGCCATTTCTTTCTTTCTTTTTTTTAAATGCAATACAGGTCTGTGAGCAACCCCAGCTGAAAAAACAGTTGGGTCTACTAAATTAAATCTCAGAAATAGGGTCATTCTGTTTGGCATTGTCTGAATTTTTCTAAGGTGCTGGAGAAAACCTTGCATCTGTAGTCCATTTGGAAGCTGGCAGTTCCACTGTGATTCTCACTTTTGTAAACCAGTGCTGTTGCATATGATGTAAAGTGATCTGAAAAAAATGTTGTAACCTTCCCCACTATGCCTTACTCAGCTGAAATGCTATGTATATGAATATGAAAGCTATTTATTATCTGGCAAGCTCTACTTTATTTATTTCTGTCAAGGAAACAGAAGATAATGGACGTTCCCACACACAGCACATGACTAGCAAGAAACTGTGGATAAAAAATGTTGTGTCGTCATCATCAACTGCATGTAAATGAGACGTCTACTAGTTTAGCTCAGAAGGTTACTGCTGTCAGCTGTCAGCAATCATTATCCTGTAGTCCTGAGTCTGATATCTTCAGTTTTCACCTGCAAACTGCATCACTCAGAGCAAAGTCACATAACTAGTTAGTGTTTTGGAAATGCATGTAAAAAGGCACATTTTCTCCCAAAAGACTTACTTTAAGTTCATAAATATTAACAGAAAGGCTGTAGATACTGTTATACATTTCATAGTTCAAAGCTTCTGCTTTTCAATATTGCCCCATTTAATCGATGTTCATCTGCCCATTCTTGAGAGACCTACATGGCAGGTAGTTTGACTATCTTTTTGTCAATATAACACCAAAGGGTACGAAGTGAATGTGCTGGGGTTCTTTAAATCTACATGGCTCTTTTTCTGCTTCTCTGTCCCTTTTTTCAGCCTCAAACAGTTGCATGCATTACATGTGCAGAAACATGCCCGAACAGCACCAAAGCATGGGCCCATCTTTCTATACCATTTATATCTGTATGGTCACTAGGCCAACTGTTATCAGCAGGTAGCGCAATAAATCAGCTTTGTTTGCACAGTCACATTAAATATTAGTACTGCATCACCTCTTAGTCCAAGGAAATCAAGTCAGAGTCTGAATTAACAACCTTCACCAAACCTGATGAGACTCCCAGCTCAGCAAAAGCTGTGGTGACAGTTCTTTATATTCACTGAAAATATAAACTTTCATGTTTTCAGATGTTTAAAAAATGCAGGAAGGTCACATCAAAATGATTCTGTCCATGCTTAGCAGTTATATACCGAACTGAGAATAGGAAGCATTCATCAGTATCAGGGAGGTTTTGCCAGCTGCATTATCACTTAACGTCACTAGCATGGAATACCTTGTTATGGCATAAAGACATTTGGACTTAGAAGGTGTCACATTTGTAAAGTGCCTGGGGGACTTCAGTATGCTGTAAGTAGTGAATGAACACAATGAACTCCTGCAGGGACTATAAGGCATAATTGTTCAACATCAACACTTGTACTTAAAGTTGATGGTTGTCGGCATTTTTGGTTCAGATTCTCAGCATGTTTCTTACAGCCCTGCTTAGTGAATAAAAGCAGTGACAGTATTTCTGCTTTACTCCAAACAAGATTTTGCACAGAAAATGTAACTGACCTGAATCTTAAAAATGGCAGCTGTCATACTCTTAACCTACTATAAAGAAATAAATTATTTCTAGCCTCATGCAAAAATACTAAAAACTGTTTAAGATAAGGTGGCATGTTGTAAAACTAGGTTAATCATCTTGGAGGTTTCTAATATGTTTGTCCCATTTTAAAAGCAATATTTGAGCAACCCTACCACTTTAGAACATGTGACAAAAATATGTATGCATTGCATGCAGTGTGATTTACCACAGCAAATGCATAACTTCATTCATTCATTAGTTTTGTTATATCAGGACTCAAAATATTGCAACTTTAACATCAAGCACACAAAACAAGGTAAACTTCAAATGTACAACACAACATTATATACAAGGCATGAAACATCATCCCCCTGCACCCCACAAACACGAAAACATCCTCTTGCTATTCCGAGTGGGAGAACTCTGACAACACTCCCTAACTTATAAATATATTAACTCTAAGATTGCACAAACTGGAAGTTAAGGGAAAAGTAAGAAAGGAAAAAAACACTTTTTCCTTCAACTGCTGTCCAACCTCAGATAAAGTACAGACATAGCTATAAGAAAGCAGCAGTCAATGCAAAGAAAAACAGATACTTTAAAACTTTATTGAACTAGGCACTTCAATTCTCAACTGATTATAGTGACAAAAGTGTTCTATTCATTAACATCTCTGTGTTTCAACACTTTTGTCCCAGATTTTCTGTCACCTATTGTCATGTAAAAATTTAGTAAAACTGCTTATACTTAGTTTCTAAAATGATATTGACACAACAAAATTGAAAGTCTTGAAGCTGAAAAAGAAAATTGTTTTTGACATGGGCCCAAGAAAGTGATAACCTCTGTCCTAAACGAGTCTAGAAAGAAGCTACAACCATTTTGTAGCAAATGTACAAACTACTGATTAAAAGGTTCCTAATGGCAATTTGTCTACAACTAGTCTTTTATGCAGGAGCAAGGTTCCTTTGTCAAATGTACTACAAAACTTAAGCTGCTAACCAGTGGAATGCAAACTTGTCAATCACAAAGGGCAGCAGGCCACTTCCTGGCACCATCAAAACCACATAACCCAAAGGTCTTGTATTTATTTATTTTTAATGGCCCACCTACACCCATAATGTGGAAACTGTACCCCTTCACCCCCATTACTTAAATATACTGTCACCAATGAACACAGTAACTGTATGAACTGAACTGTAATCCTGCAGTCTAACTACAAATATGAAGGACAGCCAAAGAAAGATAACATCAGGGAAACAGTATCAGGAGGGTAATACTCAACCAGTTGCACATAAATTACCTGGAGAGAAACCTGCTATATGTCACATTCTTGTTACTTACTCTAATCACCTCCAAGGTGATCATTACTTGCATAAAAAACAAATACTTATTTTTAAATACAAACTTCACAATGGCAAACATTTCCGAAACATTGCCCTTGAATTTCTCTGAACTGACCACTTGTGTTTCAGAACAAGTTATTTATCCCAGTCCGAAGAAACAGATTTGTTAAATTTAACTTAAAAAATATTGAGAAAATTATGAATCTAAACCTTACAGAGTAAACATACTCTCATAGGTCTGGAGGTTTTCAGTTTTTAGTTCATTTTTTGTGTGTTTTGGAGATCAGTTTTATCTGGCCAAGCATCCTGCCTGATTTTAACAAAAAAGGACCTCTGAAAAGCTGAATTTGCTAGCTCTGTATAAGAGGCCGTATGTCAATTCTCCAAAGACAGCTCACAATTAAAGATTCAGGGATTTAATACTTGGGTACAGAATACACAAATTGTGAGTTGGTGGAATTTATTCCTTCTTAGTTGTTACACCACCTTCAAATGTGAAGGAATCACATAAATATAATGAATGAACATGTTTCTCTTTGACAGATATTGCCCTCTCAGCAAGCCATATCAACAATCACTGTGAATTGATCTTCTAACTGTTGTTTGCTTTAATGTATAATCTGTCACCAAAAACTGATAACCTACTTTATTTATATTTTTGATATCTCATTGAGAAGAAAATGAAAAACATAACATCCAAAATAATATATTTCACCTTGATACTGCAGGACACCCCACCACTACATTGACCTCCATAAAAATTAAATAAAAAGTAAATACAAGTGTATTGTACTGTAACATTGTGTATCATTACCCTTGCCTATAGATCTACCTGGTTTTATGCCAGGGAGAAGTGAAAGAACATCCAGTCATAGTAATGAACTTCATCTTGGAGCATTCAGACACCAAACTCTGTCCCCATTGCAGTCAAGCCACAGCAATGATTACTGTAATGTAACTGGCCTCAGTCTGACATTTGTTGTCTTCTACCAGCTACCTCTAATAACTATCTCTCACACTGCATGGAACAAATGGACAACATGTGGAACACGGGAACACTTACTAATTTCAGCTAGATGGCCCCAGCATGGTTAATAAAAAGTTTTTCATACTTAAAAAGTTATTTAAATGACACCATGATCCTACAAAAGAACCTGTGCCAAACAAACAATCGGTGCCCAAAACCATGGACTGAGACTAAATGCTATGAAATGTATAAGTGAATCCTTCATAAAGCATGGCTGCCTTTGTAACCACCACATCAACAATATCACCCTGAAAACTGATCCCATAGTTAGAGATGTGGGGACCAGTGCTGGCAATGAACTGACCTTTTATCACTATGTATCTGCTATTGTAAGGAAGTCTTTTTTTCACCACTCAGCTTATATCAAAGGGTATGGCATCCATCTCCAGAGGCATAATTGATCCTCTGGATGCAGCACTCATTAGGCTAAGCATTGAGTATAATTCCCGTTGTATGTACCTTTCTAAGCATGCGTCACAGCTGGAATGACGACACAGCTTCCTTATTAAAAAAGTAAGGGCCTAACTCATAAATATGCTGACCATCTCAAAGCCTTATCTCTGTGTTCTCAGTATCATACAGCCTACTGAGAAGCAACCTCTGTTTCTTGTACAGAGACTCACGCCTATTACACATTAAGCCTTGTTAAACCTATTACATATTTAGTAGTCCAATGGTATCAGAAACACATGCTTTAGAGACTTCACTCTCTTTTGCAAGATTAACAGAACGTGCAGGAGGAACAGGTATATAGCTCAGAGAATACCACTTCCATGGAACCGTGCTCCCCTCCACATAAAGCAGAGTACCTCTCTAACTCTATTCAAATGTAACTTGGACAAACGAATAGGTAAGTGCAAATTCAATCCTGGTTTACTAGTAAAAACCATCATGGATAGAGAAAACATGTAAGTCCCTAACATATACTTGTGCTGCCCATCTTTAGAGATTCATACTGCAAAATGCAAAGGCTGTTAATTATCATGGGAATGCAAGACTAGGTTTCTTAAGATCTTCATAGATCAGTAGCCTAGTAAATACCTATGAAGCTATGAGGTAGTATGATTCAGTATTATTAGCCATTGTGTTAAAAAAATTGTAACTATGAAAATGTGGCACTTCTTCAATCTGGAATAGTGTGGAACTTGGAATTTTAAGCATCAAAATGAGGAGCATTCTATGTAACAAGAGAGAGTCGAAGCTATGCTTCTTGTTTTCCCCAGACAGCCACTTATGGCAATCAGTTTTGATTGCTAAAAGTGGTAAAAAATAGCCACAGAAATGTAAGTTACAGAGGGCAGAAGGTGATACTACAGGGAAGAACCCCTTTACACCACACACACACAAACACACACACACACACACACACACACACACACACACACACACACACACACGCGCACACACACACACACACACACACACACACACACACACACACACACACACACACACACAAATGCACATTGATCACAGTAAAAGTAAATTAAAAGAAAAAAAAGCATATATATTCTGCTGTAGGCAGTGTCTACTCTTAGTACTCCCCACAGTTCTATCTGATTTCTTAACATGATTTAAAACAAAAAACATACCTACAAAGGGAGAAATGAAATGGTCCCAAAGATCCCCATGCATACCTGTCAACTGTCTGTCCAGATTTTCATAGAATGTCTTGTGTCTCATATTTTTGGTCTGTCATAAAATTTGTGGTTTTCTGGAAAATCATTGAGGATTGAAGTCACTAAATAATAACATACATTTTAGTTTCAGACTTCATATCCTTCAGATAATGCATTTTTGTTATTGTAACAACTTTCCAAGTTAATAATATGTAAAATCTGTCCCTATTTTGGGCCTTTTAGGCTTTGTCCAGATTTCTTACACTAAGGGGTTGAGTGGTATGTCTGCGCGTCTACAGTTTGTTCAGTAAACTCTTGTCATATGATTAATTTTAGCTTATATCCAGTGATTTCATGATTTACTAAATCATAGAAGTTTGATTAACACCTGTATCTGTCAACATTTTACCTCTAGAATTAGGGAAATGGTGAAAAAAAATAATTAGATAAAAGGCCCCAAACTGAGGACACATTTTAAATTCTGGTATTATTAACTTTGTAGATGGAAAAACAGGACATGAATTAACATGTATTTTCTGCGGTACAAGAAGTTGTAGCTGTATTGATTATCAGTACTGACTGACCGTCTCCCTTTCTCAAAAAAAAAAAAAAAAAGAAAAAATTGCAACTGTAAGAGGAACTGAGAAAACTTTTAAGCAAAATGCAGGATGTCCCTAAACAGCTATGAACATTTGACAGGTATGCTGGTACCAAATCTTAAAATGTGCAGTAAACGCATGTCTGTGACATCTTCTTCCAATTGTGTCTATGAGTACCAGGTAAGTAAAGTTTAAACAATAGTTTACTTCAGGCATTAAAGAACTGAACAGAGCACATTGATCACGCTCTCTGATAACCGGGTGACATTCTAAATTGATATGACTTGAAAATGTAAGAGTCAGCAAGTCAGACAATGCCTGACAGCAGAATAATCTAGAAGTGGCCAGTTTTTGCATTCTGTAGGCATGCTAGTCATTTGATAAGTCTTGTGTTACGACAATAGATTTCGCACAAAACCTTTAGTTCTACTGTTACCACATGACTCTATTTTGGGCAATCTTGATTTTTTTAAATGTTCTGCAGCAATAAAGAAATCAAAAATGATAAAATGTCCTTTTTAGGACAAACAAGTTGTCAAACTGTTCTCCTAATACTACAAACATCATGATATCCGATACAAAAAAAACACCTTTGTGCATACAGATATGTGAAAAAAAGCAAACATCAACTCTGAGTCATAATTTTAGTGTGAAACAAGTTAAAATCAACTTAAAGTCATAACTTTAGTGATGGAAGTAAACACAAGTCCTTCACATTAACCCAGGCCAAGATCTGTCGAGGAACTGCCTATCTTTCAATAGAGAAATACTCTTTTTAGAAAAGACGCGACCCAAGTAGCCATGTCAAAAAGCACATCTAGGCAAATGTATTCAAATCAAATCTTATCACCTGTTTAGCCAATTCAAAAGAATTTTACTTGAGAGTGAATTTAAATTAAATCTGCACCATAGTCAGTGCTAAAGGTGGTACAGAAGAAATAATAATTTGTCACAAAATAACTCATGTACCTAGTATGTGTTGTTTCTCTTGTTACACTTCCCCTCTTGATAGAGACTGTTGGGGAAACACTGCACCTTGTCAGAACAGCACAAACTATCCACTTATGCTGTGCTGATGAAGTGAATAAAAAGTCCGAAACATGCATGTCCACTGCTAGTGGAGTTTGGCTTTATTGGCCTAAATGCAACCATAAAGACATTTTAAAAAAGTCATGGACATTCAAAAGCCATGTAGCTGAAACACTTGATGTCCTGAGGGTGTCATTTGCATATATCCCATGGGCCTCCACTACAGGAGGTTTAAGGTATCACACAGTGAAATCTCTAGCTTGTCTAGATTTTCCTTGCAGTTTTTATGGTTTGTTTGTGTGTCCATTTTACCCTTTGCTTTGTATTTTATTAATGAACATAACATTAAGAACATCCAACTCAGTACCAATAGGAACATATAAGCACAATCTTATACATAGCAACAGGGAAAAATCTGTCAGTGGTTCTAATTTGCTAAGATTTAACACAACATATGATAATACTTTTTTTTCAGATCAGGGATGTTATTCTGAAGGAGGACATTTTTTGAAAACGATGTACCAGATACACACAATTTTTTCTTGGCATAGGCATCCAAACATAAAACCAGTGAAGTTGAATGCCGATGCACACAGGAGATGTTACCCATGTCATAACTGAATACATCATAAGAGAGTCCATCCATCCATCCACAACCCCCTTTTCCCATTTTTGCACATGGGTTGAGGTGTCACTTCAACAGTGACAATCATCCAGAGCCAAGGTTTATACCCCTGGGTGGCTAGTCCTGCCGTGGTAGTTTTTTCACACCACACACACTTGCACATCTCTCACACCTATTGTAATTTAGAGTGTCCAGTCCACCTACTGTATGTTTTTGGAATGTAGGAGGAAACCAGAGCAAACACGGGGAGCACATGCACACTCCACACAGTAAACAAAATATTTTACATCCATTAATAATTCTAAGGCTTTTGAAATCAGGCACCTTATCATCTGCATAACAGAATGAGTGATATACATGGTTGTTTGTTCCTGCAGTGCTTTCTCTGTGGGCCAGACAAGTAGATCATGGAAAAATAAAATTTCATTATACATAACTGACTAATCTTAAAAGAGAAAGGAGCCCCTTGTACAAACATTTACTGAAACAATACAGTTGTATTTACTTTCATTTGTATTATAAGTGGATTACAAAAGTTTACCCAAAAGTGATTGGCACAATCTTTTATCCAGGAAGAAATGTCAATGGATTGTTACTTTAGGTGCCCTTTACCCCAGGCTTAAATGAGTATATCTGATTATCTGTTTATGGAATAAGATTAATATTTACTACAATGGATGTTTTTGTCAGAAGGATCTTTACATTTATTAATTATTTTTTATATGCATATACTTTCACAAAAACAGCAAGGGTACTTGAATTATTATTTAAATTTGTTTGACTTGCAAAAGAAAAGCAGTTTTTGTTTTGCAAGGGACACGGTCTCTTAACTGTGGAATATGTTGCTGAGTAGTTACCTCTCCTTTTACACGTATTGCTGGTATGTTTTAGGCTCTCCTGGTTCCATCGTACTAAACTATAGGAGTACGAGGACTCAGCAAACTTTATAAAACATGGTGAGTTGTATTCACTGATTTGGTTTAGTATTTATGATAATGGATCTCTTTGTTATTGAATTGTTCATGTACTTGAATAGGTGATTTCTATATTGGTTAATTCCTTTTACATTTGTCCTATATACCTACATATTTTTTGTACTTATGAAACAGAGTATATGTAGTTGTCTTGCATAACTGATTTTGACCATAGGTGGCAGCAAAGTTAATGAAAGTACCATTTACTTTTGTTGCATGTTTACTTTTGTTTTGAAAGAAAAAAAAAAAAAATAAACAGGTCATTCAGTTAGGTTCTCCAGAAATGTTATGTTCTTCTTTAATATGAATTGTTGGAATGCTTTTGGCTTGATTATTTAAGAAGTGTAGTAAGAAAGATAGCTAGAAGCATAGCTGACTCAACTGGCACATTACTGTAATTAGACCATTGCTATGTTCAATCCCATCTCAGCGATATTGTAGTGTACTGGCTCACCAGATGCGCAGTAGCAAGTGCCGCCCCAACCCCGCCCCAGCTGGTTGACGTCTTGCTGTACTTATGAATAACCAAAAATGCAGTGGCTTCCTCGGCATGAATATTCATTTTGATGAGTAATCGCAGTTATATTTATATATATAGTGACAAACTACTACAAGTAATCCTAAACCGCCGTATTATGTCAACTGTACAAGAGATCCCAGTAAATATAAACAATTACTTTTCCCCTTTGCTTTTGCAGGGGGCAAGCCCCCTGCACCCCCTTGTGGGAGCGCTGCACCCCCCACACACCCTGCTATTTGAAAATACCAACTCCAAGAACCAACTACAAGGGGGTGCAGGGGGGCTTGCCCCCTGCAAAAGCAAAGGGAAAAAGTAATTGTTTATATTCACTGGGATTACTTATATGGGATTAGTTGTAGTACTTTATATTAAGCAAAAAGCAAAAGAAGGCTCTTGCGCACCAGTATTACAAACAAATAAATAAACTATCACAGGAATGTATAGTACTAAGCTGCTCATCTATATTCATTATATGCATGTCATCACGGGGTAATATACATGGCATGCCAATCATGCCTCATTTCCTTACCACTTCCTAGGTTTTAGGCTTGTCAATCACCCTGGCCACACCCACTCATGCACAAAACTGCCAGTGAGCCAGTACACTACAGTATTGCCCCCATCTCTATAACTGAAAAGAAAATACTTTACTGTAACACACAGTCAGAGCCACATCCTCCCCAAAAAAAAAAACAACAGCCATCCTTCTATTGGCACACCTACCAGTTGGCCAGATGCAGGTCATGTCTTCCCTTACTGCCCCAGCCATTCAGGTCCAGTTTCTGTGCCCTGCCTCCAACCTTCCTTTTGCATATTTATTTAAAAATAAATCAGTAGTTATTTTAAACTGCAGCAAACTGCTTGCTACAAACAGCAAACAGTTGATACAGTTTATACTCTGCCCGCAAAGAGCACTACAGTGCTCAGGTTTTAGTTAGAAAGAAAAAAAGTTTAGACCACACATTGAGCAAGCACTACAGTGTTAAGGTTTGGCCACAAAAAATGGTATTGCATAAAAGACAGATCCAGACTGTAACATGATTCAAACACAACCAGGTAAACCACACCAGCACTATTACACGTGTAGTAACCATTACTTCAGACCTTATAATTCCTAATTGTTAATTTGACTTCCTCCTTTCCTAAAATGTACCTACATTGGTTGCACCTGTCACACCTGTAAGTACCCTTCCTATTTTTGTTCCTTTGTTGTAATAGGTGGTACCTTTTTCAAATCTTTCTTTAAGATTTAGATCTCTCTTCCTAATAAATTGTGGTGCATCTGAACACCTTGTTTCCGCATGTATTTTGAGAATAGCCTAATGTTTTCTGATAGTCTCCTCCACTTCATAGTAATTACATGTAAAGGTGTGAATGAATGCACTGTCATATTCTACTTGAGTGCGTTCGTGGTTAATAGAAATATCACTTCCTTTACCTAATAATGGGGAATATTTCTCTTCCCTTTCCCGGGTCACCTCCTCTATCAACATTTCCACCATAGCCTGAGGATATCCTCTCTGAGTGAATAGTTCTTTAATAAAGTTCACTTCTTAGTTAAACATCCTATCCTCACTACACATCCTCGAAGCTCTAATAATCTGTCCCTTGACAATACCCTTCTTTTGATAGAAAGGATGACTACTCTCACAATGGAGGTATGAATTGGAAAATGTGTGTTTCCTAAAAATAGTGGACTGGAAGCAGTTGTTGGTTAAATCTCTGCATAATCTAATGTCCAAATAATTAATTTCCTGAAGTGAAATTGTATGAGTAAATCTCAAAAACGAAGTATTGTCATTAATGTAAGTCAAGAACGTAGTCAGTTCTTCAATAGGTCCATCCCAAAGAATACAGATATCATCAAGGAATCTGGTGTAATAGGTAATGTATCTAGAACACATAGTTTCCAAGATGTATTTTTTCTCCCAATAATATAACACTAAGTTAGCATATAGGGGGGCACATGCTGCCCTCATAGCAACACCACTTTCTTGCTTGTAATACTCACCATTGAAAAACATGTAGTTGTTCCTCAAGGTAGTTTCCAAGAACTCAACAATCAAATTCATAGTGTTAGCATCCAAATATCTCTCTTCAGTCAAAACCTCCTGAAACCACTTAAGACCTAACTCATGTGGAATGTTGGGAAGTAATTCAACAACATCCACAGTGACCATGATCACTGTGTTACTATATTTGTCACCAGTCATATTCCTCAAAAAGTCCCAGAAGTCTTTAGTAATATGCTTTATTGAGCCCAAAAACCTTTTGAGATGATAATCTACAAAAATGGCCAGTGGTTCTGTAATATATCCAGCCCCTACCACAATTGGTCTAAAACTCAGATTTTCTGTTCCCTTATGTGTTTTGGGTATCCCGAGTATTACCGGAATACGTGTTTTTTCCACATATAAAAATTCAAACAATTTCTTATCAGTTGCTCCCTGTAACAAGTGGTCTTTCAGATAATACTGGATTTTAACACATGAAACATATATCTCATTTTTAGATTCAACACTATATTTCTCTTCATCATTTAAGATCTCAAACATCTTGGTTTCGTAGTCAATCATGTACATAAGCACCACCCCACCCCCCATTGTTGGGTTTCATAATTCTGCAATTATTTCAAACTAGTTCCTCAATCAAAGCTTTTCCTTTTGATTTAAATTTCTCTCCTTTTCTTTGAAATTGTTAATTTTTCTAATATCCTGCTCCACTAGTTCTTCAAATACTCTCAAGACAGGGTTAAGGGGGGGGATTAAAGGTGCTTGGCCTCCTCAAGTTGTGCTCATTCCTACTTTTCCCTTTAAAAAACACTTTAAAATTTAATTTCCTCATAAATAACTTAAGGTCTACCAAGGTCCTAACCATATTAAACTGCCTGGTAGGAACAAACTGAAAGCCTTTAGTAAACAATGAAAAATGTTCATTTTTTTTATCTGTAAATCTGTGTAGTTGAAAATATTGAAGTTATTTTGTGTTAGTTTTTTGCCATTCTCTGTGACCAAAATGTCCTCCCTTACCATCTCCATTGTCTATCTTTCCATAAATTGTCCTCTTCCATGGCTGTTCTTTCTCATAAAATTTATGTTGTTGTTGTTCCAACCTCTCCCTCTGTTCCCCCTCCCTTGAAATTGATTGTATTGATTGTATGTATTGTACTGTCCCTGTTTCTGTGTGATTCTTTCGCTTCTCCTTGGGGGGGGGTCCTCTAAAGGGATGTTGTGCATAGTATTGGAATGAATAACTTCCTGAGTAGGCATTTCATCATGTGAATTTTCCCCTTCCATAACCCCATTATTATAAACCCAATTTGGGGGTGGGTAAGTTTTCCCCTCTCTGCATTCATTTAGGTTCCTCTGTAATTTCCTAACCTTCCTTGCTAATACATTTTCACAATGTGAATCTAACTCTCTAAAAACAGTATTATATTTAATTTTTTCTACATTGAATAGACAGTCACTTGTTAATTTATCATGCAAAACATTCACTTCTTTAATTACATTGTCTCTCTGAATTTCATAATTTCTAATCATTAACTTCAATAATTCAATTCCAAAATTATTAAACAGTTCTACAAGTTCCTTGTGGAAAATACTATTATTTTCAACATTGTTGGTATATTTATAGAGCTGTAGCCCCTTCGGAACTCTCCCAACTGCTACACATTCTTTTAAATAGTTAATCTCAAGCTGTACAGTTTTTAAATGTAAAAGTTTTCCTTGAATACCTTAAGCATGTCACTGTATGTTTCCTGCAATTGAGGTCTGTCCTCCGAAAAACAGAATCTCTTGGATGCCCATTTTTCGAATGTAAAATCTGTTTTGTTTAATTCCTGATTAATATTTAAGGAATTCATTGTCCCAGTGTTCACTGAATGCGAACGCATGTCTGCCATGCTAACAGTCACCTCCCTCAATTGTCCAACTCCATTCTGATTGGCCAAAGCTGGCAAGGCACCTATGACTTCACGCAGCTGTTGCTGGTTGCCCGGTAACACCAGCAAACTGCTACGAATAAAAGAATTTTGGTTCGTTGCTATCTATGTTAGTATTTCAAGCATTTTGTTGAATTCTCCCCTTGTAACTGGGGAATTCTCACTGCTGAGGTGCCTTCTGTGTGGAGTCTGCATGTCCTCCCTGAGGTCGTGTGGGTTTCCTCCGGATGCTCCGGTTTCCTCCCACATCCCACAGACATGCTGTAGGTGGATTGGACACTCCAAATTGGCCCTAGGTGTGCACGTGTGTGCCTTCTGTGGAAGGTTAGATGCTGGGCTGGCACCTCAGCACCGTAAAACTCCACTGCCAATCATGAGCGGACAGTTGATATGCTATAGTGACCCCTAACCAGGAAAAAGCCGAAAGAAGAAGAAGAAGAAGAACTGGGGAATTGTCAGTGTTATTATCTGTATCTTGAAACACACTTGGCAAATCTTTTAAAGAAAGATTCTCTGCTCCTTCAGCCATGGTGTCACTAAAATGACCAAGAACCAAAAAACAAAGGAGAAACCAATAAAAAGATGGACACCACAGCTTCCAAAGCCAGTTTTATTGCCTGTGCCATCCATTCAACTCAGCACAGAACCCGAAGAATAAAACTGTCACAGAACTTACAGAAAAGTCCACAGTAGATGATGAAATCCCAAAACAAGCACAATAATTTACAGTGTAGATAAAATCCACTAGGCACACAAATACAGTTAAGCACTTTCACCTAACTAAATGTCAGGCTTCCTCAGAACAATTATATGCAAATACAAATTATACAAATTTATGGTTGTAGAACAGGTTATAGGGGATGCCAGGGGTGGTAACTGGGAAAGTAAGCTGGAGTATAGGGAACTATACTGGCAAATAAAACTTGATGCAGGAAAACCCCTGGTTTGAATGACAGTATGACAGTATGAGCATTTCCAGTGTTTTGAAGCTGAGATCAGCCAAACTATGAATGTATCATGTAAAAATTGTTGGAAGTTATTAACAATGTCTCTATGCAATATTAATATTATTATATTATTTATCTTACTCTTACTGTTACTTCCCTTACTTTTAATCTTAGTTTTACAAATCTTTCTCCTGCTTCCCATATCTATCACACTTATTACCTCTAACAAAATTTTTTTCTCACTCCCCTTTTTCTTCCTCTCCTCCTCACTAGCCACTATTTGAATTTTTCCACTCTGACATTTACTTTATAAGTGAGTAATAAACTCTCGCACATATAACATTTCAACATGTTTTAATGATACATGATATTGTATTTGTCTTGTTTTAATGATGGTATATGTGTGCTATTATTATACATATTATATGTGTATTAAGTATTTGTGTTAATCTATGTATTTACAGTATACTGTAATATGATGTCAGTTTTCACCTATGTATATGTATTTTCTGTTCTTTTATTTGTGGATCTTTTCTCCCCAGGTTCCCACTGAAAATGGATAAAATTATCCAGTTGGACTTTACTGGTAAATAAATGTCAATAAATAAATAAAATACTATAGCTCTGCATATTCCACTGCAGTCAACAGAGGGAACTATGCCACTATTTATGCCTATATCTATATTTATATGTATATCAATATCTATACCTATATCTAAATGGTACCAAACCTGTATCTTGAAACAGCTTTCTCAGAAAGAATAAAAGTTTTACTTACAAGAGACAACAGAATATTTTCATCTTTCTAGAACACAAGTTTAAGTAAAAGAAACTTCAGCAAAGGCAGTCCTTCCTTGTAGGAATTCTTCACAAAAGATTTTAAAGCAAATCATATTACATTTACTGAATATGTTTTAGCACACACAGATATATTTAAATTTCATTTAACAGCTCCCTTTCATTTCTGGTTTCAGGGGTATCTTCCTAGCTCAATAATGCAGCAAAAGCTTCCAGCCTGGTTTCTCACTTTAGCCTTAAATTTCCTGGAGACTCCCTGACCCAACCATAACTCAAGAACAGAAGTGTAGCTGGCACAACAAATGCCCTGTAGCAGACCTACAAGCCAGCACCCCCACCCCTTCAGCTCTTCATGTGAAGTGCAAAAAATTGACTTCTGCAAAACTTCCCGCAGACAGTACCCAATCTGCACCACTCCCCCAAAAAAGTCTGTTTCTTTTACTGGCATACTAACCATGATGCCAAATGCAGGGCATGCCCCTCCCTCCTACCCCAGGCATTCACGTCCTTGTTTCTGTGCCCTGCCTGCAACTATCCTTCACTACATTAGAGTAACAAAAAATAAATAAATAAATAAAACTTCTATTTTAAACTGCAGTAAACTGCTTGCTACAAATGTAGCAAACAGCTGCTACAATTTATATCCTGCACTGAGTTCTACAGTGCTCAAGTTTTATTTTTTTTTTATTTAATTTTATTTTTTACATTTAAACTGTAGCAAACAGTTGCTACAGTTTATCCCCTGCATGGAGTGCTAGGGAGCTCATTTATTACTTAAAAAAATACTTTTTCAACAGTTGTAAACTGCTTTGTAGCAACAGTTGCTACAGTTTATATCCTGCATGGAGTGCTACAACACTCAGGTTTTAGTTATAAAAAAGATTTTCTTTTTTACATTTAATGGTAGTGAGCTGCTTACTACAATGTAGCAAGCAAATGCTACAGTTAGACCACACACTGAGTACTCCAGCACTTAGATTTGACCGCAAATGCAATAACAGCTTTTAAAAGCCAATATTGCACTAAGAGCAACCAGGATGATGGATAACTGATGGGATCATGCCCTCTAATACATTGTGCCCAGGGCAGTTGCCCCTTTTGCCCCACCCTAGCTATGCTACTGCTCAAGAAAACAGTAATCTGCTTCTAATTTCCTTTTCTGTCCATTATATTTCTCAACAAATACCTGTTTTTTGTTGAAAGTGGTCTGCCTGCTTTTAAAGTCATAGTGTTCTTTAACCTCAGCAGCCATCACTATTTTTTTATACATTTGTTGCTGGATAATCTCATCTGATACAAGTATCCTTTTTTAGTAGTAACTCAGGATCACTTTCTGGTCAGGTGATTCGTGTGTCATACAGTTGACAGATGAAGATGGAAAGAATCAAATCCTCTAAACTTTGTGTGTGTGTGTGTGTGTGTGTGTGTGTGTGTGTGTGTGTGTGTGTGTGTGTGTGTGTGTGTGTGTGTGTGTGTGTGTTTGTATCATACAAGTGGCTATCATTTGACCAAATCCCAACTGATAGAAAAGTGTATAGGGAGTATGTGATGGTGTCATTTCTGATCACAGAAATTAATAGGCAAAGGAATCAAGAAGAGTATGTGTGGACTGGAAATGGCCACATCATTATCATGTCAGCCTCCCAGATCTGCAGATGCTTGTGTTTGCATATTAGCACTGATTCTCTGTGTGTTGTGTTTTTTTTCCCATGGCTCTACACCCATGAAGTTAATATATATAAGTAAGGGGGTATGGGCGTATAGAGGTGCTTGTACCCCCCACCCTGTAAAGACATTTGCTTTATGCTGTATTTGTTGTGTAGAATGTTCAGGCATTTATGTTTGGAATTTTGTGAGTCAGTCAAATAAGCATTCAATCAAATGACATAGATCCATACATATTTAGAGAGAGAATGTAGTCTTACAGAAAAAGTCTTTTTAAAGGTGAAACCATGGTTTGCTGTTGTTGATATTGAAATTAATGGAGTACTTCATTTGCTGAGTGCTGGAAGCATTTTTTGGAGATTCTATAGATATACACATGTATATATATACATATATATATATATATATATATATATATATATGTGTATGTGTGTGTGTGTGTGTGTGTGTGTGTGTGTATATATATATATATATATATATATATATATATATATATATATATATATTCTAAAAAAGACTCTGCTAACTCTGCTAAATATTGGCGTCTTCACTGTGTAATACTTTAAATCTCCTGTAATGCAGGCCCATGACATATATTCAAATGACCCCTTAAGAATGTATCAGTATTTCAGCTACATGGCTTCTGAATGTCCATAACTTTTCACATTTTACTTTTTAAATCTTTACTGGTGCATTTAAGCCAAAAAGCCAAAGTCAGTGTTTTACAGATTCATAGATAAATACTAGGCTAGCTGTTCTTGTAGGCCATTTTAAGCCTAGCCAATTTCCCTACAAAGTTGAGACTCATTCCCTAAACCTTGTGTCTATGAGGTAAACACGTTGCCCATTATGCCAACTCCTTTGCCTTTGTGACCTTTTCACCCTTTAGTTTGGCTGTTATTTGTGATGTTTTGCAGGCACTTTAATGGTTACAGACATTAGGTTTGGTCTTATGGTCAGTGCTTCTAAAGTATAGTACAGCTAATATGTTTTTTGCCTTTGAATGTAGAAAAAATCCCTTATTAAAAGAAGTTAAGGTAATTTACATTTATAAAAACAGGAAACATTATTCCATTAATAAAAAATGTTTGGAAAGGTAGTTATTCATATTGTTGCGACTCCCAGTTTAACACATAATAAGATAATAAGTAAAGACTTTCTTCTTTTAAAATATCTGTGCAGGCAACATGTAGAAGGCAATCTTTTTGATAGACCAGCTTATCAGTATTACGAGGAGAAACAGCAAGTGAGTAACCTTATAGATGTAGCTCTTCTTAAACAAGAAAATTGTGTGAAACAACTGCAGGACAATTTCATAAGAGCATATGAGTCCAACAAAGATCAAGACACAGTGTTAGAAAGCCCTAAATGTACAAATGTGGTTAAAGGACACAGAAAGACAAAAAACCTCCATTTAAAGACATATGTCAGCATATACCTATGGCAGAGTATCCTGCAAGATCAAAACCAGTAAAAGGAAATGAGTCACACAGTAAAATATTGCAGCTTGATATTGTTGCAAAGCAAGGCAGAAGTCTCATTGCAGCATGAAAGTGTTGCAAAGCAGGGAGTGAAAATGACTTGCAGAACTTGGTGAGGAGAAGGAAACACCCACTCAAAGGGTATATTCCAGAGGGAATGAAGTTATTATAGGAAATACACAGTCTGAGATGGATTTTACTCTTCCTCTGAAGATAAAACATAAAGCTACAGAAGTAGAGAATTCTAAGCATCAGGTGAACATTGAGAAGGAGAAGTACAATAGAAAGAAGTAATTAATTAGTATTATTAAATAGGAAGAAGCAGTACCTGGTCAGAGTTCTCAACCCCTTTTTGTTAACATACAACAAAAAGCTCAAAACAAAGAAGATTCTAGGCAACACATTTTATAAGTAAGGAAAATGTAAATCTAAAGTAAAATAGGTGTAGAGGGACAGCAGTTTAAATAATAAAAGAAAAATGAGTGAGTAGTATATACGGAGAGAAACTATATAATTAGAGGTCCGTTCAAGGTTATTTCTTTTGAGATAAAATATGGGAACCTTAAATAGAAGTTGGAGTTCTATGCATCAGGTTCATAAAGAAGAACTAGAAAAAATAACAAGGTGGAAATAGCACCTAACACTGAAGATAATGGATTGGATTGTCTTTAAAGAAGATTTAGACACTGTGACCCAGGTACCCTAAGCATGCCTTTCTATCTCATGATGGGCTTCCTATGAAGAAACTATAAAGAGATGGGTGACCCCCCCCCCCCCGTAAGCTATATAAACTTTGAAAAAGGCAGAATAGAAAGATAACACTGAGTACAGTAATGGAAATTATATTAGTATTATAGGGGAATTATAAGAGAAGAAGCTGAACAAAATGTTTCCACTTTTTACCTGTACTTTGAGCTACAAAGTAATGTACTACCTAGAGCAAAGGCAGAGAATATGTAGTTTGTCAACTAATAATGCCAAAACTTTCAGAGACATAGTAATGAGGTTAGCACATGGTCACATACTACCAGGGCATCTATGAATGAAAAGGCTAAGAAATGCATCTTAGCAGAACTTAAGGCCTACTTTTGGTTAGATGCCGTGAAAGCTAGTATACAACCCCATGCTCAAGTTTAAAAAAATCCTTTGTTTCCAATACCTACTACAGAGGCATCATTTGAACAAATTGCTCTGGACATTGTCGGGCTACTGGTAAATGCAGCAGTGGGCTGTAATATACCTTCATTGAAGTACCCTGAGGCTAGACCACTGATGCAAAGCAAATGCTACATGCTAAATATACAGCTATAGTGGTAGTGTTATTATATCCTTGTACAGACAAGGGGACCTTATTTATGTCCAGAATAATACACCGAGTTTGACAGTGCTTTAAGGTAAAATCCTCAGTGTACTACTCCTACACATGGGTCAGCTATCCTCAGTGTACTACTCCTACACATGGGTCAGCTATCCTCAGAGTACTACTCTTACACATGTGCCAGCTATCCTCAGTGTACTACTCTTACAAATGTGCCAGCTATCCTCAGTGTACTACTCCTACACATGTGTCAGCTATCCTCAGTGTACTACTCTTACACATGTGTCAGCTATCCTCAGTGTACTACTCCTACACATGGGTCAGCTATCCTCAGTGTACTACTACTATACATGAGTCAGTTATCCTCAGTGTACTGCTCTTACACATGTGACAGCTATCCTCAGTGTACTACTCCTACACATGTGTCAGCTATCCTCAGTGTACTACTCCTACACATGGGTCAGCTATCCTCAGTGTACTACTCTTACACATGGGTCAGCTGTCCTCAGTGTACTACTCTTACACATGTGTCAGCTATCCTCAGTGTACTACTCCTACACATGGGTCAGCTATCCTCGGTGTTATACTCTTACACATGGGTCAGCTATCCTCAGTGTACTACTCCTACACATGGGTCAGCTATCCTCAGTGTACCACTTCTACACATGGGTCAGCTATCCTCAGTGTACTACTCTTACACATGTGCCAGCTATCCTCAGTGCACTACTCTTACAAATGTGCCAGCTATCCTCAGTGTACTACTCTTACACATGTGCCAGCTATCCTCAGTGTACTACTCCTACACATGGGTCAGCTATCCTCAGTGTACTACTCTTACACATGGGTCAGCTATCCTCAGTGTACTACTCTTACACATGTGCCAGCTATCCTCGGTGTACTACTCTTACACATGTGCCAGCTATCCTCGGTGTACTACTCTTACACGTGCCAGCTATCCTCGGTGTACTACTCTTACACGTGCCAGCTATCCTCGGTGTACTACTCTTACATGTGCCAGCTATCCTCAGTGTACTACTTACACATGTGCCAGCTATCCTCAGTGTACTACTCCTACACATGGGTCAGCTATCCTCAGTGTACTACACCTACAAATGGGTCAGCTATCCTCACTTGTACTACTCCTACACATGGGTCAGCTATCCTCAGTGTACTACTCCTACACATGGGTCAGCTATCCTCAGTGTACTACTCCTACACATGGGTCAGCTATCCTCAGTGTACTACTCTTACACATGTGTCAGCTATCCTCAGTGTACTACTCTTGCACATGTGCCAGCTATCCTCAGTGTACTACTCCTGCACATGGGTCAGCTATCCTCAGTGTACTACTCCTACACATGGGTCAGCTATCCTCAGTGTACTACTCCTACACATGTGCCAGCTATCCTGAGTGTACTACTCCTACACATGGGTCAGCTATCCACAGTGTACTACTCCTACACATGGGTCAGCTATCCACAGTGTACTACTCTTACACATAGGTCAGATATCCGCAGTGTACTACTCTTACACATGTGCCAGTTATCCTCAGTGTACTACTCCTACACATGGGTCAGCTATCCTCAGTGTACTACTCCTACACATGAGTCAGTTATCCTCAGTGCACCTCTCTTACACATGTGTCAGCTATCCTCAGTGTACTACTCCTACACATGTGTCTGCTATCCTCAGTGTACTACTCATACACATGGGTCAGCTATCCTCACTGTACTACTCTTACACATGGGTCAGCTATCCTCACTGTACTACTCTTACACATGGGTCAGCTACCCTCAGTGTACTACTCCTACACATGGGTCAGCTATCCTCAGTGTTCTACTCTTACACATGGGTCAGCTATCCTCAGTGTACCACTCCTACACATGGGTCAGCTATCCTCAGTGTACCACTCTTACACGTGCCAGCTATCCTCATTGTACCACTCTTACACATGTGCCAGCTATCCTTGGTGTACTACTCTTACACATGTGCCAGCTATCCTCGGTGTACTACTCTTACACGTGCCAGCTATCCTCAGTGTACTATTCCTGCACATGGGTCAGCTATCCTCAGTGTGCTACTCATACACATGTGCCAGCTTTCCTCTGTGTACTACTCCTACACGTGGGTCAGCTATCCTCAGTGTACTACTCTTACACATAGGTCAGCTATCCGCAGTGTACTACTCATACACATGGGTCAGCTATCCTCAGAGTACTACTCATACACATGGGTCAGCTATGCTCAGTGTACTACTCCTACACATGGGTCAACTATCCTCAGTGAACTACTCCTACACATGTGTCAGCTATCCTCAATGTACTACTCCTACACATGTGTCAGCTATCCTCAGTGTACTACTCCTACACATGGGTCAGCTATCCTCAGTGTACTACTCCTACACATGGGTCAGCTATCCTCAGTGTACTACTCCTACACATGGGTCAGCTATCCTCAGTGTACTACTCTTACACATGTGCCAGCTATCCTCAGTGTACTACTCCTACACATGGGTCAGCTATCCTCAGTGTACTACTCTTACACATGTGCCAGCTTTCCTCTGTGTACTACTCCTCCACATTGGTCAGCTAACCTCAGTGTACTATTCTTACACATGTGCCAGCTATCCTCAGTGTACTACTCCTCCACATGGGTCAGCTATCTGCAGTGCACTACTCCTACACATGGGACAGCTATCCTCAGTGTACTACTCTTACACATGCGTCAGCTATCCTCAGTGTACTACTCTTACACATGGGTCAGCTATCCTCAGTGTACTACTCTTACACATGGGTCAGCTATCCTCAGTGTACTACTCTTATACATGGTCAGCTATCCTCAGTGTACTACTCCTACACATGGTTCAGCTATCCTCAGTGTACTACTCTTACACATGGGTCAGCTATCCTCAGCGTACTAGTCCTATACATGGGTCAGCTATACTCAGTGTACTACTCTTACACATGGGTCAGCTATCCTCAGTGTACTACTCCTACACATGGGTCAGCTATCCTCAGTGTACTACTCCTACACATGTGTCAGCTATCCTCAATGTACTACTCCTACACATGTGTCAGTATCCTCAGTGTACTACTCCTACACATGTGTCAGTATCCTCAGTGTACTACTCCTACACATGTGTCAGTATCCTCAGTGTTCTACTCCTACACATGGTTCAGCTATCTTCAGTGTACTACTCCTACACATGGTTCAGCTATCCTCAGTGTACTACTCCTACACATGGTTCAGCTATCCTCAGTGTACTACTCCTACACATGGGTCAGCTATCCTCAGTGTACTACTCCTACACATGGGTCAGCTATCCTCAGTGTACTACTCCTACACATGGGTCAGCTATCCTCAGTGTACTACTCTTACACATATGCCAGCTTTCCACTGTGTACTACTCCTACACATGGGTCAGCTATCCTCAGTGTACTACTCTTACACATAGGTCAGCTATCCGCAGTGCACTACTCTTACACATGTGCCAGTTATCCTCAGTGTATTACTCCTACACATGGGTCAGCTATCCTCAGTGTACTACTCTTACACATGGGTCAGCTGTCCTCAGTGTACTACTTCTACACGTGTCAGCTATCCTCAGTGTACTACTCCTACACATCTGTCAGCTATCCTCAGTGTTCTACTCCTACACATGGGTCAGCTATCCTCAGTGTACTACTCTTACACATGTGTCAGCTATCCTCAGTGTACTACTCTTACATATGTGCCAGCTATCCTCAGTGTACTACTCCTACACATGGGTCAGCTATCCTCAGTGTACTACTCTTACACATGGATAAGCTATCTTCAGTGTACTGCTCTTACACATGGGTAAGCTATCCTCAGTGTACTACTTCTATACATGGGTCATCTATCCTCAGTGTACTACTCTTACACATGGGTCAGCTATCCTCAGTGTACTACTCCTACACATGGGTCAGCTAACCTCAGTGTACTATTCTTACCCATGGGTCAGCTATCCTCAGTGTACTACTCCTACACATGGGTCAGCTAACCTCAGTGTACTACTCTTACCCATGGGTCAGCTATCCTCAGTGTACTACTCTTACACATGTGCCAGCTATCCTCAGTGTACTACTCCTACACATGGGTCAGCTATCCTCGGTGTACTACTCTTAAACATGGGTCAGCTATCCTCGGTGTACTACTCTTACACATGGGTCAGCTATCCTCAGTGTACTACTCTTACTCATGGGTCAGCTATCCTCAGTGTACTAGTCCTACACATGGGTCAGCTATCCTCAGTGTACTACTCTTACACATGGGTCAGCTATCCTCAGTGTACTACTCCTACACATGGGTCAACTATCCTCAGTGTACTACTCCTCCACATGGGTCCGCTATCCGCAGTGTACTACTCCTACACATGGGTCAGCTATCCTCAGTGTACTACTCTTACACATGCGTCAGCTATCCTCAGTGTACTACTCTTACACATGGTCAGCTATCCTCAGTGTACTACTCTTACACATGGTTAAGCTATCCTCAGTGTACTACTCCTATACATGGGTCAGCTATCCTCAGTGTACTACTCCTACACATGGTTCAGCTATCCTCAGTGTGCTACTCTTACACATGCGTCAGCTATCCTCAGCGTACTAGTCCTATACATGGGTCAGCTATTCTCAGTGTACTACTCTTACACATGGGTCAGCTATCCTCAGTGTATTACTCCTACACATGGGTCAGCTTTCCTCAGTGTACTACTCCTCCACATGGGTCAGCTATCCGCAGTGTACTACTCCTACACATGGGTCAGCTATCCTCAGTGTACTACTCTTACACATGGGTCAGCTATCCTCATTGTACTACTCCTACACACAGGTCAGCTATCCTCAGTGTACTACTCCTACACATGGGTCAGCTGAACATTTTACCATGCAGAGAAATGGAACTGAGGAAGATGGCAAAAGCTGTGGCCATTTCATAGTATATGTCTCATCTGCTGTGGAAGAAGTACCACAGGCCTTGTAAGGATTCAGGCAGAGTTAGTATATGGCAGGCACCCTCATGTACTGGTAAGTATTGCCAGAAAAATTTGGTAAGATGAGAAGAAGTCCCATTTAAAAATGTTGTAGAACACTGTGCCTTCTTACAAGTTAGTCTAAATGTAGCATTGTCTATCATACAGGAACACATCGAAGCACCCAATTTGAGATGTATCTCCCTAAATGTATCAAACAATTAGAAAGACCTCAAAGGTTCGTAACCAAAAAGATCACAGGCCTAAAGTCCCTAAGGTGCCATGATTTTGTCTGTATGTAGGTGTGCATATTTGTGTGTGTGTGTGTGTGTGTGTGTGTGTGTGTGTGTGTGTGTGTGTGTGTGTGTTTGTGTGCGCATGTGCGTGTGTGTGTGCGCGCGTGTTCATGCATGTGTGTGAGTCTGTGCAAGTGTGTGTGTGTGTGTGTGTGTGTGTGTGTGTGTGTGTGTGTGTGTGTGTGTGTGTGTGTGTGTGTGTGTGTGTGTGTGTGTGTGTATCCTTGTGTCTGTGTGTGAGTGTTTACATGCAGGTATGTATGGGGGGTGGGTGTGTGTGTGTGTGTGTGTGTGTGTGTGTGTGTGTGTGTGTGTGTGTGTATCCTGTGATAAGCTGGTGCCCCACTCAAAATTTGTTCTACTACCTTGTACCAAGAGAGTTCCTGGATAAGTCCTGGCTTCCCTGTGACCTTGAACTGGATTTTGAGTGGATTATCAGACAATGAATAAATGAATGAATGAATGAATACATGAATGAATGATTTTCATTAGGACTGCACCGTTAACACACCCCTGCATCTCAACAATATTTTTATCAATTCCAGAGTTGCTGTTCCTTGAAGGCATGGAAAAGAGCACTTGGCAGTGATATCCTGCAATAGATAGAATGTTTTTTTCTTATGAAACATCAGGATGAGTGTGTTTTGATTACGTGTTTCAGTCAAATCACATACTTTGCCTTTTGCAAGTTTAGTTTTTCTTACTGTCTCTCTGCACACCTACTTTTCAGAATGTTATGACATGCATGTCATGTTTCTTCTGTAGAAAACACTTTTTGAAATGTACTGTTACAGTCTTCTTTTTGGTGCTGCTGTAATGAAAATAACTTTCTTTCATCCTTGCACATCTAATCTGTTTAATGTAGCTGTTATTGCTTTTGCTGTTTGCAATGCTGAGTCTTTGTAGACTCATGATGTAGGGGGTTTAGTGTGGTCATGTATTTTTCCTCATACATGATATGGTGAGCATAACCTTTCTTTCCATGGTGGGTTTTCAATGCCACAATGAATTTATTGCTTCTCTGCATTTTGGTATGTGGGTTAAATAATCCTTGCTGTATGTTTTACTTTCAGTGTCCACCAGCTTCTACAGTCTTGTCTCACTGAGAGGAGATTTTACAGTTTGCTTTTCATAGCCTTAGTCTTGGGTCTAATCATATTTATGCATGGTCCATAACTACAATGTAGAGCTTCTCTTGGTTTTACTTTTCCTGACATTTAGGAATCTGACTCCTGTGTCATTTGGGGCGCAGACACTATCTGCAATTCTGGCTGAACTGGAAGTGCTATATTTCAGGATACATCTTCACAAGAACAATGCAGCCTTTCAGCACATCTGTAATTATTTTTGTGTGCTGTTCCCTAAAGACTAGAGGTCTTCACTTATTAAATTTTCTTTCATTGGGTACAAAGACCAATAGATACACATAAGGACAAAATTACATTTTTGCAGTTTTTAGCTATTTTCTTTCCTCCACTGCCTGAATGCAGGTGATATGGAATTTTATTGCAAAATATGTATTATAAAATGAGGTTGTGGTTGAAACTTGAAGGCATTTGCTGAAAATATAAATTTATGTAAAATATTATGTATTCCTTGTTGTATAGATTTTCCTGTTTTCCTTTTATAAAACTGTTTTCCAAAACAATAAAGAAGGTTTACCTGAGAAAATTATTCTTCTTGTGAGTGTGCCATGTTAATCCTTTCAATCAGAAAAAAATATATATTGAACCATATTTTTAGTTTTAATTGCTGTACTGTGTTAGCTATGTCACGTTATGCAATTTACAAGCTTATGAGTATTTATATTCTGTCCATCAGTAATTCATTGTACTGATAACTTCATTTGTTTCATACTGTGGGTGGTCTTGTGGGTTTTACTTTTATGAATTATATAGTTCTTTTATTTGAGTCACTAACTACCCTATTCATCAGTCTTTTTTCTCTGTGAGGGACAGGAAACTCACGGGTAAAATGAATTAGGGTATTTTTAAATCTTTGTTCATAATATAAATACTTTTTCAACATAAGTTTGACAAATGGGAAAAATGAACTCATCTGATACAAAAAGTATTAAAAATGGATGAAATCCCTGGGACTGTCTTTATACTGCCACCCAGATGTAAAATGCAAATTACTCACATTGTAGACTGAATGAATCAGCAGACAGACAGACAGTTCTGATGTTATTCTCCACAATCTGTGTCACCACAGAAGGTGACTGAAAACAGATTCCACTGGTATTGCACAAAGCAGGCAAAATACAGTGTAGCCGGGGATGCTGAATTAGTTCTGCTCTAGTCGAAAATTGTGTTCTACATTATTATTAGATGTGCCATTCCTTTCTGTCGAGGCAACAACAGCTGTCATATAAATGCATGGATTGAACTCTGACCATACAACACATCATATAGATTCATGATAAGAAGAAACTATTAGCTGCTACATGACAACTATGTGTTTGACTGACAGTGCTTGCCGAAAAGTCTCATTCATTGAAGGTGGTCGCTGCATTTGGGGGTTTGTCCTTCCACCAAGTTAGTAACCATGTTGCTGTCCCTCACAAAAAAAAAAAAAAAACAGGCTACCTCAAAAGGAAAAATAATCAGTTTGTTTAGAATCTGCTCATTTTACAAGAAACTGTTTTTGAGAATCTGACATGATATCATCTAACTGGCCTTCTCTCCTTGGAGTTAAGTAACAAGGTCAATCAGTCATGCAGTGTGGGCTGCAAGTAACAAATGGATGGATCTGACATGGGTAGAGCAGTGGAGAATTTCAAGCAGCATTCAGTAATTGGATAACTGAAGAGGTGCAAAGCAACTAAGCTGAAGACATTTATATGCATAATGCTTCTTACAGGAGCTGGGATTAATCAACGACCGTATTTTTGTGTATATAGGTTCATACGTTCATAGTCAGTTATTGGGCAATCAGTCCAAGAGCCATTTTAAACTAACTCCAAATTTATCAAAATATTGCTGACATGTCAATACCGGTTATAGTTACAGTATAGGCTTGTACACAACAAGCATTCACAGGCTGCCCTTGTCCATTAGGGACTTAGATGCCAAACCAGGAGTCCATTTGTGATTTCTGATCTGCTGGTCCAAGTTATATTTGAATAGGGTTAGGCATGACTTTTGTTTCATATGGATGTCTGTTCCAGAGAAGGGAAAATGTTTGAGACACATACCTGTCCCTCCAATGTATCCTGTTTATATCCCAGACAAGGGCCAGGGCCTTAGAATGGGTATTTATGATGTTATTTGTTTTTCAGATGTACAAGAAATCCATCAGTGTGGGATCAAAAGATGCCATGTAGGGTAACCATACTTCACTACACAGCAGTCTATAGGAGACCAAGTATAGGAATGGGGCTTTGAGATCATATGAATGAGACTTGTTTGCTCACTGTATTCTTTTTGTGAGAAATGTTTGTGGTCTCTCAAGCTGTTTCAAGTGCCTGGTCAGATGCATGCAGAAGAGAGCCAAGTACAGTGCAACAATGACCTCCTTGGAGCTGGATGTGATATCCTTCCTCATAAGTTGTGCAACACAGAATGATTTTCTCACCACTTTAGATGAGGTAGTCAAATGTCAGGTTATTGTCAGCATGCCTGTTGCATTTGTGACAATATTGCCTGTTATGAGGAATCAAGAATTCTGGGAAGTAATATGTTGCAGTACTACCAGGGTTCATGAGCATATGTAGCATAGAATGTGTCATTTTGTTGGAAATGAGTAGCAAGACTGCAGATTTTAGATGCACGTGTGTGTGTGTGTGTGTGTGTGTGTGTGTGTGTGTGTGTGTGTGTGTGTGTGTGTGTGTGTGTGTGTGTGTGTGATCATGTATGTCTGTATGTGTATGTGGGAGGAGAAGGTTCTAGATTATGTGCATGGCATTTCTTAGTAAGATTAGACAATGAGACAGAATGAGAGAAATAGATTACTGGAGTTTAGGTACTCAATATCACTCCAGGCCACTCCCAAGCTTGACCATCCTTTGCAGAGGGATAGTCACGAAGGATGGCCAAATACCACCCTTCACCGAGAGCAAGCAAGCCTTCCCATGCTGTCCATGTCAGTTGCAATAAGCAGCTGAACTGGGAGTTGTCTGAAACATAATCAGTGCTGATTTGGGAATAAAGCTTTGACTGAAACTGCGTATTGTGAGAAGTTATTCAGTATTCAGAGTACAAAATTAAGCCATGGACTAAAATTCTGTTATGCCAGCAAAGAAAACATTTCTTATCAAAGAATAAATTCAATCTCCTTTGAAGGAATTGGTGTAAGGGCAGTTTCTAATATATACTAATAACTGATTCCAGTTTTCCACAGCTCTTTTACAGAGCTCATTTTGTTTCAATTGTTCTTATATAATCTAATCTTAGTTTATAGGGCTCGATATATAAGACTCTGTGTAGATCAAACATTCAGAAATATACTCATTAAAAGCAGCTTTGCACAAAACAATGATTTCACCACTGATTTCTCTGTATTTTAATGAAAATAGATCCAAAGAGAATAATCAGACTTTAAGTTAAACATTTATAAAGCATCCATCTCGGTAAATGTGCACTGGATCTTTTTTGGCTTAGCAATCAGGTCCATGGTATATGATCTAGTCTTCACTGGACTAAACTAATGAACAAGGGTACACAGACGTCTTGACTTAAAGAATTGGGTATGTAGCCCATAGTTTTGCAAATAGAATTATAAGTGTCAGGGTTTAAAGAAAGAGAGTGGAGTATCCTGTCTCGAATTTAGTGATTTCTCAGGTTCATTACCTTGGGTATAATAAATTGCATTGATCGTATTTTTCCCCCAAAGGACATCTATTTAATTGTAGATTGCTCTCCTACGCCCTAGAATTTAAATTATCAAGTGCTCTCTAAAGACACCCTGTACCACACTTGCTAGTTATTATCTGACTGAGTTTAATATCATTAGTAGAGGAGGCATAGAAAACTGATTATTGTAAACTGACAAACAGATCTTAAACAGATACAGGCCCAGAATGGACCCCTGTGAAAAACTCTGGTTAAGTTTAAACTAGTTTAATCTCAAACCCTTGCATTTTACACACCATTCTGAAGTTTGATTCCCACAGCCCTCTTTTGTCCACTGTGTGACCTTGAACAAGTCACTTAACTAGACATTACGTCCTTGCCTCCCCTGAAAAGGGACTGTATGTCCAGTAGGCCTAGCTGGTTAATAGAGATAATATCCAGAATATTAGTACCTCTTGTTGAGAAATCTACAATTGAAATCAGGTCCTCACCTTAAATATAAAAGGTAAAGGTCTTTGTAATGCACTAGACATATCAATGTTACTTTGGTCATTCTGGGGCAAATTCAGATTGTCCATCAGTACCTTTTACTTATTATCAATCATATGCACAATTTCTATCAACCTGACTAGCTCAATAAGCAAGCAACTGGAAGAGGAGGGGGGTATATAAATTCTAATAAGTGTCAAGACCATCTGTCATAAATTTATAGCCATGGCATACAATCAGGTTTTATGTTAAAGTTAAATGAGGTTGGTATCTCCATAACTGTGAGAACGTTTTTAACAAACTGGAAAGACCTCTATTTCTGCCCTTGCTACTGGTTCTGTTACGGAAATATATGTTAAAATTTAGAAAAAGTATCATGCTAGCCCTATCCCTGTACCAGATTTTTGCAGCTGTCTAGAAATGCAATTCCTTTTTACCATTTCATCATGCTAAAGAACAATATTGTTTATCTTTAGATTTATGACACTGAGTAAGACCATGGCAGTGTCCATTTTGTTTAGGAAGAGTATAAGTATTACTGACCTCCCCAACTTCAAAAATTCCCACTATCTTTGGTATTTAGTTCCTTTTTTTTTCTTTTTTGGTACTTAGTTTCTTAAGAAAGCCTTAAGCAAGTATTTTTTTTATCAAGCTGTAATTGATGAAGACCATCCTTCAGTCTCGAGCAGTTCCTGTACAAAGTAAAGTCTACATAGTCCAAATAACAAAATCCAATGAGTAATCATCTCTCCAAAACGCAACTGTTAAGCATTTGCATATTTAGAAGTCTGAGAAATTCATTCCCATATCAGGCATTACATTTGAGTAAATTATCCTAACTCTCATGGTCTTAACTTTAATAAATAGGCCCAAAGTCTACTTAATTCCAAGCCAGCAGTGGACATCATGTTATAATATCCTGCATGCAGGATAACTGCATCTATATTGCTTTTATCGATTTGAATTCTCAGGAGTCATTCAGAAATATTTTTACTTATTTTTTCTTCAGGTAGCAAAGTAATTAATTTTTTTATTAATTGTCTTCATTACAAAAATATGAATAACTACTTTGAATCACTGGGACCCCAATAACTAAGGTATTTACTAGCTTCATCGTCCTTACTGTTTATGTTACCTTACATTATCAGAATCACAAAGATGTCTGTACAAGCAATCTGAGATTACAGTAGCTAATGTTATGATAGATAAAATGTTGAGAACATTGCATCCTTTTCTTCTTAATAAGTTAAACTTGTTCCAAAGGAACATGCAGTGTGGAGTACCTAAACCTTTTATGTTTAGAGTTCCAAAGGTTTCTTTTGATTGGTACCTCATTAAATCTGTTTTGTGAAGATATTGCAGACTGTAATATGTGCCTTTACCTCTACTTAGTAGTAGCTTTCCATTGGTTAGATTTCACAACCATTGCTCAAGTGTGAAATGAATGAGGTTGCAACTAGGGAATCACATTTACGTAAATTGCAACTTATCAATTTGTATTTCTTATAGGGAATCATTGCCTGTCCTGTTTCTATTACAATGCTGGCAGTAATTGTTTTCCTGAGTTTTCATTTTTCCTCCAGCAAAAAAAAAAATTTTTTTTTTGAGCAACCAATTAGAGTTGTAACTCAGTCCATAGGCAACTCAACATTTCATAGTGGAGCCATTTTAACAGGATCTATAACATATTATGTGAAAAAGCCATTCCCAGGCACCCTTGGTTCAGGGTCATATGTTTCTGCCTCTACACCTCTCAATCACTCAGCTCAATAAATCTGGATAAAGCTTGAAATAATGAAGGAACAAAGGTCCAAAAATAGGGACATTTTTTAAATATAGCTCTTATAAACTTAGAAAGTTGCTAGAACAGGATTTGTATTAGCATGCATTTTCTGAAGGATATGAGGTCTGAAACTCAACTGTATGTCATTATTTAGTGACTTTAGTCCTCGGTGATTTGCCAAAAAAGACCAAAAATATGATGTAAAAATTTAGACGTTCTGAGAAAATCTGGACAATTTAGACATATGTCTGCCTCTGCCATCAACACAATTTCTCTTTTTTCAAGCCTCTAAAGTGACTAAAGTTCATCTGACAATTTGCATGACATCATGTATTACATCATCCTTTAAGGGCTGGGTAGAGCCTAACAGAGTACTACAATTGCTGATGACATCTCTCTCATCTAAGTAAGATTATACCTTTCAGTGCAGTTCACCTCTAGACTCACCCAATATTTACCTTTATCAGGGATTTCAGTATGATTATTTAAGCCACAACTGGATTTAGATTTATGCATGGTACCTCCTAATAAGTCATACAACTAGAATACAATATTGTCTCTGTCTTTAGTCATTCTGCAATAAGAAAGTAGTAAGTCCCCTAATCATAAAATTATGGAACACTTAGGACATGGATCAGTATTGTGATCACTCATCTCAGAAATTATGACAGATTTTCATCAAATCATCTTATCTAAATGGCACTCATTAGCATGGAGCTGTCAGAAGGAGAGAAAAATCCAGTGTTTCTTAAGATGGGACTATGTCATCTTACCCATCTTCACTCTAGAGTGCTTCACCCCCCACATCCCCTTATATAAACTTCATCTGAGGATATAATTAATTTAGATTAAGTGTCCCAGTGTCATTGGGTGCTGTCTAGATCAGCAGAACTAATAATTAATTAAAGCATTCCATTTCACTTTCCCTATTTTGCACAATACATAATACATTCTGGAGGTGACATAGTTTTCCGCTCGACAATTGGCAAATGGATGCCAGATTATGGAGCATACCACATCTTTTAATTATTTTTTAAAATTTGCTGCAATAATTTTTTTTTCTGCTTGGTCCATGGCGATTTTATGTTGAAGGCACTGGCAGGACTATGAACTTTGTTATCTTTTCACTTGCTGACTATAGTATCTATACAGTATAGTGACTTATCTATAATACGTTCCCATTTATTAGTGGTAATAAGTCATTATCTACCATGGGATGGGTAAGGCCATAATCAAACAGGATAGATTATTTTGAACCAAAAAAGAGAAATTGGCTCTGCTTAAAATGGCCCCAAAAGGGCATCCAGCCTAGTACTTACCTATGAACCTATAGTTGTGCTGCGATGATTTGAGGTGAAATAGGATTCTCTCATATCCTAGTCTCTTGGTTGTGGAATAAAGTGGTCCATGACTTTCACAGCTAGAGGAACACTGGTGTGGCCTGCTGTATTCTTGACTATTTCACCTTTACTGATGCTTGATGCTAGGCCATTTAGCAGTTAAGAGTTGGGCATTTGTACCTCCTGAGCTCCACAGATGATTAAAGACAGCAACATTTGAAAAACTGCAAAAAAATATATATATAATATATATATATATATATATATATATATATATATATTATATTGCATGACAGTGGAGAAGAGGCAGTATTTTGAGTTTTCAGTATTTTGGGATCCAGTATTTTGTTTTTTCAGTCTTTTAAAGTAGACCGATTTTGGGAGGGGGGGTTGTTTTGTTTGCTTGTTTGTTTGTTTTTTATTGCATTGCTGGAAGAATAAAAAGATGCTGTTGTTGATGTACTGTAGATTGGCCATTATGCAGATGGTTTTAATAAGACTACTTAGTAACCATTTAATGCTGGTCTTCTAGCAATGGCAAACTGTTTTTACAGCTGAATGTGGCTTCATTAGAATTTAATTTTAAGTCTACCAATCAAAATCTTCTATTAATATTTTTATATCAATGAAGCTTAATTTGTTTCTTATTACCACTTTGTTACATTGTTTTATATGGTTGGAAAGAATAATTTGTAGCAGATTTACTGCATATTCTTCTGCTGTTGTTGATTTTAGATATACATTATGCAACATTGTTGCAGTTACTGTTTTTTATAAAGTGCTTAGTAATAAGCACTTTAATAAACTTGCACTTGAAAAGTGCAAATTTCCAACAGACAGTTTTAATATGTCTTCTAAGACAAATATATAAGCACTTTCTAGTAAGCTTTTGGTTCTGACAAATGTTTATCAATGAATAGACACCAACAGAAATTTAATGACCCTTCTCACCAAATCTAATAGATTCCCACAAGAAATAATTCAGTTAAAATAAAACGACCACAATATGCACACACACACACACACACACACACACACACACACACACACACACACGCACGCACGCACACACACACACTTCGTGTGGGTAAGCTATCTGTATGTGCAGTCAGTGTCGAGTTCTCCTATAGTTTCTGTGCTATTAGAGGCCTGGCTGAAGGGAGAGGGTATGAACTGCTTCAGACTGATCACTTCTCCCTTCTCCTTGAAGAGTAGGGCTCTCCTTTCATGTCTACCATTAGCACTTCCAGTGTATGTCCAAGGGTAATGGCAAAAACAGAATACTTTCAGAAAAAAGAAAGTTTTCAGAGAGGAGCAGGACTCTTGTCCCTGAAGTTGTGTACATTGCAAGCCTCCACTGCCATGCTGTTGGGTCAATATGCAGGACACAGCAGGGCTAAGTAATAAAAGTAGCCCCTATATCTCATGCTATTTGTAGGATTAAATTGTGCACAATGATAACAATTACCAAACATGTTCCATTGTGGGAATGGAGTGGCAAAAGAGCAAAACGGACAAGAAAAAATAGTCTTTCATGATGTTGTGACATCATGATGAAGTCCTTAATATCCGACTTCCCTGTGTTCCCAGATATCCCCAGTAACAGAAGATGAGTATTCTTATGCAAAATCAGGGATGAAAATGCCGGTGCTAATTATGTAACAAATTCTTGAATTAACTTATTTACAATCAGTAGCGGAGTATCTGTTTACTCTGGCATCCTGCTTAACTCACTGTTCAGCATTAGAAGTCTAGATTGCTTACTTCAAGGTTTGTAAGGCATGAATGATCTGAAATATAAACATTCACCTTTGTTTTTTCTCCTTCAGCTTTCTCTGATCATAAAGTTCTCATCCTCTTTTGGCCATTTTATTTTCTATACTCCCCAAGTGTCGGAGTATACTGAAAGAGGGGTCATGGTTATTATCTGATGGCAGCTCATCTCTCCCTGGCAACCAATAACCATACCACCAAATTAGAGTGTGCTATGATGGCACAGTGGTGTATGTCTATGTTTCTGTGTATCTGTGTGTGTATGCTCCCCCCTTATGCCTGCTGCTCACTGAGATAGACTCTGGCTCCACTGTGACCCCGACTAGGATATTATAGTGAGCATCTGAAATGAATGAATGATTCTGTCTGCACTCTAATGTAAGAGGTGCCTCTGTACTCTTTTAAAATATGTGTTTGCTGTACTTAATATCTTTTACCAATGATTATATTAAGAATAAAGTGTTAGTTCCTTTAAATTCTTTCTTCAGAGCAGATATAAAAGGTATGTGCTAAGTTAATGTAGTAGGAATACCACTCAGCAAATAGTCTCAGCAGCATCTGTTTTGATTTATAGTGGTAGGTAAACTAAAACAATTAAAAAAAGTGATTGCACCCATCTCTGATGTAGTATGCTACCGAAGAGAATGGTTTTATATCTGAACAGCTGTTAGTGAATGATTCATAAATCTATTTTATTTTCATTCCTATTTATGAAGTATGTTCCATAAAGATGTTTCTTTTATTGGAAAGATGAAAATAAATAAAAAAATCATAACTATAGTAATGCTAACCAAACAAGGAGAAAGGAATGTAAGCAGAGAGTGACAGTGAGATACTACTGAAAACAAAATATGATAAAACATACCTAAAGTAAAGCAGACAAATAGTCTTGGCAGAGTTGACTACCAGTTGGTTTATATAAGCACATGTCCTGTATGCAGTCTTAACGCTAAACATGGGCAAAGCAATATAATTAGATGGGATTCATCTCAGAATTCTGATAAAAATATGAGTAAAACCAGTAACAATCAGTAAAACCAGTACCAGCACTTGTAAGTGTCCTCTCTAATATGTCATGAAAGTTTAGATGAGTTTATGGGACTGGAGAATTTTGCTATATTTGGATGTTTATACATTTTATTAGTGGATGCAAATGAGAAACACAAATGTGACTCTAGTGGTTTGGAAGAAATGATTTGATCCCCTATAACAAAGATAATTATTGGGTACTCAATATGTCAGTGGAGTGCATAATGCAAGAAGTGGGGATTCACACCAGAGGGTGGATATTAGGCAGATGATACAGATTTCTTTAAGTGAGTCACCAAATTGATAAACAAATGTGTCACTGTGGGTATGACCTAGTAATAAATCAACTAAGTTCAAAGAGGGAATCACACACTAAGTTAAAATCTCCCTGGTCAATAGAATTTGGAAAGTAACAGTAAATGGTATCCATATTAAGAATTTCAGAAGTTGTGTCAGATAATTTGAAGGGGGCTAGCTTGAAAATTAAAAAAAAATAGAATTATATAACATGGCACAAGAAAATACCCCTAAGGTGATTCTATAAAAATAATGGAAGATGATAAACCAGCAAAAAAACAAAATCTTAGCATGTAGTAATACCTGCTCACCATGACAATTAGTGCTGAACTGATTATGCCTGTTTACACTTAAAGGTTATTAAAGAGCTGGGAGTTGACTGTGATCCTGAAAAGATGCACACTTACTATGTTGTTTGTGTGCATGTCTGTGTGTACAGATGAAGTTGCTTATTTAGCATCTGGGGCAGTTCCCAATCTGGTGCCCCTCACCACCTCTAAGATGAGCTGAAAAAACACACCTCCCTTGAAGTAGCGCTCTTCTTTTCTGCGTGCTTTAAAATGTAGCAAACCACAAGCCATAAGTACAAATGTACATTGTAGCACATAGTGTGCTCATTACCATACCAGCTTCTTACAGCTTCGGGGTTTCAGCACTTCAGTCCTATTGATTCTGTACCAACTACTCCATGGGCATTCATTTCTGAATGCTGGTACTTTCATAAAGCCACATTAGCACTGGAATGTTCATACACCTGCTTGCACACACACACACACACACACACAAATACACACAAGTACAGGTATCTCTAGGCAATTTAGAGAATCATCAGTCCACCTATATTCTTCTCTTTGGAATGTGGGAGGAAAGACCAGATGAAAGTTCACATGAAAACAATGAGGATGTGCAGTGTCCATCCAGAGAGCAGCTCAGCTAGGATATATGAAATGAAAGCACTGTGAGGCATTATCTCTAACCATGCACCATGCAGAGAGCAGCTCAGCTAGGATATATGAAATGAAAGCACTGTGAGGCATTATCTCGAACCATGCACCATGCAGAGAGCAGCTCAGCTAGGATATAAGAAATGAAAGCACTGTGAGGCATTATCTCGAACCATGCACCATGCAGAGAGCAGCTCAGCTAGGATATAAGAAATGAAAGCACCGTGAGGCAGCATCTCTAACCATGCACCATCATGGCACATTACAAAGCATAATCATATCACTAGCTATCAATTAACTTCAGATTTAATTCATTATTCCTTATACTACTCTTTTGGCTTCTCATCTCCTGTTCTTTGGCTTCATAGTCTCTTTCACGCCACCAGACTTTTAACAATGTGCTTCATAAACACATAGTAAAACTGCTCAGGAGTTCAACAAAACATTGATATCATTGTTCTAATAGGTGTTTTGCCTACATTTTAATCTGGCTTGAACAGCAAGAAGTCTTTTCCGCATATTATAGGCCACTTCTTGGAATCCTAATCAATATTTTTGTGTGGCCAGTCGCAACATGTAGTCTTATTCTCCCAGCCACCAAAAACTGCCAAGTGTTACTCAAAGACAACTGGACACCTTATTTATGAGTTTTGGAACTTTCAAGACTATTTGCATTTTTTTTCTATCGGCTATGACACCTGAAATCATAACCAACAGCAACCTAGAGGAGTCAAACTCATCAAAAAACATCCCCAAAAACATGCAAGTGCCATTTCTTTTAAAGCATTTTATTGGATGGAGCCCACTATATTGCCACATCTGATGGGCTTCACCTTCATTTGAACTTCTATAGTATGTATAATTCCACTACCTCAATGCTGTAGAGAAAAGTCAAAACTGAGGCAAAACTGAAAGACTGGCTCACACAACTGCAGTTTCACAGTATTGTTAATATATTCACAGCTGCAGTATCGCAGTACTACTTATACATACACAGCTGCAGTATAGCAGTACTGTCAATACAATACACAGCTGCAGTATCACGGTACTGTCAATACAATACACAGCTGCAGTATCATGGTACTGTCAATACATACACAGTTGCAGTATCATGGTACTGTCAATACATACACAGCTGCAGTATTGCAGTACTGTCAATACATACACAGCTGCTGTATTATGGTACTGGCAATGTATACACAGCTGCAGTATTGCAATCCTATCGATATATACACAGCTGCAGTATCACGGTACTGTCAATGCATACACAGCTGCAGTATCACAGTACTGTCAGTACATACACAGCTGCTGTATCATAGTACTGTCAATACATAAACAGCTGCAGTATCACATTACTGTCAATACTTACAGGCTGCAGTATCATGGTACTGTCAATACATACACAGCTGCAGTATCGCAATACTGTCAGTACATACACAGCAGCTGTATTACGGTACTGGCAATACATACACAGCTGCAGTATTGCAAGCCTGTCGATATATACACAGCTGCAGTATCATGGTACTGTCAATACATACACAGCTGCAGTATTACGGTACTGTCAATACATACACAGCTGCTGTATCACAGTACTGTCAATACATACACAGCTGCAGTATTGCAGTATTGTCAATACATACACAGCTACAGTATTGCAGTACTATCAGTACATACACAGCTGCAATATCACAGTACTATCTATACATACACAGCTGCAATGTCACGGTACAGTCAATACATACACAACTGCAGTATTGCATTTCTGTTGATACATACACAGCTGCAGTATCACGGTACTGCCAATACATACAAAACCATTCTGAGATTGTGATTGGTGAATTTCAAGTCAGAAAACAGCATTCTTGGAGTTGTTATTTGCAAAATGGTATATCACTTCTTTTTTACACCTGTCACTAACATTGGGGTTAGGCCTGTGATCCAGACAGCTCTTTTACTTGGCCTGTTACCTTCTACCCTTTGCAGTATTGCAGTATTGTCAATACATACACAGCTACAGTATTGCAGTACTATCAATACATACACAGCTGCAATATCACAGTACTATCAATACATACACAGCTGCAGTATTGCAATACTGTCAATACATACACAGCTGCTGTATCACAGTACTGTCAATACATACACAGCTACAGTATTGTAGTATTGTCAATACATACACAGCTGCAGTATCATGGTACTGTCAATACATACACAGCTGCAGTATTACGGTACTGTCAATACATACACAGCTGCTGTATCACAGTACTGTCAATACATACACAGCTGCAGTATTGTAGTATTGTCAATACATACACAGCTACAGTATTGCAGTACTATCAATACATACACAGCTGTTGTATCACAGTACTGTCAATACATACACAGCTGCAGTATGGCAGTATTGTCAATACATACACAGCTACAGTATTGCAGTACTATCAATACATACACAGCTGCAATATCACAGTACTATCAATACATACACAGCTGCAATATCACGGTACAGTCAATACATACACAACTGCAGTATTGCATTTCTGTTGATACATACACAGCTACAGTATCACAGTACTGTCAATACATACAAAACCATTCTGAGATTGTGATTGGTGAATTTCAAGTCAGAAAACGGCATTCTTGGAGTTATGTACAAAATGGTATATCACTTATTTTTTACACCTGTCACTAACATTGGGGTTAGGCCTGTGATCCAGACAGCTCTTTACTTGGCCTGTTACCTTCTATCCTTTGTTCTCATGCTTATTATTGAAATGCACTGGTGTATTCTGACTCCAGGGGGTTTTTGCCTGTCTCCAGGGGATAAAGCATTGAGACAATTTGGATTTACCTTCACTCCTAGCACTAGATGAAGAGAGGCAGAGCCTATCTTAATGCGGCTTGACCATTTTTTTGTTGTTGTTGTGGTTTTGGCTTACCTGGGAGGTGAGCATGCAGTGATGTCAGCATGTGTCTGCCATGCTTCCATGATTGCACTGCCCAAACATCTTACTCCCATGTATAATTTGTTACCAGATCCCTCCATTAATTAATCTAGTCTTTGGCAGTGTTAAACATGTAGATCCTAAATATAAATTCCTTCCACTGGAATAAGTGATATTTCCTCCTCTTTTGAGGGAGGCTTTTATTTATACAGGCAATAAAATGATCAAGGATGTCTGTAAACAACTTCTGTGCAATTTTTTTTTTCACCATCTCCTACATTCAGAGGGCAATCTTCTTCTTCTTGTCAAACTAGTTATTTTATTTGCTGTAAACCATTTTGTTATGTAAAGATTGGGCTCTACTCTAAACTTTCCCACCCAGCATCTTTTGTATAATGCAAACCCTGGTATGTTGACATCCATATCTTGTTTTGCTGTGTAACAGGCTTTAAAGATTGTTGCAATATGCAAGCAAAGATCCATTACTTCTCTGCAAGACTACATGACAGAAAATGCAATTTCCCAGCAAAGTGTGCTCAAAGTTCACAGCCTGTGCATACAAATCACTGTAACATGTGTACTCATGTCTGAAGATCAATCAAGTAGATACGTCACTGTATAAATCTGAAACAAAGCATGTATTGTGGGGCACAAGCCATTCCTCCCTCACCCCCCTTACTTAATTATACTTTCACTGAGGTCACTTCACCTCAGGAAAAGAGTAATCATCAACAGAGAGTAAAAAGCTGCCCTGTTCTCCAGGAGACTGCAGTCTTGGAGAACACAACAAATAACGTACATGCAAGCACAAAGGAATCCAGCATGTATGGAACTTACAGCAACAAATGAACAGTTACTACCTCAAGCTGTGAAGTTCAGACAACTATAATGTAGTCACTCCTATATCCAACAGTAACAGCATGGAAGCTTTTAGACAGTCATATTTGATTAGGGCTAGCAGTTTAGCGAACCTGCTCTTGGGCACTGGTGGTTATAATCCTCCATTTTCTTGTAACTTTAAATCTTTCTAGTCTACATTTTCAGTGTTGCCTTCTATTATCAATATATTACTATTTCTTAAAATTTCATATTATGTTATTGCATCCAGTTTAATAATTACATGGCATTTTTTCTGCAGAGGAATGAAAAGCAACCATTGTCCACCAGCTAATTAAGTGCAGCTAGTGAAATATCTAATCCATCATTTAGGATTTAGTACCTCTACTTGGGCATAAACAAACCACCACACAGTAAAACTTGGATTACTCCATGTATATTTACACTCTCCCACAAAGCCAAAACCCTAAATTCTGCACATGTCGTTCAGCTGCAGTGCAGATTATCACAATGTGTACTTCTTCTTTAAGATCTTTCCCCAGTTTTACGAAGCACAGTGCTCTTACTTCTTTCTTAGTAGTGTCTTTCTTCCTGGACAGACAGCAGTATCCTTTTCCATTCTTCTTACAGATGTCTCCATGATCCCAAGATTCAGCATAATCTTTGCCATAAACGGCAGCAAGAACAGTCCAAACCTCCATAGCCCTTCCCTCACCCTTGTTCTACCTTCCCAACAGCGAAATCCCCCAGCAGATGTTGTTTTCATCTTGGGTGAGGTTCTGCACTATCCTCCTATGGATCTCCCACCATGTGTTTTCCTTTGTAATTTCTGTACAGGAACCAATCTTCTGTAAGGAAGAACAGGAACTATGGAGAGACACAGTTAGAGAAACACACCTGTAGTCCATCTCCCTCATTTTTCCAAGTCCCTTGAGGTCTAAAAGCTTCTATTTCTTTACACCCCCTGGGGATGTGGTCAAGGTATTTGTAGTCCATTGGTACAAGAAGTGGATCCCCTGAATCCAGGCTATTATTGTTCAATGATGGTATACCTCCTGTGTCAAACTAGAGAAATGGCAGCAAACTGAGTTATGGTACAGCCTCCAAAATGTCTTCCAGACAGTAATAGTTATGCTGTCAACTCTAAATGAAGGAGTTATTTCATCTATGCATATTTCTAAAGAACATAGTGTTATAACCACTGGTTTAAAAAAAAATCAATGATACTTTAGGAAAAGTCAAATCAGCAGAAGGTGCCTTCAAGGATCTAGGTAGATGACAACAATGGTTATATCCTCAGTGGGTGCAAATGTGCCACAACGGCTACAACAACCACATGACAAACACATTTATGATATAGTCACATCTATGGCAACACCATATGCAACTAGAGGGAAGGTAAATACTGATGTCAAAAGTAATGCAGTGAGGAATATGCAAACCTAGCCCATTTTGATACATGAAGCGACTGTCACAAGGGTTCATCAGCAGCAGCTTCTTTTTTCCCATTTTCTACATGGGGTTGAGGTGTCACATTAACTATCGCCATCTCTTGATTCAGTGCAACTCTCCTACCTTCTTTAGCAGTCATGCCTGTCTTTCACAAGTCTTTTATACAATTTATCCATTCTGTGCCAGATGTCATAATTTCCTCTTGCTATCATTTCATAATGGTCAGCCAGTGCATAGGAATTCTTCATGCACGTCCGCAGGTTTGCCAGGAGCAAATCATCAAATCCCATAGTGCACAATTCTGTGGTAGACCATAACACCATATGAATGTCAGACAGTTCCCAAATTAACAAGACATAACAGTCAAAAATGGAAGGTATGATGACATGCAACAAAGAACAGAAGACATAGCCCATTACCAGTTTGTGAAGCAATGCATATACATGAACACTATACTGTCAATGAAGTTCAAGTTCCTTTTCATTAAAATGCTTGTAAACCAACACCATCACAAAAATAAAACAGTTAAAACATTAGAACAACAAAAATCCACAGCATGGATGATGATTAAGGAAGTATAATAAAAAATTATAATAATTAGTCATGGTAAATCATATGCCAGTGTAAAATATGTGTTTTCAGTGTCCTTTTAAAACCAGACAGTGTGGTGACTTCCTCACCTAGTGAGAAAGCAGTTTCCAAATTGTGGTGCCTGATGAAAAAAGGAGATAGTATAAGATATCTTTGCCTGTACTCAGAACTTCGAAAAACATGAGAGAACTGCGGGAAACTAAGCTTTATCAACAGAATACACAGTAGGCATTTTGTCCTGAAGAAAGGATAGCTAAAGGAAGACATTTTATCCTTAGAAAGGGAGAGCTAATTCTGTATTTGTCAGTATCACAATGATTCTGGAGAGCTATCTCCTTAAAACATTCTCACAATGAAACACATATATAGAGAACAGCAAAATACACATAATGGAACATAAATATTTACCTTCCTGCTGGATGCATGTGGGACAACAGAGTGAAAAGATGAGGTATTAATCCCAAATGCTATTTAATGAGTTAATCCTGAAAAGTATGAGAGAAACTATTTCAAGACAATATCAACAGCCCCACAATAGGACCAAATTGTCAAAAAAACTTTCATGGCCTACTACTTCAGATGTTAAGGAAAGATTAAGGAGGGCCTGTACTTCTTAATGCTAATGATCCTTCACCATTAAAAGGCCATTCGAGACCCATATAAAAGCCATCTCAATACTATGTCATTGCAAAAGGCAGACAGGAAACAGCATGAAGTTAATAGCTCCTATAAAACAGACTCAACCTTTGAATAAACAACCAAAACAATAACATTATAAATAAACATAAGGTTAGATATGGGATGATAGTTATAAAGATCTTCACGATTTAGATTAGACTTCTTCAACAAAGGGGTCAGTAAGCCTGCTTTTGAAACAGACGGAAATAGTCCATTACTCAAGGAGAATCGGTTTGATAAATGATATGGCTCATCTAATTCAAATCAGGCAATAGTCAGTTTTGTTGGATATGGGTTCAAGCTATATCTAGCAGGCCACATGTCTGAAGCCACAGAGAAGAGGTATTTGCAATTAGAAAGCTGAAAATAACACAGGTTCCAAGAAACAGTCTCATCATAAGCCCTATAATGTTCACTGAGCTTTTCACAGAGAGCATGCCTAAACTCAGTGATGTCAACACAGCTGCAAGGATCTGATAGGCCAACTCATATTCATCAGACAAACGTGGTCTACTGGTGGACATACAGGCCAGGTTATTCAGTCTGTTCATCAACTGGCACAGCACAGCCATTTGTTTAGATATAGTAGATATTTCTTTAAGCAGAAATGTTCTCTTTTCATAAGACATCTATCTATGCTTAGCAAAAAATATGGTGCTCTTTAAGCATAAGCTTGGCATCAGTGAAGCTTGTATACCTCTATCTATGCTTAGGCCTCTGCCCCAATGTCCTAAGTCTCAGGAGTTCAGTGCCAAGAGAGAGGTCGAACAGGGTAAGGTATGAATAGCATATATAATATGGGATGGTGGCACAAACAGGTTCAGGGAAGAGCTCATCACCATATTATAAGTTTGCCAACAACAACTTTGGTCCACTTACACTGGACACCAAAAGGAACCGGTGGGAAACAGGAGTCAGCTGCATAACAGTTTCAAATAGCAAATTCCTAAATCCAGAGATCATGTGGTTAAATGTTCTCTATTTTTAATCCTCCTATGGCAGAATATGAAAGCTCAACAAACCATGGAAAGATTTTATTGTACCTTCTGGAACTTAATTCCAAAGGAAAATGTAATTTTAATTCAATAAAAACAGTAGCAAGAACACATAATTGGATACAGTGGATATTTACTGCTCTGCACATGTGTTCTCTCAGTTCCAAATGTTAGCACCAGAACTGGATAATTTGAATATTTACTAAATGAATTTGTAATTGGATGAACAAGGTAGATGGGAGGAATCAGGACAGATGGTAATAAGACAAAACAAAAAACACAAAACTTATATAGGAAAAGAAGGAAGAGCAAAAATTATATTCCAGAGTACAGCAGGATTAGAATCTAAATGGAATGATACCAGGAGGAATATTTAAGGAATTATAATGTGATAATATTACACGAAATCTGCCTTGTAAGCTCTGAAGTGCTGAAAATTCAGGATTATGAAAGTATAGCCATCGTAGCGGAAATCTTATGATCTTAATCAGGACAAAGTTAGAAAGCATACCTAAATGGATGTTCTCTTCTGAAAATTCATTTATAGTGAGACTTAGGGAGAAGTGCATTTGATGATAGTAGATGTAGTGAAAATGTCTCAGCAAGTCAAAAATGTGTGGGCAGACTTAGATTATACAATCATATGAGAGAGAGAGATAATAAGCTGATACTCTGATGGAATTTTAATGAATGAACTAGTCAATATTGTAATTACAAAGGCTTATAAGACAAAAAACTAAAATATAGTCTGACAACACTGTGGTGAACTGTAATGGCTGCCAATTATTTAAAATTATAAATAAAAATGATCTGTGGATAGTAAATGACTCTGGTATTCCCAGTAATAATGGCAGACGTATGGAGATGGCATCTGAAGCTGCATTAGTTATTTGCTATAATGCTATAACATAGTCACTCCTGAAATTAAACAATCAATAAGTAATACTGCACAGGAAAACAAAATGGAGAGTAACAATTTTCCAATATTGCACAGGAAAACAAAATGGAGAGTGACAATTTCCCAATACTGCACAGGAAAACAGAATGGAGAGAGACAATTTCCCTTTGAACTTAGTAATTTTATATATCAAAAGTCAGATGCCATTAAGATGAATCATACAGAGCAAAATAAAAATGTCCAGTTAAAAAAATAAGATGAAAGAATTTTAAGAAAAAGGAAGAACACCTAAAAAAGTAAAAAAAAAAAAAAAAACATTAAATTAATAGGAAGAGAGGAAACATGATGTCCCACAGGAAACAACTGCCATCTTTGCAAATTGGTGCAGAGATAAAAACCAAAAGTGTGAGATAATGTAAAAGACATGGTATGATAAGGAATGCAATTAGATTTATAAAATTGATTGCAAAAGCATTAGGAAATGAATAAAGTGAAGGTATGGAAAACCTGTGAGTAGCTATAAAAAGCAATTATGTGCCACTCTGAGCAGCATGGGTTTTTGCCATCCCTGGTGGGTGGGTACTTCCATGGGTGTGTCCTGCAAGGATCCCTCTTGGAGGATGGAGACATTATATTTGGGAGGTGTGGACCAAAGAAGGGATAGGGTGTTGGACGTGGCTGAGATAATGTGGAAGTAGGCAATATGCTACGCATCACCATTACATGCCTGTCCCCAGGATATTACCATGAGGACCATGGGAGGGAGGAAATAATAGGGGTAGGTCATAAAGCTAACCCTCAGGCAAATGTGAATGATCAAGACCTTCAGAACACCCTTAAAATGTATTTATTATTTTTTATTTTTTGGTTGCAAGTGTTCTTATACCTTTGTGGTTCCTGTGTTTTACACCCTTAAAATTCCCTTCATCTCAAGCCCTATCTGAGATAGTGCAGAGGGTAGGAGGTGGCTAGTATACCCAGGGATAGACATCGGGTACTGGGCAGTAGGACCATAGGATGATGCAGAGAGGGGAAAAAAAACAATTGTATAGGAAATTAATACATGGGAAGACAAAATATGAATAAAAGATGAAATTATATTTAACAAGTGATAGAAAAAAAAGGAAGGATGACAAATGCTTTTGGAATTTAGTAGTCCAGAACAAAGAAAGATCTTCTAATCATGGGGACTGGTTAACAGATAGGAATTTGTGACTCAACTATTTAAAGAAACATGGTCAGGAAACATAGGATAGTGATGTAACTGAAAACAAAGTGCAGGAGACTTAATAGTGGATTTGATCTAAATCTTTAAGTAAATGCTGAAAAATAAGATGCTATATATGACGACTGAAATGAAACAGAACTATGAATCTAGATGAGATAGGCAAAAAACTGTATAGTCTGAATGAAAATGAATGGACAAAATTTATGGCCACCAGTTTAAAGAATAGACTCTAAACATTAAACTTTGAATATCCTGGAAATGGGCCATTATAGTTCCTATTTATAATGGTAATATTAAATGCATCGCCCTATCAGAATACCTGACTGATTCTTAATGGTTTTATCAATCATCATCTTAAAGAGGCTAAAGAAATGACAGCTGAAGATATAATTCACAAGCATCAGTATGTTTGCAGAAATAATAAATGTATAAGACCCATGTTTTATTTTGGGTCATGTGATAGAGACATATGCAACAGTTAAAAAACAGAAGATGGATATTGCTTTTATAGATCATGAAACAGCTTTTTGTCTCAGTAAATAGGATACAATTGTGGATGGCAATGAGGAAAATTGGTACAGAGTAAAGCTTGGTAGCTGTAGTAGACTTTCTGTGCATACCAGTATGGATCAGAGTAAAAATATCATCACAAGGACACCTTACAGAAGAGTTCTAAACTGCAAGGGGTGTACACCAGGGACATGTATTTATTTATATATGGCCGTGTACCATTTCACTGAAGGTAGCTTTGACCAAAGCACAAATGGTCAAAAAAATGACTCAAGGTACACTTGACTGAAGATACAGTTGACTGAAATGCTATTTCATTGAAAAGTGTAGAAAGTCTGTAGATGGTATTTCTGATGTTGCTTTTGCTCATGAAAGTTATTAGCGGTCATATTTTAGAAGATTTTGTGTCAACTGGTAATGCCTACTGTTATGTTGTATCTGCAGATATGTAGATGTTTTGTGTACCACCACAGATTCACTGGGGTGGTGTTTTTTTCTTCTCTCCATTTTTGTGTGACTATGAAGTTAAAATAAATAATTAAGGGGGCAGGGGTGCAGGTGAGCTTGATCCCCTGCAAAAAAATCTTTAGACTGTTTTCGACAAAATAGCATTTCAGTCAAATGTTTCTTGAAACAGATGCAGTTTCAGTCATTTTATTCAAACATTTGTGCTTCATTCAAATCCACATTCAATGTAATGATAGATAATTGTGTGTACATATAAGTGTGTGTCTATATATGTATGTATATATATATATATATATATATATATGTATGTATATATATATATATATATGAGAGAGAGAGAGAGAGAGCGAGAGAGAGATACATGCACAGTGGATATAAAAAGTTTACACACCCCTGTTAAAATGTCAGGTTTTTGTGATATAAAAAAGTGAGACCACAATAAATCATTTCAAAACTTTTCCCACCTTTTAATGTGGCCTGTAACCTGTACAATTCAACTGAAAAATAAACAAATCTGTTAGGGGAAAAATATAAAAAATTAAAAAAGTACAATACACTGGTTGCATGAGTGTGCACACCCTTAAACTAATACTTTCTTGAAGCACCTTTTGATTCAATTATAGCATTTAGTCTTCTTGGATACACACCTGCCATCAATTAAAGAGACTCTGATTAACCCCAAATAAAGTTCAGCTGTCCTAGTAGGATTTTTCTGACATTTACTCAGTTGCCTGATACAGCAAAAGCCATGGTTTGCAGAGAGCTTACAAGACATCAAAGGGATCTCTTTGTTGAAAGGTATCAGTCAGGAGAAGGGTACAAAATCATTTCCACAGCATTGGATATACCATGGAACACAGTGAAGACAGTCATCAAAAAGTGGAGACAATATGGGACAACAGTGACATTGCAAAAAACTGGACATCCCTCCAAAACTGATGAAAAGATAAAGACAAAAACTGGTCAGTGAGGCTGCCAAGAGACCTAAAGCAACACTGAAGGAGCTGCAGGAATTTCTGGCAAGTACTGGTTGTGTACTACATGTGACAACAGTCTCCCGTATTCTCTCTATGTCTGGACTTTGGGGTAGGGTTACAAGATGGAAGTCTTTTCTTACACAGAAAAACATCCAGGCCCAGCTAAAATTTGTAAAAAAAATACATTGTCTCCCAAAAGCATGTGGGGAAAATGTGTTATGGTCTGATGAGACCAAGGTTGAACTTTTTGGCTACAATTCCAAAAGGTATGTTTGGCGCAAAAACAACACTTCGCATCACCAAAGGAACACCATCCCCACGGTGAAGCATGGTGGTGGCAGTATCATGCTTTGGGGTTGCTTTTCTTCATCTTGAACTGGGGCTTTAGTCAAGGTGGAGGGAATTATGAACACTTCTAAATACCAGTCACTTTTTGCCCAAAACCTTTAGGCATTTGCTCGAAAGCTGAAGATGAATTTCACTTTTCAACATGACAACGACCCCAAGCATACATCCAAATCAGCAAAAGAATGGCTTCACCAGAAGAAAATTAAAGTTTTGGAATGGCCCAGCCAGAACCCAGACCAAAATCCAGTAGAAAATCTGTGGGGTGACCTAAAGAGGGCTGTGCACAAGAGATGACCTTGCAATCTGGCAGATTTGGAGCACTTTTGCAAGGAAGAGTGGACAAATATTGTCAAATCAAGATGTGCCATGCTGATAGACTCCTACCCAAGAAGACTGAATGCTGTAATTAAATCAAAAGGTGCTTCAACAAAGTATTAGTTTAAGGGTGTGCACACTTATGCAATCAGTGTATTGTATGTTTTTTTTATTTTTTATATTTTTCCCCTAACAGATTTGTTTGTTTTTCAATTGAATTGTACAGGTTATAGGTCACATTAAAGGTGGGAAAGGTTTTGAAATGATTTATTGCGGTCTTTTTTATATCAAGAAAACCTGGAATTTTAACAGGGGTGTGTAAACCTTTTATATCCACTGTATGTGTGTGTGTGTGTGTGTGTGTGTGTGTATATATATATATATATATATATATATATATATATATATATATATATATATATATTCGGCAGAATGTCGAACTGAAATGTATCAACTACACTACAGCGAACAGGTAGTGTAGTTCGAGTATTTGGGTCTGACATTGTGTAGGGAGATCGTGGTTCAGTGAGGAACAGGGAATTAGCCCATTTCCTCACTGTAGTGCGATCACGGAGTTCGTATATTTAATGTGCAAAGGGGTATACCAGCCCCTTGCAAAATAGTAGAATTAACGTACCATTGACTGTCAAGTATAACAGTACTTTAATGTGTATAGCAGAAGATGAGTGACATCACCTCCTGCTATGTTGAATACATCGAACTACAGATGTCGATGTATTCATTTTTGCCTTGGTTGCTGTTTCGAAATTCGAAATTCAGCATTTCAAGTCGACATTCTGAACAGTCGACCGAAGTGGAAGCAGAATTTCAATAGTAAACCATATATTTGTATATATATATATATATATATATATATATATATATATATATATATATATGTATAAAATATATACATATACATACACACATATGGTATGTTTAAACTCATGAGTGAAACAGAGGACAAAGTTCCTAAAATAAAAGATAAATTGTGACTTGTGTGGGGTTTTGTGGCTGATTTGCTAATTCTAGGAAGTAGTCTTGGTACATTAAGAAGTCATCTGGTCTAGAGACATCCTCACAGCAAAAGAATCTTCTAATTAATGAGAAAACAAAGATGATTTCACATGATGAAAGAAATAGTTACAAAGTAATTAAAATAAATAGGCAGAAAGTAGAAGTGGTAAATGCTTGTTTATAACTGGGAATAATGGTTTCCAAAAATAGAACATGGAAACCGCAGTGAAATTTTGTCAAACCAAATATGAGTAGGGTAGACTATACTCTTTGGAAGGTAGATCCTAACCTCCGTGGAACACCTATAGCCCCTGCATTAAAAGAAAAAGCCTGCTGTCATATTATACTCATTACAGCCTAGTGATGTCTCCAGGTGTTTCTGCAGTTACATCATACTGGTGCCTCTAGGGGTCAAACACTGCGTATTCATTATTTGCATTAGTAATTCAAAAAGCATGATTCATAAAGGATATCAGAAGATTTCATTTTAAAGGTTTCACAACGGCAAACACAACTGTATTGATATTTAACCTCTGTCTAGTGCAGATAAAGAGATATTGAATGTTATTTGCATGCTGTTTATTTGTATTGCAATAATTTTAATATTTCTCTGTCTCGATAATCAAGTAACACAGAACTGCTTAGCTTGATAAGAAAGCTCACATCTGTATGAAGAAAATCAGCTGCCCATATGTTTGTTGCTTGAATGGCAAATGATATATATATATATATATATATATATATATATATATATATATATATATATATATATATATATATGTTGTTTATACAACATTACATAATTCATATTTACTGTAGTTACTGTGGCTTATAACATTCAACTTAAATCCTAGAGCTGAATGAATGCAACCATTGTAAAGATTACTTTGTGCTGAACAGTTTACTGTTTACAGTTTCCACTAACACTTATGGATCTAGAGGTATAAACATTGGTTTGAACTGTGAGGCAACAACTTCAGTTTTTAAAAGTCTCAAGCCACACTCACTGGGAGTTAAGAGTAGAAGCTGAAAGAGCTCCGCTGCAGAGAATGAGTTAAGGTGCTGAATGTTGGACAGGTACAGATTTGGGAAATGTATTATCTCGAATCTACATGTTAAGAAGTTTGTGATGAGTGCTACTGTCCTTTCCCTTGGCATTTTTGAGAGAAAAGCATATACTGACCCATGAAATATCTGGCAGACTCCCAATAATTAGTCTTCTGGATAAAATTGAACAGAAAAAAATATATTGTCAACATGCATGAACGTTTGAGAGAAGACGAACTGGCAGAAAAATGGCATTAGAAGAAGCCCCTTTGTAAAAAGAACACAACTTCTGAATACTCTTTCTTAAAGACATATTTAGCTAAGAACATCAATCTAATTAATTATACCTATGATATTAAGAAAACTATCAACTCATTTTGGGATATAAAGAAAAAGTCAGTAGATGCAAATTAGCACCAATTCACCAGGTTATACATTAAACATAATAATAAAATATACTTATATGAAATCTGCTCAAGAGATTTATAAACAGTATATGCATGATACAAATTTGAGCTATAATGTGACAGTTGGTGGGTAGAAAGATTTGATCATAGGAGCAAAGTTCAGAAGTACATCTGCTATATGCAGATGACTCAAAATATTTTTATATCACAAGCCACTGTCCAATTTATGAGAAGATAAGAAAGAAATTGTCAATCTCTTAAACTCAAATTATGGGAAAATTATACTTAAGGATAGTAAAGAAATGTTATTTTCAGTAAATGAAGCATATTATTTTACTAGGGTCACCACATTGTTGAAACTCATACAAAAATGTAAAAAGGTCCAAAGAAAACCAAGTCAGTCCAAAACGAAACCACAAACCAGCATTTTAATAATCCCAATAAAAATAAAACAGAGAATGGTTAAGCGCTTTTGTCTGTCAAGTCAGACATCTTCAGGTGGTTCTAAAGATGTCTGACTTGACAGACGAAAGCGCTGAACCATTCTCTGTTTTATTTTTATTTGGATTATTTAAACGCTGCTTTGTGGTTTCCTTTTGGACTGACTTGGTTTTCTTTGGATTTTGTTTGGTGTATACCTGATCAAGCACTGGTGGAATTATTTTGGAAAAATGTAAAAAGGAAAATTAAATATGTCTATTCCCTCCCTCTTCCTCTTAAGAGTTTGCTTATTCCTCTCCAGAGCTCTGGCGCCATCTTTAAATACTAAAAACCTCTGCCTGCCTACACTCTGTTTCTGTCTGTCCCACGGGCATCCCTCAGTGGTGTGCACAACTTCCCTTAAACACATTCAAAGGTCCCAAAAAAAAAAAACTGAAGCAACTACCTGCATACAATAACATGGAGAGTGGAACACCGTACAAACCAGTAAAAGCCACCTGCAAGTTCTACTTTTATCAACAGACTGTGAGCAGTTCCCTTAAACACATTCAAAGGTTCAACAATAAAAAAAAAACCTGAAGCAACTACCTGCATACAAGAACATGGAGAGTGGAACCCAGTACAAACCAGTAAAAGCCACTGCAAGTTCTACTTTTACTAACAGACTGTGAGCAGTTCCCTTAAACACATTCAAAGGTTTAACAATAAAAAAAAAACCTGAAGCAACTACCTGCATACAAGAACATGGAGAATGGAACCCAGTACAAACCAGTAAAAGCCACTGCAAGTTCTACTTTTACCAACAGACTGTGAGCAGTTCCCTTAAACACATTCAAAGGTCTAACAAAAAAAAAACCTGAAGCAACTACCTGCATACAAGAACATGGAGAGTGGAACCCTGTACAAACCAGTAAAAGCCACTGCAAGTTCTACTTTTATCAATAGACTGTGAGCAATTCCCTTAAACACATTCAAAGGTCCAACAAAAAAAAAAAAAAAAAAACCTGAAGCACCTACCTGCATACAAAAACATGGAGAGCAGAACCCTGTACAAACTAGTAAAAGCCACTGAAAGTTCTACTTTTATCAACAGACTGTGAGCAGTGTAGGTCTATTATAATCTTCTCTCTGTGATACTCCTACTGATTCTTCTGCAGTGCACACTACTGGACCCCCCCTTTTTCCTCCCATTTACTGTAACAAATATATACATTTTTCCATAACTTTACATTTATTTTATATTCTTATATTTTCTTTATATTGTATATCACATTTCTTTTATATTCTTATATTTTATTCTCCTGTTTATTATAACAAATATATACAGTTTCCCAAAGCTTTACATTTATTTTATATTCTACTTCCCTGATGCTCTACTCAATCTGTTTTTGAATTCCCAGCGATAAACAGACACCTTTAGGTACTGACCTGGGCTTGCTGGTTGATTGTTTTTCTCTTCTCACCGCTTTCTCCAAGTCCTGGTCCATAGACCCCCCCCCACTTTTCTTGTTCTCCTAACATAATTCTAGTGTAAGTTTCCCAGCCCTGTCAAACCTGTTTTCTCACAGCTTTCTCCAAGCCCTGGCTCTTAGTCCTCCCCCTTTTCTCAGTCTCCTAACATAAACTTATTATAAGGTTCCCAGCCCTGTCAATCCTGTCTATTCCCTCCCTCTTCCTCTTGAGAGTTTACTTATTCCTCCCATGAGCTGCGGCGCCATCTTGAAATACTAAAAACCTCTGCCTGACTACACTCTGTTTCTGTCTGTCCCATGGGTATCCCTCAGTAGTGTGCACTTACTGAATGTCCCTTTCTAAAACCTCTGGCATAACTACATTATTTTCCTACTTCTCAGTGAACTGCAGCTCCCCGTTGGTGCATAAATAATAGAAACAAACAGAAAGGTAACATTCAAACCAAAATGATAGGCTGCCCTATTTCTGTAGTTGCTAACCTTTTCACTGATTGTTTTCTGTTTGGCGGCTGCTGCTTTTCACTGAAGGGCTAACCCGCTCCAGTCACACTTAGGGCTCACTCTGCTCCCCTACTCTGCCCCCAAATCTCACCCATCCCCACTACCTGTACTTTTATACATCCTCTGACTCCTCCCCACCCAGCACCTCCAAACCCACCAATCTGTAGATCTACATCACCCCAAACATCCACCCCTCCTACTCTGTTTGGCGGCTGCTGCTTTTCACTGAAGGGCTAACCCGCTCCAGTCACACTTAGGGCTCACTCTGCTCCCCTACTCTGCCCCCAAATCTCACCCACCCCCACTACCTGTACTTTTATACATCCTCTGACTCCTCCCCACCCAACACCTCTCCAATCACAATACACCTAAGCCAAACCCACCAATGTGTAGATCTACATCACCCCAAACATCCACCCCTCCTACAATGCTCTACATAACATCTCTCCCTATAACCCCATTTGCCCTACTAATCTCTCTCTTCTCTTACCTAACTCACACTTTTTCCCAACCCTTGTCATAACTCTCACACTTCGCACTACATCTTACCATCAACCTCACTTCCCATCATACTCATCCATCTTATATGAACTCTTTACCTCTAACCCAATCTATTTTTTCAAACCAAAACTGCTCCCATCCCCCCGTACTCCCCTCCTAAATGTGGTACCAGAAAATCACTACTCTCACACAACCCAATCTACCCTTGCCCAACACACTGCCTCACTCTTCTACTCCACTAAATCTCTCTCTCACTAGCCGGTGACATCCACCCCAACCCTGGACCCATCTCTAACATGAATCTCACCAAATCCTCCACTCAACCCACAAACTCAAAGTCCATTCACCTTACAACACTTAATGCACAAAGCCTACAAAACAAAATCCCTAACCTCCATGCCTGGCACTAACATAACCAACCTGACATTACTGCAGTTTGATAGTGAAATCATACCATAAGGTTTCCAAATCATTCAAAATGACAGAGCCCACAAAAAAGGAGGTGGAGTAGCAATAATCTACCCCACCTATCATACCATAACTCCCTACTCCAATAAAATACCAACCTTTGGCAATGCTGAATTTATAATAGGTTTACTAAAAATAAACAGCCACACATCCATATGTATCACTGCCCTCTATATTCCCCCTGGTGATAATATCAAAACTCTTGAAACCATCCTGTCCTGGTTCTCCTCCAATATAAAAAATGAAACCTATACACTCAGCGATACTAATATCAACTGGAATACTATTAACTCTGAAGCCCCATCCCACACAACCTGTACAACTTCTCCCAGCTAATACAATCTCCAACCAGACCAAATAAAGATGTTACCTCTGGTACCAACATTGACTGGATCCTAACAACTCACCCAAACTTTATCACCAAAGCTGAACATTACCTGATCCTCTCAGCGATCACCTACCAGCCTTCACCGACCGTCTCCCATCTCCACTGCATAAACAACACCACTACATCCAAACCCACAACCTCTCCTCTTTCAACCCTCTAACTTTCTCTGAATGCTTAAAGCATACTGACTGGTCCCCTCTAAAAACCTTTCCTCTAGATGATGCCATTTCCTACTTTAACTACTAATTCCTAACCCTTCTCAATCAGCAAGCCTCCCCCTTGAACCAAATGCATCAAAACCAATCCCTGCCCATGGTTATCAAAAGATACTAAACTAGCCTTGCACCAAAGGGACAGAAAATGGAAACAATATCAAAAACATAAAAACCCTAACACCCTCCTAGAGTATAAGCAGCTATGAAACTCCACAAAAAAAACTAATAATTAAAGACCGCAAAGCCCACTACTCCAAACTCCAGTCCTTGCATTCAACAAATCCCAAAAAATTCTGGGACTCCATCTCATCCATACTACATCCTAGCAACAAAGAAAACCCCTGCCCAGACCCCAACCTCTCCAACCTTGAAACAGCCAGCCAGTTCAACTCATTCTTCATAGACTACATAGCTAAACTAGCAGCCTCCTTCCCAGCCCCCTCCTCCACCTCCACCACCTCCTGCCCCAACCACGACTCCAATCATCAACCTTCCGCCACATCCTTCTGCCTCAAGCCCATCCCCACAAACACTATAAAAAGACTTCTCCTCAAACTCAAACCCTGTCACAATGCACCCGACAACCTTCCACCCACCTTCCTCAAACAATCTGCACACAGCATTGCCTATCCCATCTCTATTCTTATAAATAGATCCATACAAGACTCATACATCCCTTCTATCTGGCCCAATGCTTACATCATCTCCCTCCACAAAGGTGGCAAAAATACTGATACCACCAACTTCAGGCCTATTGCCATCCTTTCCCCTCATTCTAAAATACTAGAGAAAACAATACAAGCACAACTCATGGCACACCTAACACTAAACAATCTCCTCTCCCCTACCCAACATGGCTTCCGCCTTGGCCACAGCACCATGACTGCCCTTCTTTCCTTTCTTGAAACCATAAACCTTAAACGCGACTCAGGCAAGTTCAAATCCACACTATTTCTAGATCTGTCAAAGGCCTTTGACACCATCTCACACACCCTACTTATATCCCAACTCTCCACCCTGCACCTCTCTCCCACCACCATCGCATGGTTTACCAGCTACTTGTCCAACCGCCAACAAGCTGTCCAATAGAAAACTTCAACCTCCCCCTTCCCTCCCACACCCACAGGTGTCCAACAAGGTTCTGTTCTTGGCCCTCTTCTCTCCAACCTATTCATTAACAACTTTCCCCAATCCATCCCAGACTCATCTATCATCCAATATGCAGATGACTCATCAAACATCTGCTCAGCCTTCTTCCCCTCCAAGCTCCTAGCAAAAACCCAACTAACCTTCTCCAAAACAGAAACCTGGATGCAGTCTAACCATCTGGCACTAAATGCAAATAAAACCAAACTAATGTATTTTCCCCTACCAAAAACTCCATTGACAAATCCACATTCGCCATACAGAGCCAAAACAACACCCTCCTTGAAATTTTTCCCAACACCAAGCTTCTTGGCATCATTATTGATGAAGAACTAAAATTTGACACCCACATCTGCTGCGCAATCAAGAAAATCCACCAAAAGTTAAGTCTCCTTAACAGGCACAACCACTTCCTAAGCTCCTCTCCCCATCAAACTCTTGCATCCACCTTCCTACTCCCCTCCTTTACGTATGGTGCCCCTCTTTTCCCCAATCTCCATCTTGGCCTTCGGTCCAAACTTGAATACTGCTACCACAAGATCTGCAAATTTGCAGCCAATTCATAAAAACTCATCCCACCACTGCCACTCCCTCCTCACCCTCAGCTGGCTTGAACTACCCAACTACCTCAGTTACCTACAACTCACCATTGCCCACAAGCTCATCTTTAAACCTGCCAACTGCGCAGCTCTCGCTACTTCCTTATTCTCAACTGCTCACTCAGATCTAAAAACCAAAATCTCCTTCAGGTCCACAAACTTGCACAACCTCCTGGCCATCTACTGCTGTCCCACTCCTTAGCTAAACAGTGAAATTCTCTCCCCACACACCTACGCAACCTACCTAACCATACAAATTTCAAATCACAGCTACTCTCTCATCTTTCTTTGAAATAGGAATGCCCTTGGCACGCTCCAACTTAAACCGCTTACCCCCCTCATTCCACCTTGCACTGACTCATCCAACTACCTCTACTATTACTTCGTCCCACCCAAAACAATCCCTCCCCTACCAAAAACTAATTTTCTCTCTAATACCTATTGTACTATACTCTCCAATCTCAAATATACTATTACCCTCTCCATGCCTAATATTTTCCTAACCTACTAATGGCTAGTAGCTATATACTCTCCAATCTCAAATATACTATTACCCTCTCCATGCCTAATATTTTCCTAACCTACTAATGGCTAGTAGCTATATATTTTGAAATGTTAAACTTGCAATTGAGTTTATAACAAAAATATTCACTTTATGTAAATGTTGAAATTTCTGTATTGAATTATGCCTTTTCATTTTTGTAACATTGTGACAAGCCATTTGCAAATATCATAGAGCTTATCTGTAAATGTTTAATTAGCTGTATGAACTATGTCTTTTTGTAACATGTAAAATATAATTTGCAATTATTGTGGAGCTTTTTTCCCCGGGTCACCAATGAAAATGGGCTCTTCTTGGCCCAGTGGACTTCCCCGGTCATCAAACTTAAATAAAACAAAATAAATAAAAATAAAGTGAAAAACATTGTGATGTTTTAAATGATTTTCAGTGAATGGAATATGTGAGTGGATTGGTGTTTTTAAATGTAATAGAACTTTTAAGACTAGGCTAAAACAACAAATGAATAAATAAAATACTCAGAATAAGTTCCTATATCCCACTGGTTCAGCAATGGGGATTGTAACTGGAATAAAACTACTGGAAACTAAACAAGGCAGTGCTGGGATCATGGAATAGGTTCCCTCACTTTCAAAGGTCCAAAAGCTGAAGCTGTGCAAAGTGCCTGTCCACAACTTCATTGGAAAACAATTAGTTATAAGCCGTGAGAAGCATAACTGAAATACACAATATTCAATAGACTTCTCAGAAGTGTTCTGAGGCTCAGTACCAAAAATGGAGAGGGGTACTTGATAATACTTATACCAGTTAGAGAAAGAAGAACAATGAAGGGCAATAGGACACAGTGAAAGGGAAAGACATTGGAAGGTTCAGTTTTGTTCAGTACTGTCCAGCCTGGATGTACTATTACATTTAGAAATGGGTCAGCTGTTTTTCTTTTGTTCATGTGCATTTTTAAAATAAGATTATATGCCATTCAGCTCTTATTTAGAGTGTTAAGTGGATGAGGTTCAAACTTGTGTTTAGCTCTGCAGTGCTGAATTCCCTAGTTAATGTTCTCTATAGGAAATTACTGCTGGTATGAGTTTTATATGTGTACCAGCAGTCATTTTGATTTTCCTTTGATTGTGTAACAGTGGAGTTAGTATAATTCACTAAAGATGTGTGGGTGTATAGGGCTGCTTATTCTTTGCGAAACATGCTTATAGGGGATTCAGTGAGCTGCAGGTTTGACCGGTTTATTTAATCTGGTTAAAGTGAAACATGTTTTATCTTGGAGAAACAGTTTTCCTAACAGTTTGAGGTAAAATATTGCATGCACCAGAAGGAGCTACTGTCAGAAATTGCTAATATTTTCTTAGTTAAAGAAATAAATAAATACTGCCTCAGGAGGCTGCCTATATATTTTTACAAGTTGATAGCAGGTTTTGGATTACCAGGAATGAGTGAGTTTTTCACAGTATGCTAAACTCCTGTCCTGTCCTGAGATTAGGATGCAGCATGTGGTCATGTGATCATGGTGTTACACAGCTTCTTCCTACAAGCTTCAGGTATGCATTGCTTCCTCCTTTTTCTATATGTGAACTGTGATCTTATTCATAGTGGCTTGCTGAAATGCTTCAGATTTATGTCAGCATGTCTGTTTATGCAATGAGCAGAGACATTTGTGCCTCCGTTTCAAAAAAAAAAATCTCATAATACAAGTTCAAGAACAGATGGTGGCACCTTTTTAGTAATGTATTTATAAAAAATGTCTGAGCAAAATCATCAAGAATATTTCTCCAGCATTCAGGATTAAAAAAAATTCTATTACAGATACTGTTGAATAGTAAAGCCATTTTTTTGAAGTGACAGTTAATAGCTCTTAGACTGCATTTATAGCTTTGACACCTCAGGAAGACTGTGAAGTAGAGTCTGTCAGTGCTTCTTGAACAACATAATAACTATCATTTCAAAGCCTGCAGTGTAGCTACTTTTCTTGGCTGGAGCTGTATAAAAGCTGGGTATAGCTAAAAACAAGCTCTGAGAGAAAGTTATATGATGGTCATTCAGGGGAAAACTGAATGCACTTTTGCTACAGAAGGTGTGTAAGATGCCTTTGACTAACTCTGCTTCCATGTCTCCCTAATGGGAACACAACATTATTTCTTTCTGTCTAGCATGACTCATATAAAGGGGACTTGAAATGGAATTTGGGAAGGAGACATGAAAGCAGTAAAAAGATGTCATGTTAATGTGGCAGGCCCGATGTCAGCCAATTTGCAGAAAAACATATTAAAAATTTGTAAGAAGTATGCAGAGTCATTTTGATGCATTAAAATAGTCCAAAAAACAAAGATACAATAAAAAGCAGATTTTTTTTATTTCCAAGGTGCAGTCTTCCTTTATTTACTTTACTGTAACATGACTAATTTAGAAGGATACCACAGCATTTATAAAAATGTGCACAGTCACTGTACAGACTTGTTTTTGAAGGGCTTACATACATTCAGAATATGAAAGACCCAACAACAGCCCTGTACTATGTCACATATCACTAGTCTATAACTTAGAGAGTATTTTTCCAGATATCCAGAGATAGAAGTTGTTACATTACAGAGAGGAGGTTATATAAACAAAAGACACATATACAACAATGAACCTCTACCAATTCACATAGGAACTGAGATTATACCTCATAAAATAGAGCCAGCTACCACAGTGGACTTTGTCCTCTCACTCACCAACACTCCAAACACTAGCTAAATTTTGTTTTACCAAGCAGATTGTTAATACTAATTATGAAGACTGAAGCTGGAGGAAAGAAAAAGAGCAATATTATACAGAAAGATTACATGCAAGGACCTAATCTGTAGGGTATTCTACAATCAGACTGCAATGTAGTACAGTCTTCTATCTGACATCCTGAATGGTAATAGTGTAAGCAGGGTAGCTAAAGAAGCTACCGTGTGGTATAGCACATACTGTATAATACCTCATATTAGCTCACAATTATGTTATTATGAAAATGAAACTTTTAAGTTATGTATAAAACCATATTGTTTGACTGGGTATCTCACTGTAGAACAGTGATGCTTTACCAACATAATGCAGCCATATTGAATAGCAGTATTATGCAGAGTTATCATTTATGCAAATACAGCAAGAAAGATCTGACAATCAATTTAACAAAATTATAATTACTACTTCATGTAATAATGAGATATGACATTGAGAAGTCAGGATCTACCATGCCTTCTCTGGAAATTACTGACCAAGAAAGACAAAATACTACAGATCTGCTATAGTGCCTCTATGTATTTATGGTGTTCAGCAATGGTGAAATGGAACATTAGAGCAGACGGAAAAGCAGAGTAAATTATTTCTGTATTTTCTAGCTTATTTGCCTGCCCCCACACTACAACAGGAATACCTCAAACACAAAGCACTGTATATGATGGCCCTGACCTTTACCAGTATTGGAAAAGAACAACAAAGAGAAACAGTATATTTATATCTATAGAGAGTGAGAGAGAGAGAGTGAGAAAAATAGAGAGAGTGTGACTTACTGCCTGATGAGCCTGGCTACTTATTGTGGTGTTGTGTCTACTATATATTCAATAGCTGTGTTTGCCTTGTATAGACAATGTGTCAGAATCTGATAAGGCAAGCAAACCAAAGAAAGAGGTAATTCTCCATGGCAGCTAATAAAGAACAGCTGTATCTAAGTATATAACCAGTTCACGTCTTCCTAAGGGAGTCAGGTCCTTGATGTGTGCATCTAGGCAGGTCTCCAGGGAGCTGTGTGTGAAAGATTAAGGCAGTCTAGTGGTGTCATATCAGAGGTATATTAACCCACTACTATGTGATCTGGTATGAGACCTATGTCACTGTTTTGCATAACAAGTCTGAAGGTGAAATGGTTTCTTAGAAACACAGATATACCTCCAGTGACAGTGAAGAGTGAGAGCGAGCAAGCGATCCCTGGCAGCCACACACACACACACACACACACACACACACACACACACACACACTATGCACACTGACAGTGAAGAGCGAAAGCAAGCAAGTGATCCCATACACACACACATACATATATATACGCAGACACACACACAGAGTCACATACACACAGTTTCAGAACTAGCGATTCCCTCACAGAAGCAATACCTCGAAGATCTAAAAAAACATACAGGTTTAACATATGACTAAATAAACTCTGCATTGTTTATTCTGCACATCTGATAACTTATTGGGAAGACTGTCCACAATAAATAACTTTTTAGCAAAGATGTTTGCACCTTGGACTTGTTTGGAACTGTTCTCATTCTTAGCTGTATGGTTGGAATTGTTTGTAATTGCAGCTCCCTCTTTCACTGACCCATGCAGTGTCAGATGGAGTGTTAAATTCAGAATCTGGGCTTGTTCCTCCTTAAATAACATACTGATTGCAAAACTCTAGACAGAGTTCTGGAGACTTAGTTGAATCAGTCTAATCAGAACAAGGAAGAGGAGAGAGACACAACTGCATAGGAGGGAAGAGAGAACCTGGTGGCAGAGGCAAAACAGCTCAGTCATACTTTGTTGGTCCTCATATTTGTTAGAAAATTTAAAAAAATTAGTTTGGAAAGAAAAATTGTTGGGAGCTACACACACACACAAAAGGAAGGAAAAGCAAAGCAAGTTGAACTCTCCTAACTGAGCCCCCAGAGTGCAAATACAAATAGGTGCACAGCCGCCACTCATGTTAGAAGTGAAGCTTCTGTAATGAAGTGCAAAAATGAACACGAAAACACACACACACACACACACAAAGGAAGGAATAGCAAAGCAAGTTGAACTCTCCTAACTGAGCCCCCAGAGTGCAAATACAAATAGGTGCACAGCCGCCGCTCATGTTAGAAGTGAAGCTTCTGTAATGAAGTGCAAAAATGAACACGAAAACACACATGCACACACACACACACACAAACACACGCATACACACACACGCACACAAAGGAAGGAATAGCAAAGCAAGTTGAACTCTCCTAACTGAGCCCCCAGAGTGCAAAGACAAATATGTGCAGAGCCGCCGCTCATGTTAGAAGTGAAGCTTCTGTAATGAAGTGCAAAAATGAACATGAACACACACACACACACACACACACACACACACACACACACACACACACACACACACACAAAGGAAGGAATAGCAAAGCAAGTTGAACTCTCCTAAATGAGCCCCCAGAGTGCAAAGACAAATATGTGCATAGCCGGCGCTCATATTAGAAGTGAAGCTTCTGTAATGAAGTGCAAAAATGAACATGAACACACACACACACACACACACACACACACACACACACACACACACACACACACACACACAAAGAAACAGCAAAGCAAGTTGAACTCTCCTGAGCCCCCAGAGTGCAAAGACAAATATGTGCACGGCCGCCACTCATGTTAGAAGTGAAGTTTCTGTAATGAAATGCAAAAATGAACACAAACACATTTTCGCATTTCATTAAAGAAGTTTCACTTCTAACCCGTATGGCAGCTACGCACGTTTTTTTTTTTTTTTTTTTTTTTATTCTGGTGATATACCTCACTTTTCTTAATTTTTTCTGTCTGTATCTATAGTGAAGCATTTCTATTCCACAAGTGGTTCTGTTAACATTTTTATAAATACCTTCTCACTCAGGGATTAGAGCACAGGTCTCATAAATTTAGGAGTCATGAGTTCAAATCTCAAGACCTATGTGCATAATTTAAACTGTCTAAGGCAATTGAGGAGATGGGTTTTGGTATAATGGTTAAGGTCTTTACCTTACTGATGAAATGTACTGGGTTCGATTCTGACCTTTGCGATTGGTTAGGCTTCCAGTAGTCTGTAAACTGATAGACATTAACCTGTAAATGTACATTTGCGGTCATTAGTTCCATTGTTATACATTTCACTCCATTCCCACCTCAAAATTACTGTATTTAAATTTATTATAAATATCAAAGTATTAATTATGTTGTTCTGTAAATTATTATCCCAGTTGATTTAGGCAAATGTAAGCCACCACTGAGAAGTATAGTTCAAGCAAGTTACAAAAATGTAAAGTTCACACAATGTGATATCAAGTGTTGTATAAATCCTATGACAGGCCCTCTTACAGTTCTGCATCACACAGAAATGTCTGATGATTCACCAATCATGTAGATATTAATTATTGACAAAAACTGATACCTTATAATATAACCCGTCAGGGCAAGCCACTCAATTCTATAAACATCGACTCGGAGTAATTTGGTCACATTGACTAATGTTGATGTGGTACCTTGACCCCGTGACCACGTGCAAAAATAGAAAATATTGGTTGATGATGACAATGAGACTTACATGTTACAGATCAAAACATGCTAGAAAATATAATAGTTTTAAATACCCATCCAATTATCTATCAATCTCTCTATTTATCTAGCTAGCTAGCTAACTAGCTAGCTGTCTTTTTGTCTATCAGCCAAATTCACATTTGAATATTTATTTATTTATTTTCACAGTTGTTGGCCAGGTCAGTCTGACTGGCAGGAAGCCCTTTTTCAGCAGAGGACCAAAATAAAAGCTCCAGTTAAGTCCATTACAAAAGTTCCAGTTAAGCAAAATTTACAGTAGGTATTAATATGCACACTTGGTACACACAGCACAGTTGGTACTCCAATTTAGCAAATTACAAAAGCTCCAGTTAAGCAAATTACAATAGACATTAATATGCAAAGTTGGTACATTTCAGCAAGGCTATGAGCAAGTACATGTACAGTGTTAGTCATAGATTACCATTTATAGTAAAATAAGTTAGGTGAACTAATATACTATATAAAAATATTAAGATTCGATGTTCTACAGTATAGGAGTAGAAAGCAAAGGAACTGATCTTAAGAAAAGTGGGAGACAATACTAGATTAGTAAATAGGAAGAGATGTAGGAAGTTGGTATTAGTAGGAGGTTTAACTTGAATCATGCCATAAACATGACCATGAGTTTAACAAATGGGCTTTTGGTTCTTTTTTGATGAATTTAGTGTTAGTAATAAAATGTAAGTGTAGAGGTAATTGGTGTTGGCTAAGGAGTGTCTGTACAGGAGGAGTCTGTCACTGTTTTTATTTGGCATATATACCTCTAGAAGGTGTTGCTGTGAGCTTCAAAGAGCTTGATTAGGAGAATAATAGATCTACTTCCCAAACAACAAAGCATTTTACAGATGAAAAATGAATAACTAAATTGAGATGGCATAGTATCTTATGTCAATCTTATTATATATATTGACATATTTATCAAATTTAGGTCCATTTATAGTGTAACACTCTTCTTCTTGGAGCTTCTTCTTACATTGGTACAATACACTATACCTTTCTTTGGATACTCACAGAATAAGGTTCCACATAATAACTTGTTCTGAATGTTTAAAACCAGTTTGAGTTTCTTCTGGGTTTATATAAATGTAAGGTAAGTAGGATTCGTGAATTTTTCACAGTGCTCAGCAAAGTAAGTTCCTTGCCTGTCACACATTACTTTTAATAAGTTATTCAAAAAGCTGCCAAATATAAAAATAAACTATCTCTGACTGTTCTTCCCATTAAAGGGGGACAATACATTATGGGTAAGATCTTGGAAAATCCTATAATATGATCCTTAAGTTTAACTGTGTTTGCAAGTTTCACTGGTTTATCCCTTGATGTGACCCGCTTCAGTACCATTTATTTCTCCTTGCAGGAGTATAGATCAAGTTGGCCATGTTTCCATTAAGATTTTGTAAGGATATTTATCTAAGCATTCTGTTCTTATATCTCGCAAAGTCAAAACATTATGTACCCCTAGACATGGTTCAGACATTCTAAAACTGTAGTTTTTGAGTTTCTGACCAAATTCTTGGCATTTTAAATTATGAAAGTGATTTTTCATGGCTGCAGAAGACAACACAACATGAAATGACTTTAATAAATGCCAGAAAATGTTTAACAACTCCCAAGCTACAATATTTAACAACATATTTCCACAAAATGGCAAGATGACTGTGATTGTAATGCCCTCCAGCAAAAGCATCATCCAGATAACTAAAGCTATGCAGGAAATGCAGAAGTGTCAAAATGCACCATCAAATTCTAAAGGCAATTCACAATTTTGTCATAACAGATTAACTCTCTTCCAACGACAGTAATCAGAGAACGTAAATAACATTATTTTAACATTAATGTCTATGGAACTTGCACTGGACAGATAGATGTATTTTTTTATTGCTGTCTAGACATGTCAGACAGGTATATTTAGGCAAAACGTGTATTGTTTACTAAAAGAATACTTTTATTAGCATGACTCCACGCTTCACTATGAAAAGCAAGCTGTTTATAAAGAACTTTGTCTTTCAGAATTGTGACAGTTTTCTAAAATGAAACACTCATTTCATTTTCATCCAGTAGGTAATGCGAGCATACTTTTGAGAAAGTCTGTCTAGCACTCGAATAATAGTACCAGCTGTTGTACCTGAATTAATTTCCTGTTACAGATGTGCTAGAATCATCTGTGATAACCAGGAAATATTCATTTTTGTTTACAAATACCTACCCATTAAGGCTTAGTCTAGGCCAAGCTTCTTCAGGAAAATTAAAGATTTATGTAGATAATAATTTGCAAAATTTTGTATTGGCCAGACACAAAATATAAACTTTCAGCATGTTTTTAACTGTCTCAATCTTTTTGGAACCAGGTTTTCTCTCTTACTATGGATTTTATCCAACTAGTCACAGATGGGCCTTAAGTGCAGTTTCTATGCACTTTATATGAAGTAATTGTGGTGTGATTAGTTTAGCCCTGTTCTAGTAAGTAGGTTATTTTCATTTTCTGATAGTCATATCACCATTAAATTAACGTTAACGTCTGAATAATGCTGTCTAGCTTGCTCCACATGTTGTCAATAACAGTCTTTAACTTTATCTAGCATAGACCCTCTCTTTCAGCTTTATCAACATCTTTCAAAGTTAATGTTCTAGATGCTTCATACTCTCCTATCACTGGCATCTTTATATTCTACTGTCCTTCGTCCTGCATAATTTAAAAGGTATCTTGTCTAGTAATCTGCGAGACTGCAATTCCCCTTTTTGTATAATAATACATTCTCATACGTTTGTATGGCTGAAATATTACTGGCTATGGTTTGGACTTTAAATCATTGAACATTGCATTAGCAGATTATGCTATGTAATCAGAGGAAATTCTTTTCTCCTAGGATGTAAATACTAACATGTTCACATGGCCAACCAATTGCAACTGACTCCTTCTCTGTTGAAACATATCTTTTTTTCAGCACTTGGCAATACTCTGCTGACAAAATGATAACACTATACTGTCCCTCTTTGGAGTGGATTAGCATTGCTCCCAGACCACCTCCAGTATTCCTGTGCTCTGTGGGTTGAAATGGGATATTCCTGCTTCGTAACTGAGGCCTTCCTTAAGTAGCTCTTCTACTTGCTGATGTTCTTCGAACAAATAAAACAAAGGACCAACTTTTTAACTAGATCTCTCAAGGATCTGGTATTGCACTAAAATCCATGACAAATCTGACACTGCATTTGTAAGACCATGGCATGTGCCCTTATCAGAAAGATAAAGTCATAGAATTCTGGCATGATGTTGTCAGAAATACACTTTTCATTCCTTAAAGTAAACCCATTTTCCTGCATTCTATCTACCGCTTGTCTTTTGACCTCATCATACTCACTTTGACTATTACAATGATATCATTACTGATATCCTTTAGCACTTTTTTTCCAAGACTCGCTGAAACAAACCAAGAATAGATTCCAAGATGCTCAGAGTCCCACAGACTGCAAGTGGAAATTGAAGACTCAAACCCAGGACCACAGGATAAAGCTATGCCAGTCTAACCTTTTATAGTAGATCTCATGTACAAGGATGTATGCAGTACAAAGTAAAAGTAAAAATAAAATGGTTGAACTCGCGGTAAATCAATTGGTAACAGAAGCAAACAGATATATAAACAAAAAGGACTTGAATCACACTGCAATTGCTGAAGTCGATGCAAATTTATTGTTGCTGCAAGTTTAACTACCAGTAAACTTTCACCATACACGGCTTCCTAAGGCAAATCTAGCAGCTACATTAAGTGCAACAGTTTAGTACGCTCTAAAAGGCCACATGACTAAAAAAATCATATGGCTAAAAAATCACATGACTAAAGAATGTCACATGACTAAGAAATGAAGTTGTTTCAAGATATAAATTTTTATAAAATAAGATTAAAAACCACATAATTATCTAAAATAATAAAAATCTAGAATCATAAAAAAAATCCTAAAATTCAAACTTTCATGTGGATGTCATTCAGTAGAGGCTTTAAAGAAGTATACCCATTTAGCCCAAGGAATAAGTGTGCCCTAAGGTGCAAAATCCAGTGAAACTCCTCTAATTCAGTTTCATGTATAAAATTTCCTCCGTGAATTTTATCATATAACACATGTAAAATACAAAATTTAAAACATTGTTGAGGTCCTTTCTCAAGTTGGTGCTTTTAAATGGCATTAGTAACTAACTTCCTTTTACATTTAGACAATATGGTTACCAATCCTTTGTTTTAATTTCTGATTTGTTTTTCCCACATAGTAGGTATCACATAACTTACACATTGTTAAGTATACCAGATTTTTAGTATCACAATTGCCTGTAGCCCTTAATTAATATTCTGTACAAAAACTGGATGGATAAAAGTTTTATCGGTATAAATATATTGACAATAGGTACATTTACCACATCTAAAAGTACCTTTTCTTCTACTCTTGAACTGCAAATGAAACTTAGGAAGCTCTTTATAGCACAACAGCTGTTTTAAATTAGGATATTTCTTGTGGCCAAAACTCGGTTTATGTAAAATAACACCCTTAAGTTCAGGTACATCATGCAAAATGTGCCAATATTTACCAACAACTTGCTTCACCTGATGTGTATCCTTGCTGTGTGTCAATATACATCTAACAAAGTTATTGGATCTATTTGGACAAATTTCACTCTAAATCAACCTCTGCTGTGATATCTGTTGATGTATACTCTCAACCTCATCCAGTGAGTAACCTCTATCAGTAAAATTCACAACCATATCATCCAACTGTGCTCTCATCAAACTATCAGAAGTATTCAACGTAGTAACTTGCATCATCTGACTTTTCACTACACTTCTAAAAGTGTGCTGTGGATGCATACTAGTTCTGTGAAGATGGAAATTATGTTTAGTGAGTTTATAGTACAAGGTGTTACTTAGTGTACCATCAGCTACTTTAAAGATTGTAACATCCAAAAAATCAATTCTGTTCACAGAAACATGCTTCTTAAAACTAAGAAACACAGTTGCATTTGAAATATACTGATAAAATCCTTCAAACTGGTCATTAGAGCCATATCAAATGAAAATCAAATCATCTCCAAATCGTCAGTAGAATGCCACATTAGAAAGATAAGGATTTTCACCTGATAAAATAAACCTACTCTCCCATATGTGCATAACTATATTTGCATACTATCAATGACGGGAGTACCCATCGCCACACCACTTAACTGTCTATATAATTTATTTTGAAATGAAAACCCATTGTTAGTCAATGCCAATCTCAGTAAAAGGCACAATGTATTTATATACTCTTGGGTATATTCAGTATATATTCTAAAAGATAGTCTTTAACATATTGGATACCTAAATTTGTATACAACACCTAGCACTTTAGAATTGTGGACATTTATTTTGGATTTTTTCCAGTGAGGCCGCAGTGGTGCAGCGGTTAGTGTTGTCGCCTCACAGCAAGAGGTTCTCCGGTTTGATTCTTGGCTGGAACGCCTTCTGTGTGGAGTCTGCATGTCCTCCCTGCAGACGAGTGATACTTAAAGACATGCAGGTAGGTGCGTGCATGAATGGGTGTGCCTTCATTGAAGGTTGGGCATCAGGCTGACACCATAAAAATCTACTGACAATCATAAGCAGAGCAGCATTCCACGGTGGCAACCCCTAACCAGGAAAAGCCGAAAGACATTACTATTTTGGATTTTTTCCAGTAATGTTCCAGCAACAATAAATTCAATAAGAAAGTGTTACTTATTCAGTAGTCTAAAATATATCTGTATTTTATGAACAAACTATGCAAAACAATACTTAAGTATGTGACATTTGTATACCATATCACTCTTAAGTTGCCTGGTGGTGTCCTGAGGTTCTTTTAAATGTAACTCTACAAGGTGATAGAAAAGTTATGCTGATCCTGTTTAACAGTGTAACAATGAGATCTGTCCTCCAAGCATATGTTTTCCCTCTTGTGTCCTGTTCACCCCATATGTGGACATCAGCAATTCAACAGCTACACAGTAATAAACACTGGAAATGTGAGCATGCCCTGTCTCTCTTTAAGTGTTCTCCTGTCAGTCTACGTTTGGTGGATGATGTCTCTATGCCTCAGTTTCAGTGACTAGGCATATATTTACCAAAGCTGTTTGTGTCAAGCTGACCAGCTAACTTTCATCACATGATGTCTTCCTCATGCAGACTGGCTATGTGATAATCTTAGGTTTACAGGTTCATAGGTAAGTACTAGGCACTCAGTCAGCAGACCATTACAAGCCTAGCCAAAAAATCCATGTAAAAGCAGTAGAATAGCTACGATGGGGCAAAGAAGGCAGCAGCTCTGGACAGGAGGTGATAGAGGGCATGATCATTATTTTGATCAGTTTTCAGTGCATACCAGCATTAACATGCCAGTTCTGCATTTATGGTCAAAACTAAGCACTGTGGTGCTCTGTGTGCGGTATTAACAGTAGCAGCTTCTTGCTACATACCAAGCAGTTTGCCACAGTTTAAAAGTAAAAAAGACCTTTTTTTCTTTTATTTTTGCTCTTCATATATGAAGAAGAGCTTTTTTTTCCACTTTGCTTATACAGAAGAGCTTTTTTGGGAGTAGGGGTGCCATATCAGGAGACAGCACCAGAAGTAATTAAACTTCCCTCCAGCCTCCAGGAGGGCAAGACAAGATAGACCAGGGGAGAAATTAAAGCTGCCCATCCAATTATCTAGATTTACCTTGAAGGTGGTAAGGGTGCTGCTCTGTTTGACATGCGCTAGAAGTTTGTTCCAGAAGTAGGTGATATATTAGGATATAATCTATACACATCAACATGGCTTATTTATCTGTTGATGAAAGTGTAGCTCCTTTAATCAGATATTTGAGGTGCCATTTGTTTTGTGAAAGAATAGAAGGTCAAAAAAGGTTGGATCTTTCATGGCTCAAAAGGCAAGACACAGATCTCCATTGAGAAATCTATAAGAGACTGAGTAAAGAGAAAGGGCTGCCAGTCTATCCTGATAACTAAGATTTTTGAGGCCACAAATCATTTAGTTATGAATCTCTGAGATCTCTCAAGCTGAATGATATGTTTAGACAAATACATGCCAAAAGGAACATTATATTAAATAATAGGTCTGATTAGATAAGTGTAATGGGGTATCAAGACTTCTTTGGAACTGGCGGAGATGCCTATGGAAATTAGATGAGCTAGATAGAAGGCTTTCTGAACTACTGTGAAGACATAATGGTCTATTGATAAGGAATTATCAATGATGGTCTAATGATAAGGAATTATCAACAAGGATTCCTAGATTCCTAATGACACTGTCTATTGGATCCGTGTGTCATCAATATGGTATGCAAATATGATTTGTTTACCAAAATTAACTATGTTACTTTTTTACATTTATTTGAGGCCATTGTCTTTCCACCAGTTGTTAACATTGTCTAACCTATGTTGGAAAATTGTGAGAAAGTGTAAAATTGAATAACAACACCTAATTTACAGTTGTCTGCAGCCATAGATAACCATAGGCCTGGTATGTTAACCTGAAGATCTGAAAAATAGATGCCAAATAGGAGAAGGCCCAACACTAAACCCTGAGGTACACCATTGGTAAGTATTTTGCTTTTAGAAGTGGCACCAATGGCTCTAAGCACATGGATTCTATAAAACAACCAGTTACCTATCCACTGTACAATATAAGGATTTATACTCAGGTTTACAAGTATGTCAATAATGCCTGCATGGGGAATAGTGAAAGGCCTTGGTCATGTCCAGATATACTACTGTATGTACTACAAAACCACTACCCACTGCTTTGGTTACTTTTTCAAAATTTAATGAGTTTAAAGAGTCAGAATCTTCAATTTACTAGGCTGAATTGGTGATGATTCAGGATTAACAGATTTTTAATGTCCAGATTAATGAGGTCTGAGATAATATGCTCCTGAGCTTTACATATGAGGATAATGGGACTAAAAGGTCTATAGTTACCAGGATCCATGGCTTGTTACCCTTGTGTAATGTCATTACAATGGCTGTTTTCCAGGCTTCAGGAATGTAACTAGAGGAAAGGATTAGCTCAACGAAGGGTTTCAGACAGCCCATATTTGGTACTGATAATCTGGCAATTTGGTATATTGTCAGGATCCATGAATAAGGTGTTCTTAGCTCTTGAGAGAGCTGATAGATCTTGTTCCATAGTAACTAAAGGGGATGGCTGGGATTTTGGAATATGTGGAATAGCTATAACTATAAGTGGAGTAAAATCTATACTAAATTTCTCAGCTAGGATATTCTCTATTTTCTTTGTGTCAGAGTGCTCACGTTTTCTTACAGACTAGTTCAGAATATTGTTGTATATTAGTCTGAAATTTCCTGACAGAGTTAAATAAAGATTTTTGTAGTTAATTTTGGCTTGTGGTAATTTTAATATCAAACTTGGCTTTGAGCATCCAAATGGTTCCCTTAAGCTCTTTACTAGTTTGCGTAACAGTGTTCTTAAGTTAGGTAGAACAAGACCTATTTTACGCATTAAGCAATTTCTTTCTCTTGTTATATTATTTATATGGGTATTCTATCTAAATTTATATGGGTATTTTTTCTAAATTTCTCGTTGTATTTGGTGTGGATAGGGACTGCCTTATCAATACAACTATTTAAGTGAAAGTGAAAGTAAACGTCAGAGGGAAAGGCAGCAGCTTTGACAATGGGATCCATCACAGGAAGATTACAGAGAAATTTATTTTGGTCATTAAGAAACTGAAGAAGGCCTGCTTCTCACAAGTCTTTAAACACAGAGAAAGTACCACCAGTTTTAAAGGAAAAGGTCACTAATTTATGGTCCGATTTAACAAGGTATGGTGATACATACGGAGCTGTGCAAGAAGTGGCCATATTTGAGAGGACTAGATTCAGAATATTGGGGCACCTAGTAGGATGGTTAACTATTTGTTAAAAACAGTCAGCCAGTTTATTTATGGAAAGTTGAAGTCCTCCAGTAGAAAGGTGTTGGCTTTAATGGGATTTCAGCTAATGTGTTAAAATAGCCATTGTGCTCAGAGAGGGTGCTCTATAACTAGCTATGAAGTGGTACTTAGTCTTACTTATAGCGATTTGAACATGTAGAAGTTTAAATTTGGTGACCCAAGTAATATGTCATGACGTGATGATATCCTTGACAAATACTGATAGTTCCCCACAATTGCCAGTAGGCATGATAGACATTTAAACCCAGTAATACTGGGAGTGCATTCATTGCTCTGAAACTATGCCTCTGTAACTACACATACATGAATGTGTTCAAATTACAGGAAAGCCCCAAATTCAGGCATCTATTTGTTAAGACTCCTGGTATTCAGTAGAACCACATTAATGTATTCCAATAATACAATTAACTAGTTTGGAATACCCATCAGATGAACTCTATCGAAAAAAGGCACTATGGAGGCAGCAAAGGCTTTACCCAGAATGTGAAAACCTTGGTAAGAAAGTTGCAAATCATCCTTGGTAAAGCAGGAAGGCTTAACAGCCATCTCATCCCAAGCTGACACATACTGGATCGCCCTAGAATCACACCAGCTATATAACCAATCATTAAAGACAATTGTCTTGTTTTTGAATCTCAGCATCATTCTGAGTGATGGCAAAATAGCCCTCAAGATCAGTGTCTTTCTTACATCAGAAGTGTATTATCAAGCTCAGTCATATACATGTGCATGTCACTCTGGGTACACTGTTTATGGTCATTCACACCCACGAGGACAGTTATCGGTCATAATCGTATTTGTCAGGATGGAAATTCTAAGAGCACTTAATGTTCTATAGCCTGGCTCTAAAAAGACAGCTGACTCTAACCCTGTTTTGTCCGTATGTCTGACAAAAGAGTCACTCTACATCATAAGGAGTTATAATCGTCAATGAGTCTAGCTTTCAAAACTAAGAACTAAGCTACCTTCAGTGCCACATTATCAGGTAGCTTACTGCATTTGTACCATTTCATTAACAATGTTTGTGATAAGTATTTTTGTACTGACAGAGGGAAACTACATTATATATTATTGTAATGAAAAAAGATACAAGCAAACCAAAAACTGAAGGAAGAAGAAGAAGAGCAGAAGGACACAGTGCTAGCATGCTAATAAAATACTTTAAGTACTTATAATATGCAAAGGAGATAACTTTTCTCAGAGTCTTTCATCCTGTATTTGTCTTCTGAAATAGACATGTATGAACTACCAATGCCACAGTTTCTATCCTCTGTCAGAAATAAAACATGCAGTACTTAAACCCTAACCATCCTCTTCCCAAAAAAAGACCTAGTCCTCAGTCATTTAATCTGTCTCCACCCAAGCTGTTTGTCTGACACACAATGCTGCCTGAATCTTGCTCTTAAAAAGTAGAATTCCCCAGTGGTTTTAAAAATAGATTACTTGTAATGGGAAGTATTTATATATTGGGTTTTAGACACTGCCACTGATTCCTCTTTCTTCAAAGGTGTGGTTCAGCAGAGGTCTAACCAAAGTGTCTTTCAACACCTGTCTCTAATATTTGCATAAGCCTCAGACAGTTAATACTTCCAGGCATATAATCAACCTGAAATCACTAGCCAATATGATGAATTTGCTGCTTCATGCATTTAGTGGTTGCCTTAATGCACTTATTTTATATATTTAGCATACTTTAAGAACGTTCCATGTGGATGTTATAACTAATCTTAATCGAAATGCCTGTTTAGTTCATGACGGGTGACATTTTCCAGTGAAATGCTTCACTAATAAAACAGTCTTCAGTGATGAGTACTTGTTTCTTTTCCATGTCTTAAAACAGGTAGAAGAAAAAAGACAAAAACAAACAGGCCTCATTAGCAGGACACACTGGCAGTTTGCATGCCCTCTTAAAGGACCTTTCTCTTCTAAACAACTGTGCTGCTCCTAATCAAGCTAATAAGGTGATTCATGAAAGAGAGAAAGATGCTAGTGACTTACTGTCTCTTGCTCAAAAGAAGTATTAATGTCTGACTGAGCAATGATGTTTAATAAAGCTGAAAAATCCCTATGTGGATAAAAAGCTGAAGTGGATGAAGCTCATGTCTGATAGCACAGTGAATCTGCACTTTATTCCATTTCAGTCCAAAAGACAGCCAGAATGACTATACTATGGCACAAAGTAGGATTTATATGAACTGAGACAGAAGACAATAGCAGAGATATTTGCAGCATTGTGTTGAAAATTTCAGTGACTAATGATTCATACTACAAGAGAACAGTATGAATGTTCACCATTGGTGGAGTCCACACCTGCTCCTAGGGTGCTAACAGGCTGAGTGCACAGTTGTTGTGTCTTTCGGCTTTTCTCGGTTAGGGGTCGCCACAGCGGAACTCCGGTCCGCTAATGATTAGCAGTTGATTTTTACATGCCGAGTTGCCAGCCCTGATGCACAACCTTCAACGAAGGTACGCCCATTCACGCATGTCTCCACAGAGAAGACGCTCTAGCTGAGAATCAAAAGACTGAGTGCACAGTACATTTTGATTTTATTTATTAAACAATTAAATTGTCTAATAATTTTGCCATGTAGTATAAAATTAGTGGTTAGTGGTGCAGCATGATACCTCTGAGATCATCCACATGCAACTAACAATGGGCAAATCTGCAATGCAAATTGTGGTCTGCTACAGATTACCCTCCATGACCCAGGACCACCACTCCACCTTTCTGGAGGCACTGGAAAACATGAAGGTCCTACCGAACACTCTGATATTGGGCGATTTCAATTACCCTACCATTAACTGGAAAAACTACTCGAGTACAAACTCCCAGGCCCAGTGCTTCCTGGAATTCATCAACTCAAATGCCCTGGATGGGCTAGTAAACTCCCCTACCAGAGGTGAAAACATATTGGACTTGGTCATCACAAACATGGATGACAGGTGTTCCAAACCGGAGGTCAACCTGTCACTGGTTAGATCAGACCATAAACTAATCACTCTGGATGTCCACACCCCACCACCACCCCCAACTAAGGAAACCACAGTAAAAAACTTTTCTAAAGCAAACCTCACTTTACTTAAGACAAAGGCGGTAAGTTTCACAGCCCCCATGCTAAAGGATAACGCTGCCCAAGATGCAGAAACCTTTACAAATGCACTCTATGAGCACCTACAAGGATGCATGGATCGTGTCATCCCTAGCAAAACCAAGACTCACTCCTCTAAGAGAAGGAAACCAATCTGGTGGACCCCTGCCATAAACAAGCTATACAACAGAAGGAGGAAACTAGTTCAGAAAAAAAGCAAATGCCAAGAAGGAAATACATCCCCGATCAGTATCGGTAAGAAACTAAGGTCCCTCATAAAATCATCCAAGGCTAACTTCGAAAGAAAAATAGCCAAGGATTCAAAAGATAACCACAAAGCCTTCTTTAGCTATGTTAAGAATCTAAGTGGCAACTCACAAATATGCACTGAACTAGTGCAAAATAGCACAAAATATACTGAACCTACTGGTATTGCCAACATCCTTGCAAACAGATTCAGTGCAAACTTCACCCCCCTCTCACCCCCAAAAGGGCCCACAACATTACTGAAAAAGTGTAGTGTCCCAGAAATCACAAATGCACAGGTGAAAATAGCCCTTTCAAAAGACAAAAACACAGCATCAATGGGGCCAGATGGTGTCCCAGGCTGCATCTTGCACGAACTACAGAACGAACTAACCCCCCCACCTAAACACGCTGTTCATCCTCAGCCTCTCCACAGGCTATGTGCCCATAGAATGGCACACAGCAACAGTTATTCTACTCCACAAAGGAGGGGCCACAACTGACCCTGGTAACTATCATCCCATAAGCCTGACTAGCCTGGTCTGCAAGGCTATGGAGCGCATCATCATGGAACTCATTAACAAAGACATTGGAAACCTCCAAACACTTGGCCCGACCCACTTTGGCTTTGTTAAGGGCAGATCATGCCTACTAAACCTGGTTGACTTCTTCGAGACAGTCACCAAGGCCATAGACGAGGGAAGGGTTGTTCACACAGCCTACCTTGACCTAGCCAAGGCTTTCAACACCATTCCCCACTCGGGTATTACAAAAAAACTCACCAGTCTGAACATAAACCCCTACGTCATGAGATGGGTTGCCAACTGACTTACAGACAGAACTCACACGGTAAGAATAGCGGGCTCCAGGTCCGACTCTAAACCAGTCATAATTGGTGTTCCACAAGGCTCGGTCCTGGGACCCCTACTGTTCGGCATATACTTCTCAGAAGTGCAGGCAAACACAGGAGGAATATGGCTAACCAAGTTCGCTGATGACTGCAAACTGGGAGCCATAATTGACTCTCCGACTGACATGGACATCCTCCAAAAGGGCCTCACCGAGACGGACACCTGGTGTCAAAGTCATGGCTTCAAGCTAAATGCCAAAAAATGCATAGTCATCCCATTTGGGAAAAACAAAACACCCACGAATTACCACATAGGTGGCAGCCCCCTTAATACAGAAGAGGTAATAAGAGATCTGGGGACCCAGATAGATAGTAATCTCTCCTTTGGCAATCATATTGCCAAAGTAGTTAGGAAATCCTTCTATGTGGCCCATCTAATTATTTAAGGGTTCACATCTAGAAATAAAGAAGTTAAAGTCCCCTGTACTCGTCACTCATCAGACCCATCATAGAGTACAATGCCCCATTTGGGATGTACCTCACAAGACACTTCCAACAGCTGGAGAGACCACAAAAATACCTCACCAAGAGGATTACTGGCCTCAAACATATGTCCTATGCAGCCAGACTAAAAAAACTCTGGCTGTACTCAGTGGCATATCGCTTACTCAGAGGTGATCTCTGCCTGACTTACAAAGCCATGTCCAACTCAGAATTAATGGACATGCTCCACCTAAAGAAATCCAAGTCACTACAAGCCACGTGCTCTAGTGAGCTAAACCTCGCCACAACAATAAATAGAACATGCTGGAGGGATAGATTCCTGTCACAGAGACTCCCCATGCTTTGAACAAAATTCCAAACTACATTAGGCAGAGCCCCTCACTAACACCAAGAGAAACCTTGATGAGTGGATGGGTAACAGAAAATACACCACTGGGATCACTTCATTGGTTCTGCCTGACAGAGGATCAGTTAATTAATCAATGGGGCGGCGAAAGCCGGCACACTCTGGTTAGGCTTATAAATGCTCTCGGGCAGATAGCCTAGTACCTACCTATGAACCTATGAACCTATCAAAGTAGAAAAGCATGTCACCAGAATGCCAAAAAAATTTTAAATTCAGCAAAAGTAAACAGCATATAGAAAATATGATAGGTTGACTGAATGTCACGATTAAAGAAATCTAAAAGTAAAAAACAACTCTACTTTGAAAAAAAAAGACTATGTGAGTGTGTGTCTGTGTGTTCGTGTGTGTAATGTGGAATATTAAAGAAAGCAGAGACACCAGGCTTAGAAAAAAATATAAAGATGCAATTTTTCCCAAAACAAATGTATTATAACTTAACAAAAATTCATAACAAGTATCTTTGGTTCAGTCCCACACTACTGGGATACAGTTTATTTCAGGTATCATCTTTCTCATCTCTCCCTCTCTCTGCCTCTGTCTCCAAGACTCTGAGTATCTCTCTCTTCAAGACTCCTATAACACAAACAATCTCCAACTTCTTCCTACTGTCTTTTCCATTTCTTCATTCACTCTGCTGTACCTCTTCAGAGCAAGTGGTCCAGACAGCAAATCCACATCCAAAAAGGGGCAAACAACACTGTCTGAATGGGCATATGATTCATAGGTAGGTACTAGGCTATTGGCCCTAGGGCCTATATAAGCCTAGCCAAAAGGTACCCCGGCTTTCTCCACCCAAGAAAATTATTTTCCTGTGCCCCTGTCGAGCAGAGCCACAGAAGTGATCCCCGGGGTGAATTTCCTATCTCCCATCCAATCATCAAGATTTTTCTTGAAGAGTGCTAATGGGGAGCTCTGTTTGATATAGATAGGTAGTTTGCTCCAGAGTATGGGAAGTCTCTGGGACAGGAATCTATCCCTCCAGCATGTTCTGTTTATTGTGGTGACAAGGTTTAGGTCCCTAGAGCATGTAGCTTGTAGGGATTGTCTAAAAGCTCTGGGTTTGACATAGCTTTGTGTGTTAGGCAGAGATCGGCTCTGACTAGGTGATATGTGACTGAGTAAAGCTGCAGTTTTTTGAGACAGTCTGCGTAGGGCATCTGTTTGAGGCAGGTAATCCTCTTTGTGAGGTATTTCTGTGGCCTTTCCAGTTGTTGTAGATGTCTTGTGAGGTACATACCAAAAGGGGCATTGTACTCTAGAATGGATCTAATGAGTGACAAGTAGAGAGGAACAATGACCTCTTTTTTCCTGGATGAGAAATCTTTTGTGATAAGGTGTGCCATGTAGAAGGATTTCCTGACTAATGTGGCGATGTGATTATCAAAGGAGAGACTACTGTCCACCTGTGTCCCAAGGTCTCTTATCACACTTTTGGTGTTAAGTAGACTACCGCCTATGTGGTAGCTCATGGGTACAGAGTTTTTACCAAAAGGGATGACAGTGCACTTTTTGGCATTGAGCTTGAGACCATGGCTTTGACACCAGGCATCTGTCTCAGCGAGGACCTTTTGTAGGATGTCCACATCTTTTGGAGTTTTGATTATGGCTCCTAGTTTTCAGTCATCTGTGAACTTCATTAGCCAAAGACCTTCTGTGTTAGACTGTACTTCAGAGAAGTAGATGCCAAACAGGAGAGGACCCAAGACTGAACCCTATGGTACTCCACTTGTCACTGGTCTGAAGTTGGATTTGGAGTCTGCTACTTTCACAGTGTGGGTTCTGTCAGTGAGCCAGTTGGCAACCCATCTTGTGACATAGGGATTTATACCTAGTTTACTGAGTTTATCTATAATTCCAGAGTGGGGGATGGTGTCAAAAGCCTTGGCGAGATCTAGATCGGCTGTATGAACCACCTTACCCTCATCTACGGCTTTGGTGACTGCTTCAAAGAAGTCTGTCAGGTTTAGGAGATATGATCTGCCTTTTACAAACCCGAACTGGGTGGGGTCCTGAGTTTGGAGATTACCAATGTCATTGTTTATAAGTTCCATGATGATACATTCCATAGCCTTGCAGACCAGGATCGTTAGGCTAATGGGGTGGTAGTTTCCAGGGTCTATGGTGGCTCCCCCTTTGTGGAGTGGGATAATCGTCACTGTGCGCCATTCAGTGGGCACATAGCCTGAGGTGAGGCTATGATTGAACATGGTACTTAGGTGGGGTGCCAGTTCGTTCTGTAGTTCATGTAGAGCACAGCCTGGGATGCTGTCAGGTCCCATGGATGCTGTGTTCTTGGCTTTGGATAGTATGTTTTTACCTGTGCAGCCATGATTACAGGAACTTTGCATTCTTCTGGTATAGAGATGGGCCCTTTAGGGGATGACAGGGGGGTAAAGTTATCACTGAACCTATCTGCCAGGATGTTGGCAATATCAGTTGGTTCTGTATATTTAGTGCCATTGTGCTGCAACTCAGAGCAGATCTGAGTGTTGCCATTGAGATTCTTGACATAGCTATAGAATGCTTTGTGGTTGTCTTTAGAGTCAGTGGTGATTTTATTTTCATAACTAGCTTTGGAGGATTTTATGAGGGATCTCAGCTTCTTACGGAGGTGGACCAGGGAGTTTCTCCAATCATGGGATTTTACTCTTTTTTTGTAACAGTTTCTTTCTTCTGTTGTAGAGTTTGTTTATGGCAGGGGACCACCAGATTGGCTTCCTTTTTTTGGAGGATAGCATCTTGGTTCTGTTAGGGATTGCATGATCCATTCACTTGTGTAAGTGCTTATAAAGTACATTTGTGTAGGATTCAGCAATCATACCTCTATTGTCCATCAGCATGGGTGTCATGAAGTTTGCCACTTCTGTCTTAAGAAGCGTGAAGTTGGCTTTGGAGACATTTTTTACTGTGGTTTCCCTAATAGGGGGTGGGAGAGGGATGTGGATGTCGAGGGTGATTAGCTCGTGGTCGGATCTGACCAACGAGGAATTGACCTCTGGTGTGGAGCATCAGTTGCCCATGTTGGTAATAACCAGGGCTAGGATATTGCTGCCCCTGGTGGGGGTGTGGATAAGTTGATCCAAGGCATTGGAATTTATGAATTCCAGAAAACGTTGAGCACAAGAGTTGGTACACAAGTAGTTTACCCAGTTAATGGTGGGGTAGTTAAATTCGCCCATTATTAGGGTGTTAGGTTGTACCCTAATATTTTCCAGTGTATCAAGAAATGAGGAGTGGGAATCCTGGGGCATGGTGGGGATCTGTAGCAAGCTAAAATTTGGATTGCGGCCTTGCCCAGAGTTAGTTGCACTTGGATAATCTCGGATGCATTATGCTGAGCACCTAGCATGGAGGTGTGGATATCCTTAATGAATATGGACCCGCCTCCACCTTTAGTGTTTCGGTCCAGGTTGGGTGGCCGAAAGGTGTGGTATGAATTATAGCCTGGTAATGCAGGGGTACTCTCTGGAGCCTTGAACCAGGTCTCTGTCACTGCACAGATGTCGATGTTCTCCATTTTAAGGAGTGCCTCGAGTGAGTGCATTTTGAGGTTTAGACATCTAGCATTGAGTAGCAATACCCTCAGATTCTTCTTGCTTGTATCTGTTACGGTGGTGAATTTGTCATTTGAACCTTGCCTAAAAAAGGCACTATAGGGGTGGCTAGAGCCTTAGCCAGCATCCGGAATCCCAGGGGCGACGGGTGCAGGCCATCGTGGTTTGTCGATCATGTCATCCCAGGCAGACAGATACTGGATCCCCTTAGAATGACACCTACTATCATGACAATGATAGTCTTTTTATACAGCATTAATTGTTTCATTATGTCGAACTGCTCCACCTAACACATCAAAAATTTTCTCTGTTCTTAAAGCAACACTGTCATACAAAGTGATAGCCACACTTTTTTTGATAATATGACAGAAATTCTTCTCTGTTCTTAAAGAAAACATTTTGAATTTACCTTAAAGGCTGAAATAAAATACTTTGTTATTTATAGTAGCAATTCTATGTACACGTTACACACAAATACAGCACTATTTACAATATTTTCATTAACATGGGCATTTTAACTGGGAGATACACCATACATTTATATATATATATATATATATATATATATATATATATATATATATATATACACACACACACACACACACACACACACACACACACAAGAGTATCTAATATGGTTTCAGGTATTCATTGTGTTTTATTATGGCAACCATTACTTGACAGCCCAGATATTTCCACTGACTCAAAACCTTTATAGCTCTCTAAATTTCCTGTGCTACAAAAGGTGTACCTATTCTACTTGACTGATACTGTATTATATGAATCAATTTATGTTAACAAAATGGGGTCTTTATTCCTCTCTTTCACTAAACTTAAATTAAGGTTAATATGCTAAGGTCTCCCCCTTGTTCATATATAATAGAGAAACGTTGACTTTCTTTCACACTGGATGTAGCGCACCAAGAAAAATGTTTTCTTTCCTTTTTAAATAATACATTAATAAGCCCTAAATATATTCTGATATACATACCCCCAACTATTTTTTTTTTTTAAATATATAAGTACGTTTCCAAACTGTGATATTGTTTGGCAAAATGCATACAAAATGCTTCCATTTCACAAATTCATGCACCAGCAACACGTGTTGCTTTACAATGCTGTTTCCCAAAAATTATCAGCAATGGTCAAAATACACAACCTTTTTTTCAATGTACGTAAAAACAATTTATCAGCTGATTTACTTCATACATGTTAGAACTGCGCTTCAAACAAGGGTATTTAGAAATGTCTAATTGTTAATTTCCAATAATAGCAAGTACATCATGCCCAAGACTATAAGTGATTCGGGTACCTATTACATTGTCGAACTGTTGCAAGTTCAAACGCCATATGGTCGAACGCATATGTTCGAACTTGCAAAAGTTTGAATCTGTAAAAAAAATAAATAAAAAACAGAAAAAAACTTACCTGACAGTTGTAAGCCCCCCTGCACCCCCCAAACCCCCCCTCTCTTTAAATATACCAACGCAGAAATCGCGCTACAATGCAGTACAGTGTGGAAAGGGAAGATTTCCCTTTACTGCACTGTAGTGCGATCTCGGAGTTGGTATATTTAAAGAGCAGGGGTTGGGGGGCACAGCCCCCCAGATGGGGGCTACAGGGGGCCTTGCACCCCCCCCCCCTGCTACCAACCATCAGGTACGTTTTTTCTGTTTTTTATTTTTTTTTTTTATGTTTTCTAACTTTTACAAGTTCGAACATATGGGTTCGACCATATGGTGTTCGAACTTGTAAGAGCTCGACAACGTAATATGAACCCAAGTGATTCAGCTGTCTTCCAGGAATACCAATCTGCAATAATTCTGAAAGCAAATGGATTTTAATATGTCTCATACCCATTTAGATGTTTATTTTATTATATTTTACATCTTCTATCCAGCTGCCTTAGTGTACCTCTTTCCTACATTTTGCAGCTTTTAATTCATCTTCTCTTCTGTGATCTGTACTCTATTCCTATGGCCCTGGTCACATTGACTATTAGCTTATCAATAGCAATGTCCTAATAGTGCCCTTCAGGTATTCTTTTTTTTTCCACTTTCCTTTACCTACTTTTTCTCTTTCCATCATCTTGTCCACTGCTTCTGGACTCATACGCATATCTTTCATCTCTGTTCCACTTTTCTGGATTATTTTTCCACTCCTTCACATTTATCTGTCTTGTCTGTAGGACATACTCCTGCTCTCCTGATTTAAACTAATCTTCCATCTCTCTCCCTCTCAACAGGTCAAAAGTTTTCTATTACTGCTCCCACCTGCAGCCCTGAAGAAACATTTAATTCAGTGAGATCCTTTGCCCCGAGCACTTTGGCAAGGAACAGCTAAACAAATATTAGCTCTATTTCTACTGTCGCTCCTTGCAGTTTCAAAAGTGTGTTGTACTGCTTCCACCTACAGCTCTGTGAGTGTCAGTTTACACAGAGAAAGAGCCTGAGCCCCATGGACGTCAACAAGGAACCGCTAGAACATCAAAGAGTTTTATTTTCTTCTGTCTCTCCTAGCAGTGTATGTTTACTTATTTATTATTAGTATAAGTACCTGTTTCCTCTAAGGCTGTAGTACATCACTGGGATGCTATTTGTTATTACCCCTTAATCTTGTGTATCTATCTGGATTTACCCACAGAAATTAACCATATGGCTGGTCTCTGACTACTTTTTTAAGTCACATTAAGAAAATATTTCTCTTTTAATAATAGAAGAATGGTAAGTAAATACAGCAGATCAGTAGTCATTTGAGACATGACTGGATCCCGATTAATAAAGGTGCGTGTGCTGAGTAGCAACACCTCATCATTTTTTCTGAATGATCTGTGCATGATAAAATTGTTGCCATCTTTTGAACTTTTGTCCAATAAATACAATAAGATAACTTATTACAGAAAAGGGGGCAGAACTGATGATGCTGAGAACTGAGATGGTAACATAGTTAGGAATCAATTTAAAAGAGATGGACTAGAAGTTAAAGTGGTTGGGTCTTTAGATGGTGTTTTGCAATATGAAGGATAATTTGTTAAGCTGTGATCCTAATGTTCACTGAAGTCATCCAGTACAAAGGAATTGGCTTTCATTAGGTTTTATGCTAGAATGTGCCTTAAATAAAGCCAAGACTTTGACTGCTTATTGTATTTCTATGCGCTTTTTTAATGTTCATGACTATTCTACTGTGTGCATGTACACTCAATACGCTAGGGCTTCTGTTTGATCTGTAAATCTAACGGAGCCTAAATATTCACAATGCATTGCTGTTTTGAAAAAGCATTAACCCTTTTAGTGAGTTTTAAAGTATATATTGAAATTGTCGGACCTTGTTGTACTGTTGTTGAGTGTAAGTGTACATGATGGGCCTGAAATCAGTACACTTGGATCGGTGTTGTATACCATTAAAAATTCAAATAAATTTAAAATGTCAACTAAAAAAATCAAATATTCAAATATTCAAATAAAAAATCAAATGTCAATGAATAAATAGATAAAAATAAAATGCAAGGTGTCATACCGCAAGGTATATTTAGAATGCCTAAAACAGAAGTGGGCTCAGGATTATTGGGAACACCAGTGTTGAGTCTCAGATGCCTAACACACCGTCCATTTAGAATCCTGAACAAATTTATTTGTGCTGTATGTTTGATTGTTTTAAAATCACATCAGTGATACTGGATCATGCAATCTACTATGCATGAATAATGTTTAGCATAAAAGGTCACACATATGCCCTAACTGAGTTCCAGGCAATCTAAAATCACTGCCTTACACCAGCTCATTAGTCCATGGGGGAGGTGGTTTCCAGTGGTGCACTTGCTGCCATGCAAGTAGAGGTGTGTAGGTTACAAGTAGCCAAAATGTGGGGGATTGAGCTAGGTAATTCCAAGAGATGGTAGGTTTTGTAACTATGTATGTGGGTGTACATATACCTTAGTGAAGGTACTGCATTCCCTGTGGTGATGTTGTACTCATTTAACACATCCGCGGATTAGGGACCAACAGAAATGCAGTACAGCCTGTGGCCTACATGATGTAGGGCTGAAGAGGAGAGTGTGGTGATAATTAGCTTCCTGGCTTGGGAAAATCATAGTCTTTACTGAATCACAGATGGGCAGATGGTCCTGGTCTGGAGGGAATGAAGCTAGATCTTCAGGCAAGTGGGAAATAGAAGTTCTCCTCCAGCAGCCAGGCAGATGATCAAGCATGGATAAGGTACACACTCCTTCAAGGCTGCCTGGATAACAAACTTTTCTGGATGTTTCTTCCTTAGTGCATGTAAGATCATCTGCAACAAGAACAAATGTGCTCAAGAGGTTCAGGCTTTGCCATTTCCTTGTGGTACATTTGTCTGGAAACACATGGCTGAAGGGGAATACAGTTGCAGAGACATATGGCTGTTTGAAAATTTCTCGCAGGCACAGAGAAGCACATAGCATCATGCTCACAGCTTCAACAAACAAGTGCGTATAGGCAGAGGAAATAATGTGTGTTGTGATTGGTGTACAGTACTTGCCTATGTAACTACAAGATGTAGAAGTGTGCTACAGCCTGGGAAAAATTCTGCATGCTACTGTTGTCGCTCTTATGCTCTAGTATCTATTTTAAGTAATATTCCACTAGACACACCAATGATAAAGACACTGCCCATTGTCCACTGAATTTTTACTGCCATTGATATGTCCACTGGGCAGCCTGCTGCTAATGCTTGCAATACTGTCCGCTGTCTCTTGGAGACATGGGGCCACGGACATTATTTATTCCCTGTGCATTTGGTTATTGAAGATGGGTGCATGGTACTGCATGCTTCTCTTTGCTCACAGAGAATTTGCTGCAGCCATATATTTCTGATGCTGAATGTCACGTCAGCCATGTTCCCCCAACTAAATGTGCTGCAAGGAAATGTATCACCACCTAGGAGCCTGAACCTGTGGTCAAGACCTACTTGAGGAGGGATGAAGGTCTGCAGGCATAGAGGAAAAAAGTATGTAGGAATAAAAGATCATAAAACACAGTATAATTTTATTTAGCTATCTGGACCCATGATGAATGTTTAGAGTTGGGACCATTACCCTCTGATAGTGCTACCTTTTATCTTACAGGACATATGGAATACCCTTACCAAAACTGCAATGTTTTGTGTTTCATTTCATAGACTAAAAAAATGCAAATATGTGTCCATGATACTGTGACAAAACACTGCCATGGTCTGCCCGTCTGTCTTAATGAACTAAAAGGAATTTAGCAGGTACATCTAATTATATTTTACTCTCTATTCTTGAATATCCAGCAAAGCACAGTATCTATACCAGGAGAACTGGAAACCCACTGAAAGAATGATAGAAATCAGGTCCTTAGAAAGACTGCATGAATTCAAAAAGGCGCTACAAAAACATAGAATGAAGCCAGGTACAATTGCTTTAAAGACAATGGCTAATGTTGTTGTGTCTTTCGCATTTTTCCGGTTAGGGGTCGCCACAGCGGAACTCAACCTTCAACAAAGGTGCGCCCCATTCACGCATGTCTCCATGCAGAAGACGCTCTAGCTGAGAATCGAACTGGACAGTGTCTTACTGTGAGGCGACAATGCTACCGCAGCACCACAGACAATGGCTAATACTAACCAAATATTAAATTCTCCTTCTGTAATAAAACACTTAAGTAATTCTGAAGTTTGCATTCTTGTGAATATATTGTATATAGCATACTATCTCATTTGAGATATTAACATTGCAAAAATTATTTCATGTATATATAGGGTACGTGAACTCAGTATAAGCAAGATTTGTACTTTACTTTGCACTGTGAAATTGCTTTGTGAGCCTGGGTCATGGCTGAAAAGGTTTAATAGACCAGCTCACTAATCTGGTCAACAAACAGCAATAAATAAATAAATAATTAGATGGCAGTTTCTGAAATACATTAATTCAGTGACAAAAGACAATCCACCTCCATAATGCACCATCTTTTTTTAAACTAAACAGTTTATCTTATGCCATCTGTTGTACACTTGTGCGCTTGCAGAACAGGCATATACCCAGTATGGGAAATGTTTTGGGAATTAAATATATTTCTTTCTAAAATGTGAAATATGCAGTATGCCTTAAGATGCTGGGGGCCTTCCATCCCTCTGCAAATGTCTGTACTCTGGAGTCTTATCAGACTCTCTCCTTGCATGTTTACTGGAATTTTTCTTTCTTATGAGAGTGCACGTGCATGTGTGTTGGGGATAGAGTTTAATTGTTGCCGCTACTAAGTTACCATCTATCTCTCCCACTCAGTGTAACCTGTCTCAAGGATCCTTACAAGGTGCCAAGTCACTGTTTACTCCCAATGAGGTGATAAAATAGTTTATTGCATGGACTAAGCACTGAGAGTTTATTTCAAGATGGTGAGGATAAGTGAAGGTGTATGACAGATACCTTTTACAACAGCTATACAACAGCTGTACAATAAACAATGCAGATCATATATCTAAGTTATTTGATCATGTTCTGTAAAATATACAAATAACTGAGTTTTGGGATCTTCATAATATTTTACATTATTTTAGTTACATCTAGGATTGCTGTTAAAGAATACTAGTTATTTATTAATTAATAATAAGGGTCAGCCAGAAGTAAATCTTGAATATCACATAACAGAGTAGTCATTTATTTGTTTAGATAAATTGCATGTCTGTTGGCTTGAATAATAAGTTGATATACTTCATCATTTTACAGTATCTTTTGTACAAAAGAATGCTATGCCCAAAATGCTGCAGATCCACACTGTCAAAGTGAATTTTCATACCAGTGCCTGTTGTTTTACAACTTATTTTTAAATCAGCCATTCGTAGATATATATATTGTTGAATCTGTAGTTGTGCAATGTTGTTTAAGACTTGATTATTTATACAAGCATGCTGATCTAAAACATATCAGGTGAATATGAATATAATAGCATGCAGCTCTAGAGGAATCTCAGTTCTGTTAGCCACAGGCATTTAAGGATGTATTCTTTCTGTATAAAAACTATACCATGTAGGATTGCTCACAGAGCTAGCACACAGAATGTTTCATGATTACAAAAACCAATAAGGCTATAATACACTAGCCAAAAAATAAATAAATAAGATGCCAGTTTGTTAAAAACACAGGCACACCAACCTAATATTTTAAAATATGTATACATCCTTACAAATTATACTGCTATGTATCGAGGAAATGTACATATCATTTTCTGTTGTCATTCTGTTGAGCCACAAAAAATCCTTATATGTTGTAGACCTTAGTTTAGACAATTATAGATGATGCTGGCTGTATAAGCCATGCTTTTCAGGCAAGTTAAAGAGTGTGTGAGTGTGAGTGTGTGAGTGTGTGAGTGTGAGTGTGAGTGTGAGTGTGTGAGTGTGAGTGTGAGTGTGAGTGTGAGTGTGAGTGTGAGTGTGAGTGTGAGTGTGTGTGTGTGTGTGTGTGTGTGTGTGTGTGTGTGTGTGTGTGTGTGTGTGTGTGTGTATATATATATAACTAAAATCAACCACAAAGCTTTCTACAATTATATCAAGAATCTCCACGGCAATACCTAGATTTGCTCTGAGTTACTGCACAATGGTACCTCCTATACTGATCAAACAGATATTGCCAACATACTGGCTGACAGATTCAGTGCCAACTTTATCACTCCCCCCAAAGGACTAATTTCAATACCGGAAGACAGATTCAGTGCCAACTTTATCACTCCCCCCAAAGGACTAATTTCAATACCGGTAGAATGCCAGGCACCCAGCATTACTGCAGCACAGGTTAAACCTGCATTGTCCAAGGCCAAGAATACAGCTTAGATGGGACCCAACAATATCCCTGGCTATGTTCAACATGAACTACAAAGTAAACTAGCACCACACCTGTGTGCCCTGTTCAATCACAGCCTCACCTCAGGCTTTGTCCCTGCTGAATGCCGCACTGCTACAGTCATCCCTCTCCATAAAGGGGGAGCAACTACAGACCCTGGAAATTATCTCCCCATTAGCCTGACAAGTCTGATATGTAAAGCTATGGAGCGCATCATCATGGACCTAATTAACAAGGATATAGGGAATCTCCAAACTCTGGATCTCATGCAATTTGGTTTTATGAAGGGTAGATCATGCCTGCTCAACCTGGTTGACTTCTTTGAGTCAGTCATCAGAGCTGTGGATGAGGGCAAGGCAGTTCATACAGCCTACCTCAAATTGGCCAAGGCCTTTGATACCATTCCCCACTCAGGAATTATTAACAGACTCACCAAACTAGGTATCAACCCCTGTATCACTAGGTGGGTTGCAAATTGGCTCACAGATAGAACCCTCAGTATGAAAGTAGCAGACTCCAAGTCAGACTGCCGACCAGTCAAGAGTGGAGTCCCACAGGGATCGGTCCTGGGTCCTCTCCTGTTTGGCATATACTTCTCAGAAGTCCAGGCAAACATGGAAGGACTCTGGCTGACCAAGGTCACCGACAATTGCAAGCTGGGAGCCATTATTAACTCCTCAAGTGATGTAGACATCCTACAGAAAGGCCTAACTGAGACCCACAGCTGGTGTTGAAACCATGGCCTTAAGCGTAATGTCAAAAAATGCATTGTCATTCCCTTTGGGAAAAACCTATTTCCCACTAATTACCACATTGATGGCAGCCCACTGAACATTGAAGGTGTTATAAGATAATGCCCCATTTGGCATGTACCTCACTAAACACCTGCTACAGCTGGAAAAGTCACAAAACTACCTCACAAAGAGGCTCCTACACCTTAAACACATGCCCTACATGGACAGACAAAAAACTGCAGCTTTTCCTTGTCTTTTATCTGTTAAGAGGCGATCTCTGCTTGACTTTCAAAGCCATGTCTGACCCAGTCCTGTTAGAAATGTTACACCTAAAGAAAAATCCCAATCCCTCTGCACCACAAGCTCCAGGGACTTCAACCTAATTACCACAATCAACAGAACATGCTGGAGGGGAGGGACAGGTTCATAACCCAGAGACTGCCTATGCTCTGGAATAGACTTCCTATACATGTCAAGCAGAGCACCTCACTGGCCCTTTTCAAAATAAATCTTGATGAGTGGATGGGAAATAGAAAGTTCACCCCAGGGATCACTCCAGTGGCTCTACTTGATAGAGGCACGGGGAACTAATGGCAGCATAATGCCAGGCCACTTCTATGGGCTAGGCTTGTAAAGGCTCCAGGGCCATTGGCCTAGTACACACCAATGAACGTATATAAATATATATATATATATATATATATATATATATATACATATATTATATATATATATACACATAATATATATATATATATATATATATATATATATATATATATACACACACACACACACACACACACACACACACATACACACACACACACACACACACACACACACACACACACACACACACATACACATAAACAGTTGAATACATTGCTTATACCTCACATTATTTCCAGTATTTTCCTACACACAAACACCCACACATACACACACACACACACACACACACTTTAATAATCACAAGTGGTAAGCCATAAACATAATGTATTTTGTACAAAGGGAAAAAAATCTCTATTTTACTGTCAGAGAGAAGGACTTCATTTAAACCATTTAGTTCACCATTACAGCTATTGCAGGCATTTTTAAGACTACACTGCCATCTAAAGGCAAAATCTTTAACATGCTTTAGAGATAGGTTGTTCTACATGAACAGGCAGCCACAAGAAAGTAGATGTGTGCATTGTTCAATGCAGAAAGTTATGCTGCCACCTGTCTGTTTTTTTTCCCCAAATTGTCCAGAAATAATCAGACAGAGGCATTTTGTAACATGTCAGTACTGTTAGCAGGGGAAATTAGCAGAATAAAAGAATGTGAATTAACATGCATTTTCTAAAGCAGAAGTATATAATTGTAATTAGTGCATACCTATCAACTGACCAGAGTTTTGCCTTGATTTTTTTTTCCTTCTTGTTTGTTCCTCATAAAATTCATGGCTTTCTGGCTAATTATTAAAGACTGAGGTTTCATTTCCTTTAGAAAAAGCACACACTCACACCTGCACTCACACCCGCACACACACACACACACACACACACACACACACACACACACACACACACACGTTTGTGTGTGTCTGTGTATATATATATATATATATATATATATATATATATATATATATATATATATATATATATATATATATATATATATATATGGGTCTACTTCATATGATCAAAAGTTCTGAGACCATAACACCAAAATTTCAAAACACTGAAAACCCATTTGACTGAAAACCCATAACACCTAAACATGAAATTTCAAGGATTATGTCCTTTTCCCCACTGTAGTGCGATCCTGGAGTTAGAATATATAGTTAGAAGGGTGTGGGGAGCATTTTAAACCATACACATCGATACTTATAAATGCAATGAATAACTCTTTGCAAAAAACAGTATTTACCTAAACTATGTGAGGGGCTATGCCCCCCACACCCCCCAATGTGGTGGGCTGTGCACCACACACACACCCTAACTATATATTTTAACTCCATGATCACACTACTGTGGGGAAAAGGGCATATATCTTTAGCTGTAATGTTTAGGTGTTAAGAGTTTTCAGTCAAATGGGTTTTCAGTGTTTTGAAAGTTCGGTGTTATGGTCTCATTCAAATGAGTTTCTATCAAATGAACTTTCGATCATATGAAGTAGACCCTATATGTAGATATATATATATATACATAATCAAACAAGGATGTGGGTTATAGCTGCTGAAGTAAGCAGTAATACATAATCCATGCTTTATGTATTTATTAGAAAATGGACAACTAAACAAAGCATTTCTTATTGGACAAAACAGATTGTGTAGCTATGCATTAACATAGTCATCCTGCTCATAAACCATGCCATATCACAAGAAAAAATCTTTTTGTTGCCGAAGCTGTATTTAATCAGTGTTTCTACGATATCACAAACATTGTTTCTACCTTCAACTGAATAACTTCACCAGGGGCTAAAACTAAACTAAAACAAAATAACTGAATATTGCTCATTTTATTACTATTGTATACACACCAGAGGTGTAGCTATTGTGGGATGAAAATGACAGCCACTCCTGGTGCAATGTGTTAGGGTGCATTACTGCCATTAGAGATGAATGCCAGTATTGCATTTACAGCCAGGATTGAAGTGCTTTAGCATTTCCATGCGGTTTAAACTGTGCTAAGCTGTTACCAATTAGTTTAATGCATTTTAAAAGAAAAGGAGCATTTTTTGGTCCTCAAGTGTAGAGGCTGGAATTGTCATAATAATTAAGGTTTTATCTTACAAATACAAGGTACGGGGTTCAATTCTCACCTTTGAAGAAAACTGGCTATGTGTAAAATGGCTCACAAGGGCAGTTAGCCTAGTATTCATTCCACTATAAACCAAAGTGCAAAACAATTTATTTATTTTATTTATTTTATTTGTTGTTTGACCGTGAATGTCCGACTAGGTTCCACAGAGCCTGTTTTCAGCGGAGGCCCGGGGAGAAACACTCCAGACTTTGTTTTGTTCCTCAACTTGAAGATGAGGGGGGACACCAGACTTGGGAATGGCACAGGGTGCCATAATTGCTAGCTATGGCTCTGAAATTCATACACACACACACACACACACACACACACACACACACACACACACAAAACACATATGAGGATAATTATACACTGTTCAGAAATGCATTACAGTTGTTTCCTTGCTGATAGTAGAACTGCATCCTTATAGCTTTACATTTATATTTACATTAAGGGAAGCGTTTCTGGTTTATCTGACAGTTACATGAACTGAATCTGAGAATAACAGCAAGACGTATAGCAATATTTATAACAGGATGCTATGAGCTATCTTTTTTATATTACAAATCAGAGAAATTCAAATTTCTTGGAAAACCATTCGACTCCTTTACTGTGAGGGAAACAATTAAATGAATGGGAAAAAGTAGGGGGAAATACTGCTTTATAATAATAAGTCAGAGAATGGACAGAGACTCACAGTTAATAAGGCAGGCACATGTCAAATCTCTTCATATGTATCCTAATTGCCTTTAGGAGCATATATAGTTTAAACATCTGTGAGTGCTGTCAGCTGCTCTTTTACTGCTGTTTAGGGTGGCAGTGATGGATGTGCCCCAGTGATGCACTGATGCACTGATCAGTGGTTCCCATCCCCAGTATTATTATTATTACTATTCATATTATTTTAATTACTTTTTGAGAGAGATGAAGATGACCAGCAATAAATTATCTCTCACTTTTCTTACTATCTGCAATTTTTTTCTTTAAAGCAGGATTGTGGTCTTAGGTCTGTGGAAATATGAAGTGGGGAAATTAAACAGAAACTATTAGTAGATGAATTGAAACTGTAATCTTTAAAGGTATACAAGGTGTTGTTAACCTTGGGATGTATGGTTGCCAACTGCCAAGATGAGATCAAATTGTTGATTAACTGCAGCTGGGATCCTGTGTTTATGTCAGAGTGGAAATAAAATACTTTGCGAAAGAATCATCAGAAAATGGTAACTGTGTTGAGAAGTAATATTTGCAGTGACTTTTGCTACCTTGTAATCTCACTGAGCTGAGCACTATCTGTTAGATGTCCTTCAGAAATGTTTTAGTCACCACAGGCTATGAAGTGTAATAATGATTCCCTGCAAACAAACCACATTACACAAAGTAATAAACAGAATACCATTATATTACCAGATGTTTCTTAGCAGAGGCAGGCTTTTTATTAATTGTTGCTTAGAAAAGGCATACAGCACAGTTTCAGAAATGTTTAAGTATTCCAACTGTCATGTCTCTGCAAGATAAATGTTAGTATTGAGCAGTAAGTATGAAAAATATTTATTATAAGATCCTTTAGACCCATTATACCCTATATACCCAGCCACTGGGGATGCACAAGCCAGTGCATTTCTTTGTGCCGGTCCCAAGCCCGCATAAATGGGGAGGGTTGCGTCATGAAGGGTAACTGGCATAAAATGTTGTCAAATCATACATGCAGACAACAGTACAGAAATACATACCGGATTGGTCGAGGCCCGGGTTAACAATGACCGACACCAGTACCGTTAGCCAACAGGGTGCTTGCGGAAATTGGGCTACTGTTTGTCAAAGGAGGATAAGAGGGGGGAAGGCATGTCCGAAGGCAGGTAAAGGCTAGGACTGTGATAGTGAGGGTCAGAACTTTGAATGTTGGCGGTATGACTGGTATAGGGAGAGAGCTAGCTGATATGATGGACTGAAGGAAGGTTGGTATATTGTCTTTGCAAGAGACCAGATGGAAGGGGAGCAAGGCTAGGTGTATCGGAGGCGGTTTCAAATTGTTTTATCATGGTGTGGATGGGAGGAGAAATGGCGTAGGCATTATCCTGAAGAAACAGTATGCTAAGAGTGTTTTGGAGGTGAAAAGAGTGTTGGATAGAGTGATGTTTATGAAGCTGGAAATTGATGGTGTAATGATGAATGTTGTTAGTGCATATGCTCCACAAGTTGGATGTGCGATGGATGAGAAAGAAAAATTTTGCAGTGAGTTGGATGAAGTGGTGATGACTGTACCCAATGGTGAGAGACTGGTGATTGGAGCAGATTTTAATGGGCATGTTGGTGAAGGGGATGAGGAAGTGATGGGTAGGTATGGTGTTAAGCAAAGGAATGCAGAAGGTCAGATGGTAGTGGATTTTGCGAAAAGGATGGACATGGCTGTGCTGAATACTTATTTTAACAAGAGGGAGGAGCATAGGGTGACATGCAAGAGTGGAGGAAGATGCACACAGGTGGATTATATCTTTTATAGAAGGGCCAGTCTGAAGGAGATTGGAAACTGTAAAGTGGTGGCAGGGGAAAGTGTAGTTAGGCAGCATAGGATGGTGGTTTGTAGGATGACATTGGTGATCAAGAAGAGGAGGATGAGTGTGAGGGCAGCACCAAGGATCAAATGATGGAAATTAAAAAAGGGTAATCATGATGTGATGTTCAGGGAAGAGTTAAGACAGGCACTGGATGGCAGTGAAGAGTTACTGAATAGCTGGGTAACTACAGCAGAGCTAGTAAGAGAGATGGCTAGAAAGGTGTTTGGTGTGACATCTGGAAAGAGGAAGGAGGACAAGGAGACCTGGTGGTGGAATGAAGAAGTACAGGAGAGTATACAGAGAAAGTGGTTGGTGAAGAAGAAGTGGAATTGTCAAAGAGATGAAGAAAGTAGACAAGAGCATAAGGAGATGAGGTGCATGGCAAAGAGAGAGGTGGTGAAGGCTAAGGATAAGACGTATGAAGAGTTGTATAAAAGGTTGGACACTAAGGAGGGAGAAAAGGACTTGTACTGATTGGCTAGACAGAGGGACCGAGTTAGTAAAGATGTGCAGCAGGTAAGGGTGATAAAGGATAATGAGGGAAACATACTCAGAAGCAAGGAGAGTGTGTTGAGCAGATGGAAATAGTACTTTGAGGGGTTGATGAATGAAGAGAATGAGAGGGAGAGAAAGTTGGATGATGTGCAGATAGCGAATCATGAAGTGCAGTGGATTAGCAAGGAGAAGTAAGGATAGCTATGAAGAGGATGAAGAACAGAAAGGCTGTTGGTCCAGATGACATACCTGTGGAAGCATGAAGGTGTTTAGGTGAAATGCAGTGGAGTTTTTAACTAGATTGTTTAATGAAATCTTGGAAAGTGAGAGGATGCCTGAGGAATGGAGAAAAAGCGTTTTGACACCGATTTTTAAGAATAAGGGTGATGTGCAGAGCTGTAGTAACTACAGAGGGATTAAACTGATCAGTCACAGCATGAAGTTATGGGAAAGAGTAGTGGAAGCTAAGTTAAGAAGGGAGGTGATGATTAGTGATCAGCAGTATGGTTTCATGCCAGGAAAGAGCACTACAGATGCGATGTTTGCTCTGAGAGTGTTGATGGAGAAGTACAGAGAAGGTCAGAAGGAGTTGCATTGTGTCTTTGTGTATTTTGAGAAAGCATATGACAGGGTGCCTAGAGAGGAGTTGTGGTATTGTATGAGGAAGTTGGGAGTGTCAGAGAAGTATGTAAGAGTGGTACAGGATATGTACAAGGGTAGTGTGACAGTGGTGAGGTCTGCGGTGGGAGTGACGGATGCGTTTAAGGTGGAGGTGGGATTACATCAAGGATCAGCTCTGAGCCCTTTATTATTTGCAATGGTGATGGACAGGTTGTCAGATGAGATCAGACAGGAGTCCCCGTGGACTATGATGTTTGCAGATGACATTGTCATCTGTAGTGAGAGTAGGGAACAGGTGAGGAGACCCTGGAGAGGTGGAAATATGCTCTAGAGAGAAGAGGAATGAAGGTCAGCAGGACTAAGACAGACTATATGTGTGTGAATGAGAGGGAGGATAGAGGAATGGTGAGGTTGCAGGGAGTAGAGGTGGCGAAGGTGGATGAGTTTAAGTACTTGGGGTCAACATTTCAGAGTAATGGTGAGTGTGGAAGAGAGGTGAAGAAGAGAGTACAGGCAGGATGGAGTGGGTGGAGAAGAGTGTCAGGAATGATTTGTGACAGTACCAGTAAGAGTGAAAGGGAAGATCTACAAGAGGGTAGTGAGACCAGCTATGTTATATGGGTTGGAGACAGTGGCATTGACAAAAAGGCAGGAGTCAGAGCTTGGCATGGCAGAGTTGAAGATGTTAAGATTTGCACTGGGTATGACGAGGATGGACAGAATTAGAAATAAGTATATTAGAGGGTCAGCCCAGGTTGGAAGGTTTGGAGACAAAGCCAGAGAGGCAAGATTACGTTGGTTTGGACATGTGCTGAGGAGGGATGCTGGGTATATTGGGAAAAAGATGCTAAGGATGAAGCTACCAGGTAACAGGAAAAGAGGAAGGCCAAAGATAAGGTTTATGGATGTGGTGAGAGAGGACATGCAGGTGGTTGGTGTGACAGAGCAAGATGCAGAGGACAGGAAGAAATGGAAACAGTTGATCTGCTGTGGTGACTCCTGACGGGAGCAGCCGAAAGAACAAGAAGATAAGATCCTTTATATGTGGCACATCTTCCCATTAACTTTACCTGTGCATAACTCAGAAGATGGGGTTTAAACCTAGCACTAGCTGCTTATGGATGGTATCCTTACTGGTGGTTATCCATATTAATACAACCTTGACTTCCTGAACATTGACATAATAACTTGTACTGGCTAAACGTATAACTTTAGCTTATGCTTGTTGACTCTATGATGCTGAAATACATTTCATATTTTCTCACAGTGCTTAAATTTTTTCACTGCTATTTTTGAACAGGGTGAGCACAATATCTCAAGCTGTGCATATAGGCATGAAATTGTGTCAGTGTGAATGTTTTGGCTCTATATACCATTCTAAGCCAAATAGCAACTATACTAAAACCAAATTATATAGTGTAATTTACATATACACACGTTATCTGACCAATTCAACTCTTGGTGTTGTAGCAGTCATGTGTTCTTCTGCTTCTAAACCGTACCCTTAACATGGCATCTCCTGGAAGACTAATAAAAATGTACACTTTCTTTGTTGTTTATTATTACGATAAAAAATGAGTGGTAAACTTTCCATCAGTTGACAAGTTTGGTAATCAGCAAATAAGCTAGTGTGCCTCATATCCTTTTAGTTATGACTCCGATGACAACACTAAGTATAAATGCAATGTATATTGCAATTTTGAAATAACCAATCAAGTAGAATGTGTTTTGAAATGTGTGGAACATTGAAATAATTGGAGAAATGCATGCAGATATCAAGGGAACATGCAAACTCCACACTTGGAGTCCAAAGGATTGTACCCTGGAGTTGTGAAGGAAAGATCTTGACCCCTGAGACACACAAGAAATAGTACTGAGTAGCCGGTATCAACTCCTCAACGTCCAAACAGCAGAAGCCCGATTTGGAAGTTATTTTGCCTGTCAGTGTCCACAACTGGAGAAATGCAACAACATTTGATATAAGCTATTTGTGTAGCCCAAAGATAGGTGAAATAACTAAGGAAGGGAATTGGCATAATGGTTAAGGTGTTTACCTTACAGACACAAGGTATAGGGTTTGATACTCATTTTTGCACTTAAAAAGGCCCCTTTGGGTTGGTAACCTAGTAATCAGTTATGAACCCTATGATTAAGACCTGATGACATATATTGTCAGAAAATTACACCTGTGGCTTTCTTAGCAGTATTTGGCATATACAAATACTCAAATACAGATTAAAATATGAAGTAAATGTTGAACATGATTGTCTGTGTGTAGTGAAAATGACTTCACTACAAGCCACAAAGTCATTAGAGAAAATTACCATAAAAGTACATTCTAAAGAGATATTAGTTGATAGCACTAATATTTTAAAAGTGTCTGTGATTGTCCCTGATTATTTCTAGGTTTTGTGCTTGATTGTCTTTTGTCTGTGATTGGTTGAGAGCTATGGTGGTGGGGTATGTACTTCTGTAACAAAAGAGTCATATTGGTTGTGTGGTAACAATCAGCAATGCATGGTAATAATCAGCAGTGATATGTGGTAATAATCAGCAGTGATGTGTGATAATAATCAGCAATGAGTGGTAATAATCAGAAGTGATGTGTGGTAATAATCAGCAGTGATTTGTGGTAATAATCAGCGATGAGTGGTAATAATCAGCAGTGATGTGTGGTAATAATCAGCAATGAGTGGTAATAAGCAGTGATGTGTGGTAATAATCAGCAACGAGTGGTAAAATTTATCAGTGATGTGTGGTAATAATCAGCAATGAGTGGTAATAATCAGCAGTGATGTGTGCTAATAATCAGCAGTGATGAGTGGTAATAATCAGCAATGACTGGTAATAATCTGCAGTGATGTGTGGTAATAATCAGCAATGAGTGGTAATAATCAGCAGTGATGTGTGATAACAATCAGCAGTGATGAGTGATAACAATCAGCAATGACTGGTAATAATCTGCAGTGATGTGTGGTAATAATCAGCAATGAGTGGTAATAATCAGCAGTGATGTGTGATAATAATCAACAATGAGTGGTAATAATCAGAAGTGACGTGTGGTAATAATCAGCAATGCATGGTACTAATCAACAGTGATGTGTGGTAATAATCAGCAATGAGTGGTAATAATCAGAAGTGATTTGTGGTAATCAGCAATGGGTGGAAGTAATCAATGGTGATTTGTGGTCATAATTAGTTAATTGCGAAGCATATGGTGCATCAAGTGCTCTTTTTGCCAGGATATCACCACTAGAAAATGAAATATGGAAATTACACTTTTATATCTGTCTTTTATTGTCACTTATGCTTCTAAAGTGTACAAAATTAAGTATAAACTTGGAGAGCTACTCATTTCACATAGTTCATAGTTTAGTACTAAGCTAACTGCCCTTGCAAGCCATTTTAAGCTTAGCCAATTATCCCTTGTGAGACTCAAACCCTGCACCTTGTGTTTGTAAGGCAAACATCTTAGCCATTAAGCCACCCTCCCTCCCTCCCATAACATACCATACAGCAGGTAATGTAATTCTATGAGCCTCTATTCCATCCAACGTAATAAAAAATGCTGTTCTCTTTAGATGCTTTCCTTGATTAGTTGTACATTTGCTGCTGCTGCATGCAAGAACTGCATGTGGATTGTGGAAGTCAAGATTGTTGATTCTGGGTGTGGTTTGATAAATGGGGTGGAGTTACCACCATGAAGAGATGCAGTCAGATCATACAGAGCCAGGGCTTGTTGTTCAGGAAATGGCACATTGGAAAGGTGACAACCCTCGTTGAAAGGAATTCATTTGTTATTGTTGTATGAAAAGAATGTGAGTAATCATTTATTCTTCTGTGAAGTGGTGTAGTTTACAGCTGTACAGATCAATCAGGCAAGATGGCATGTGTTGCATTTCATTCAGGATACTTTTCTTTTTGGTTCAAAATAATTGAAAATAGTCCAAAATGAAAAAATAACAGTGATACTATTTGCTATTGTACTGCCATTTAACATTTCAAGGAAGAATCCTTTTGTAAAGACACTAACATTTTTAATCTATATATTTAGGAAACAGATGTGATATTTCCAAAATACACTGAAGGACTGTGTGCAGTAGGTTAACAACTTTAGTGTTTGTCATTATTTTTGTCCCAGGTATTCAATGCACTGCTTTTGTCATTATCCTTCTCATGGACAGATACAGACTACCTTACATATGCTTGAGGTGAAATTGCTTGAGCTTCAGTAGCCTGCAGAAAAAAAAAAGACAAATGGCATAAAGCCAAATCCTGTTTCCCATAGGAAAACTGGTGAGATGTCTCCCTTCTTTGAGTTGGTGCAACTGTGGAGTTAGTATGTATAAGTTCATGGGGGAGGAGTTTGACCCCCACATTGGGAGGGTGCAGTGGGGCTTGAACCCTCTAGCAGAAAACAAGAAAAAAAGTTTTTCACCCTTTCGAATTTCAGGATTTTTTTTTTTTGTTTGGAACATCAATTTTCAGGAAATCAGTGTTTCATAGCAGCACAGTACAGTCTGATGTTTAATAATGTACCCCCAAATTAACTTTTCAAAGTGAATGCACAATGAGCAGGAAAAAACACAATCCAGTCTAAGAAAACAGTTCACTTTCTTGAAGTGAGGAAAACAGCAGCTTGGAATTTTCTTAGGGTTTTTTCCTTTTTTTTTTTATTCAACTGTGTGGTTATTGTTACTCTTTTTTGGCCACCCATCAAGCCTGACCAGCACTACTCTTCGGTTGAGGCGATGCACATTTCCTGTTGTATTATTAGATAATTAGTCCATCACTGTGGATTTCATAGACAGAAGAGACCAGAGAGTTCTGGAGCAGTTTCATTTAGTTGACTTACAAAATCCTTTTGCTCACCTCTAATATCACAGGATACAAACATGGCATCTGCTTGCCCACCCGCCTCCTATGCCTACAATGTCTGGATAATTGTCCACATTCCCACTGCTTACAGCCTTGATTTCTATCCTCATGGTCTATACCACTAAGCAATCAAACAGCAGAAAATCCCTATCCATTCGGGGAACCCAACTAGGGGCAACAAAATCCTAGATTTATCTGGGACAGGTTTATTCCATACCATATGTAATGTCCTCCTTAGTCAAATCTGACCATAAAAAAAATCATATTCATTGTAAAGCTTAAGCCAAAAGTACTGTCCAATAACCCAGTGTTCAGAGATTATGCTAAGGCTAATTTTAAATTGAATGGTGACCTAGCTAAATTCAAAATCCCCTCCTAATCTGATGGCCCCACTGCATATGCTGAAGCCTTTACTGTCAAATTCTACATTCATGTAAATAGCTGCGTAAAGTCATCAGCCCCCACAAAGTAAATACAATGCCTAATTTAAAAATAAACCCCTGTGGTGAAACCCAAGTATAAACAGTCTCTGCAACAGGAGAAAAAAAAACTCATTGCACATAGAAATAAAATTCCCGGCATGCCAAAAATCTCTTGCTAAACTTAGCAGGGGACTCTGGTCCCTGATCAAATCAACAACATCCAGATATGAGGTAAAAATAGCCACCCAGACTAAAGACAACTAGAGTGTTCTATAACTATGTTAAGGAGCTCAAAAGCAATGCATAGCACTGCACAGAGATAACAGTAAATTATATCAGCTACTCAGACCCAGAGGATATAGCTAATGTACCTGTGGATACATTTAGCTCAAATATTACCCTGTTTCCCCTAACATTCCAAAATCTTATACCCATATCTATGACACCACTACAAATCTCCCAAAGAGTCCTCAAGGCACTATCCAAAGCTAAGAGCACTTCTTTGGGGCCAAATAACATACCAGTATCCTACTAGCTAGCCTGGAACAGGACCTATCAACCCCCCCCCCCCAGAGGTTTTTCAGTGTCAGCCTCCAAACAGGCTATGTATGTGTCAGACAAATGCCAGAACAAACATATATATATATATATATATATATATATATATATATATATATATATATATATATATAAATGGAAACAGTTGATCTGCTGTGGCGACCCCTAATAGGAGCAGCTAAAAGAAGAAGAAGAAGAAGATGTATATATAAAATAGCCATCTACATCCCTCCAGGAAACAATTCTAGTACAATCAAAATCATTCTCTAAAATATCACAAAAGCCATATCACCGGAAACAATTATTGCAGGAGACCTTAAGACATACTGGATGGCATGTAACTCTGACAATCCTCATAACTACATAAACCTCCATAGTTTCACTCAAATAATTTCTCACCCAACTAGAATTGACAAGAAAACAGATAAACAATCTATTTGGACTGGTTCTTAACTAATAAACCCCAGTATTACCAAATAGCAGGGTGTTTCTCAGATCACTTAAGTGACCCCTTTGGAAGCTACTTACTGAGAAATCACAGTAACTCTACTAAACTAATCAACTTCCACCAAATTTGTAATAAGAAAAATCTCTACTTACAGATTATACTTAATATTCTTGAAAAAATAGGCTGGACTCCTCTTAAGCAACTGCCCTTAGATGCTGCTGTGCAACACTTCAGTGACACCTTCCTTACTATTCTAAACAGACTGGACTCCTCTTAAGCAACTGCCCTTAGATGCTGCTGTGCAACACTTCAGTGACACCTTCCTTACTATTCTAAATAGACTGGACTCCTCTTAAGCAACTGCCCTTAGATGCTGCTGTGCAGCACTTCAGTGACACCTTCCTTACTATTCTAAACAGACTGGACTCCTCTTAAGTAACTGCCCTCAGATGCTGCTGTGCAACACTTCAATGACCCCTTCCTTACTATTCTAAACAGACTGGACTCCTCTTAAGCAACTGTCCTTAGATGCTTCTGTGCAACGCTTCAATGACCCCTTCCTTACTATTCTAAACAGACTGGACTCATCTTAAGCAACTGCCTTTAGATGCTGCTGTGCAACACTTCAATGACCCCTTCCTTACTATTCTAAACAGAATGGACTCCTCTTAAGTAACTGCCCTCAGATGCTGCTGTGCAACACTTCAATGACCCCTTCCTTACTATTCTAAACAGACTGGACTCCTCTTAAGCAACTGCCTTTAGATGCTGCTGTGCAACACTTCAATGACCCCTTCCTTACTATTCTAAACAGACTGGACTCCTCTTAAGCAACTGCCCTTATATGCTGCTGTGCAACACTTCAGTGACCCCTTCCTTACTATTCTAAACAGACTGGACTCCTCTTAAGCAACTGCCCTTAGATGCTGCTGTGCAACACTTCAATGACCCCTTCCTTACTATTCTAAACAGATTGGACTTCTCTTAAGTAACTGCCCTCAGATGCTGCTGTGCAACACTTCAGTGACCCCTTCCTTACTATTCTAAACAGACTGAACTCCTCTTAAGTAACTGCCCTTAGATGCTGCTGTGCAGCACTTCAATGACACCTTCCTTACTATTCTAAACAGACTGGACTCCTCTTAAGAAACTGCCCTTAGATGCTGCTGTGCAACACTTCAATGGCACCTTCCTTACTATTCTAAACAGACTGGACTCCTCTTAACTCATTCACTCCGGAGCAGCTCAGGAAAAGCTGCTTGCTTAATTCCACCATAGGAACAACAGTGCAGCCTGAGCTCATTTTCAGAAAATCCATTTGTAATACTATACAGAAAACAAATGTTCATAACTCTTTAACTATAAGAACTAGACTAAAAATGTAAATGCGAAAGTTGTTCAGCAGACACTGACCTTTCCAACAGTGTAAATGTTGATAGTGCATATCAACGTCATAATTAAATATTTGGCAAGGAATGTTGATATTGTGCAATTTTTTTAACTTTTTGGAAAAGCAAAGCACAATATCTTGGTCTATGTACCATGCAGACCCATGCAATTTGAATTTAATTTGTTAGTATGAATGTCAGCTTTAAAATGATACTTTAACCATAACTGTGTGACGCTCCTTTCATGAGATATTCACAGAAATATGATTAGTATATTATTTCTCATAATTGATAAATAAACAAAGCATAATATCTCATCACCTGTAACAGACAGAGCCTACATATCAGTGTAGAAGTTGTGCATCTGAATGTCAGCTTCAAAATGACGCATCATTTGTGTGATCACCATGCTCCCTCGCAAAGATATGGGCATAATAATGAGAAGTATTGGAAATGCATAATTTTCATAATTGTACAAGACTAAACAAACTGTGATATCGGTACGTGTGTACAGTGCCTAGACACAGTTCTTTTACCATGTTGTAAGGAGTAACACTGTCTTCAAAATGATGTATTACTTCACACAATGAGATGCTCCCTTGCAAAGTTATTTACTAAAATATGAAAAAAATCATAATTTCCATAACCTAAGTCGGAAACAAACTTTGATATCTGCCTGTGAGTACAACATACAGGTACCATTCTTTTACCATGTTAGAACTATGAATAATCTTTTCAAAATGAGGTATTACTTAGCACATTCAGATGCTCCCTTGCAAAGTTATTTACCAAAATATGAAAACAAATCATATTTTCATAACCTAAGTCTGAAACAAACTTTGATATCTGCACATGTGTCAAACATACAGGCACAATTCTTTTACCATGTTAGAACCAGCAAGACTGTCTTCAAAATGAGATATTACTTGGCACATTCAGATGCTCCCTTGCAAAGTTATTTACCAAAATATGAAAAAAATCATAATTTCCATAACCATAAGTCTCAAACAAACTTTGATATCTGCACGTGTCAAACATACTGGCACAATTATTTTACCATATTAGAACCAGCAATACTGTCTTCAAAATGAGATATTACTTGGCGCATTCAGATGCTCCCTTGCAAAGTTATTTACCAAAATATGAAAAAAAAATCATAATTTCCATAACCTAAGTCGGAAACAAACTTTGATATCTGCCTATGAGTACAACGTACAGGTACCATTCTTTTACCATGTTAGAACTATAAATAATCTTTTCAAAATGAGGTATTACTTAGCACATTCAGATGCTCCCTTGCAAAGTTATTTACCAAAATATGAAAACAAATCATATTTTAATAACCTAAGTCCGAAACAAACTTTTATATCTGCACATGTGTCAAACATACAGGCACAATTTTTTACCATGTTAGAACCAGCAATACTGTCTTCAAAATGAGATATTACTTGGCACATTCAGATGCTCCCTTGCAAAGTTATTTACCAAAATATGAAAAAATCATAATTTCCATAACCATAAGTCTCAAACAAACTTTGATATCTGCACATGTGTCAAACATACTGGCACAATTATTTTACCATATTAGAACCAGCAATACTGTCTTCAAAATGAGATATTACTTGGCGCATTCAGATGCTCCCTTGCAAAGTTATTTACCAAAATATGAAAAAAATCATAATTTCCATAACCATAAGTCTCAAACAAACTTTGATATCTGCACATGTGTCAAACATACAGGCAAAATTCTTTTACCATATTAGAACCAGCAATACTGTCTTCAAAATGAGATATTACTTGGCACATTCAGATGCTCCCTTGCAAAGTTATTTACCAAAATATAAAAAAAAAATCATAATTTCCATAACAGTTATTTGCCAAGCTCAGAGAAATTAATTTTACACAACACATTTCATAATAGTGTTTTACTTACTATACTGGTCTGACTTGGTCATGGGTGTTTTCCATTCTTCTCACAATCATGCATGGCTCTCCTCACGCCATTGTGGAGGTTGGTCAAGAACAACGCAATGCCCTCCTCAGGTGAATGCCATCCCTTCTGAACCAGTGAACATCTTCGGCGGTGATGCCGTTATGGCATATTGTCGATCCACCGACCCTGTGCATCAAGCCATGCATGAATGCATTCTGTAAACGTCTGAACAGCAGAAGACAGTCTTACCTTATCTGAAATAAAGCATGGGTGGACACTGACAAGGGTGCACAGCCAGGGCACATGTAAAGAGAAAAAGCAGGGTAAGGACCGCCGCTCTACTAATATGCCAAGGACAGGCATGGGGCTCCAGATGTTGGTTATCTGTAGTGTCCCATAGCTGTGCTGGCTGCCCATTCAGACTGCTGATACCACTATGGTCTCATGACCTCCTTCAGTGTCAGCAGTCTGCCTTACCTCTGCCTTTTCTCTTTACATGTGCCCATTCAGCAATGGACCTAAGGGATGAGGGACTGAAGTAACTCACTAATTGCTGTCCTGACCTTCATACATTTGCTACTCTCACCTACATACGCTGACTACACCTGAAGGCAGGGAGACTGAGTGGAGAGCTACATCAAGGCAACATGTCAAAAGACCAAGACTGACTCAGGCTGTGTCTTTTTGCATGTTTTTGCATTACATCACAGTGGTACACCCAAGCCCATGCTTACCAAGGACAGCAGCACTATGGGACTGTGCTGTAGAGTCTCCAGGTTCCCAAGTGCGATCCCGGTGGATCACAAGATCCATGCTGGCTGGGTATGCCCCCTGTGATGCACCCACCAACCTAAGAGCAGTTGGCAAAACAAAAGTGAAGAGGGACCTTCCTGGCATTGGTGCTGAAGGGCTTGGCTGCTAACTGACATGGGGGCATAGAAAGAGCACATGTACACTGAAAAAGCAGATGAGGCACTCTGCTTTACCTCTGCCTTTTCCATTTACATGTGTCCTTTCTGCAATGGCCATTAAGAGTAGAAGGGAGGAGCTAATGTAAACCCTGTTGCCCTGACCTACATACACTGACTACACCTGAAGGGAGGGAGACTGAGTGGAGAGCTACATCAAGTCAACATGTCAAAAGACCTAGACTGACCCAGGCTGTGTCTTTTTGCATGTGTCCTTTGCGGAGGGAACCATTACATCACAGTGGCACACCCAAGGCCCACAGCACTATGGGAGAAATTTATGGCCATGGTACTCTCCAAAGCATTCAACACACAGGTTGTCCTTGCAAGTTGGGCACCCCCATGATGTCTCAGCACGTTTACCCTTGCTGGCACAGTTTTTGCATCTTGATTTATGCCATTTCACTGGAAAGTGAGAGCCATGCTCAAATCAGCTCACAGCCTCTGGGACAGTAATCTCAGTGCATCTTTTCCTCTTTGTGTAACTGGCAAGTAGATGCAAGCCTAGGTTCCTTCGGAACTGTAACTGTGTTGCCGGAATAATACATCCAGAGCGTGATAGTTGCTGATGTCTGATACTTTCACGGAATATAATGAAAGCATTGACAATGGCTACATCCCATAAGAACCAGAACAAGTACAGCCACCATTTGCGGGCCTTTCTGGCACTGGGATACTGTGTCCTGAGCTGATCTGCTCGGTCCACCCCATTCATGTAACTGTTGTACATGTTTACAACTGGTGGACATGGCACTGATGTCTTTCTTCCATCACGCTTTCTCCTGTATGTGCTGGAGACTGGCAAGGTTGGGTTACAGTTAGTTGACAGGAGGAATACTGGTTTGCTATCCTTCCATTCAGTAGCTAGCAGTGGTCCACTCTGCAATTGCTTGTAGTAGCCTCGAGTTGCTTTTCCAATGGCCTGTCTGTTGAATGTAAGAGGCCATCCTGACCTATTGGTGCGCATGGTTCCACAACAGTATAGATCATCTTTCAGCAATTGCTGTGCTAGTGGAACAGAGGTAAAGAAGTTATCAAAGTAAATGTGATGCTTCTTGCCAATCAGTCCCCTAGTTAAGTCAACTACAACTCTGTGTGCCAGCCCGACCTCTGTATTCTGCTCCGTTTTTCCAGTGTATACCTGGAATTCACATACATACCCATTGGTCAAGTCTGCCAACACCCACACCTTAATGCCATACCTCTCAGGCTTACCAGGCATAAACTGTCTAAATGTCAAGCGTCCATGGAAGCCAACCATGGCTTCGTCTACAGCCACCTCACGATGCACATTGTAACGTGTCCTGCATGCATGAAGTACTGCATCCAGTATTGGCCGTACGTGATGTAGCTTGTCATGACCCACAGCACCCTGTGGTAGGCTCAGGCTGTTATCGTTGCAGTGGAAGTACTGCTGAATTCTTTCAAACCTATCTCTGGTCATGTACTCTGCTATTGGGAAGCGACCGTATACATGGTGCGTTTCCCAGTACTGCCTCAATTCAGGAACATGTACAATAGACATGTATATTCTGACACCTAGAAATGTGCGTATGTCTCCTGGACAAACAGGACTCCACTGCGTATCAACCTTGCCTGCTGCGGTCTGCCTCTGTGCAGCATAGCGATTTGTTTCATTAGCAATAGGGGAGTATAGCTCCTCTGGGAACATCAAATTCAGGAAGTCCATCTCTGTGCTATCTGAGCCCAAGTGATCTATTGGTCCTACTGGCCCCACAAATTCCTCAATGTGTAAAGTTTGAAGATGTTTTTCCCACGTGATCTTACGTGGTGGGCATGCTCGGCGTACCTGACTGGGTCGCAAGGAACAGTTGGAAAAGGGAAGGGCTGAAGGGTTGAGAGATGATGCTCTCTCAATGCCAGTAGCAACTGTACTGCTTGCAGTTGGTAGTGAACTGTTGACACATGTTCCCTGCTGAGGCACACCCATATCAGTCTCTGACAAGGAGCTACTTGGACTCATATCTAGAGGATTAACTCCATCACAATCACCATACTGTGGTCTACTTCCCACATCATGCACAGTCAAAGGCACATCCACACCCTTATCAGCACTTGCAGTGCCATGCACTGTGGAGGACTGCATAGTTGTGTCAGTCAGACCAGGTGATTTCGTGAACACAGATAAAGGCATGTCATCGTCTGCATCATACTCTGAATGCCCTTGGTGGCCATTGTGTGTGGGCACCTTCCTTAGGTGTGCAAGTGGCACCTCATCCTCACTGTCTTGGTCACTGTCATAATTACTGGTCAGGTCTGCTTTGGCAACTGGTAGTGGCCTTTCAGGAATGGCGGGCACAGGAGCATCATCCGTATCACAGGCAATGGCCTTTTCATGCAGACGTGCGAGTGGAATGTCATCATCTGAGTCATAATCATCATCCTCACTCTGGTTGGCATTATGTGGTACATCAAGGTGCATACCTTTGTCTGAACCACTGCTACAACCATCACAGTCAGTTTCCTCACCGAACAGGTAAATGCTGCTTGCTTTCTCCTCAACAGATGGCATCTTTGGTGGTGGCTGTGTTGCTTTACACTTGAAATCACACCTGAAAAACGCAATGCAATACAACATTCTGATGTAATATACCTGCACAGAGGCACGTGAAAAGCAATGCACCTATCGCTATATATATATATATATATATGTATATATATATATATATATATATATATACATACACATATAAATGAGTGTGTGTGTGTATATATATATATATATATATATATATATATATATATATATATATATGTATGTATATCCCCAGCTACTTTACACCCTGCTTAGCTCACCAAACAGATCTCACTCACAAAGGGAGGTATATATTTAATGATAAATAATAGAGCAAGACTATAATAAATAACTCAACAGAATGACTTCATAGTTCAAAAGCAAAGGAAATAATTTACCACAGCAGTGCAGAATAGTGTCAAATAAATACAACACATGGGTTTGGATATTGTCATTGCCTTATAGTTAAAAACAATTTATGATTTTCTGTCAAATGAGAGGATGCAATAATAATATATACTCAAATTATTCATAAAGTACACCACAAATCCTTTTATTCCAGCCACTTTCTCAAGAAAAACAGCAATTGAAGATGTAATGTCTACATTTTTCCTCCTAGACTGCTGACATTTCTTGAAATTGTATACATGACATATGAAAGTAGTGTGGAGGGGGTGGGGGTGTATTGCAGTCACTGCAAGTGGAGAAAGAGCCAAATGTTACTCGTGCATTCATCAATGTGATAACAACTTCTGCTTATGTGAATAACAGTGACAGCTGCTGACAGTTTTACCTGAAAAGTGACAATGACTCAGTGCTATATTGTAACTGCACTGTGCTAATGACTTGCAAAGTTATGCATGCTGCACTGTGCTAATGACTTGCAAAGTTATGCATGCCCAGACACAAGTGATAATTGCTGGCATTCATTACATTACCTTCTGCAGGTGTTATGTAACAGTCGCAATCTGTTATAAGGCCATAGTCAGTCAAATAGTACAACACTTGCATATTGCTGTACCCTTCCTCCCACCTACATTCCACACGACTGACAAAGCCAGGAGAAATGCATAAAAATATGGTAGCTCCATGCTGTCAGTAGTCAGTCTGTAAAGACATTTATCTCACTCGGGCAACTACGTACTACAATCATATTAATAATAATAAGACACGCAGAAATGTCAAACTAGATAGCTTGTCTTCTGCAATTCACTTACACAGCAAAAACAGTATAAAAGTTATTATTGAGCCCATCCTCCCATCTATTTGTTAGCAACATACCAAGCAATGAGGAATGAGTCATATAACCATTGTTTGTCTACATCAGAAAATCCTGTGGAATAAAAATTAAATAAATACACGAACACAGGTGCAGACCATCATTTGCCAAGTAATATGGTCTGATAGCCTTGTACTCCCATGCTGACCAATATTGAATCCCCCTGGAAATATACCAGAAACTAAGCCAAGTATTGAAGTCAATCATATAATGTCCACGCAACAGAGACACACACACACACACACACACACACACACACACACACACACACACACACACACACACACACATTTATACCCTGGCAGAACTTGCTTGCAGTCATTGTTACAAACAGTAACACCATGAATCTTGTGTGAATGTAGCTAGTTTTCCAATTAGAAAAAATATACTATGCTTCTAGCATTAATAACTATCAGAGATGCTTCAAATGGTATCTGTAAACTGTTAAAATTTCGATCTGGCTAAAATCTTGCCTGGTGTTTGTCAAATATTACAAAATATCTGCTGGAATATCTCTCTTCCCTGATCTTGACCAATGCACTCCTACCTGTCTGAACACATGTGCCCAAAACTGGCCTTGGATGATCAGCATATTGCCACATGACATTTCTTTCCATGTAGGTTGTACATATAAAAGAATTAAAGGACATGGTGAATGACTGCTCAAGCCTAAAATGTCAAATCCCATGCATATATAAGATAAGGTATTGCTTGTGCCATTACGGACATCCTAACAAAGGGGATATCTTCTTTAACACACAAGGGGAAGGAGTCAGAGAATGTCTTCTCTGCTTAGATTAGCAGAAACATATTGGTGTCAAGTGGGAAAGGAAATCAAAACAGAAGTAAACAAAAATCAGACGGCAACTGAATGTGCCAAAAAATGAAAGCATATGGGAAGGATCAGATATGAAGAAGAAAAATGGTATAAATATTGTGCCATGGTCAAAGCCCTGGAAACAGTCTCACTTCTTGTTGTTAGGGGTGATACACTAATTGCCATGGGACTGTATACTAAAAGAAATAATAGTGTGACAAGACTGTTGTATTGGGGATTGTGCAAACACTACAATAATGTAGTAGTTGAGAAACAGTAGAAATATGAACCCCAGAGCATTGTAGAGAATGATGGTGTTTGTATCACATGGGATCACTCATCACCAACAGTTAAAAAAATAGATGGGAGAATACCAAATATATTAGTCCAGGAAAAAAGACAAAAGTAGTGTTGATCATTGTAGTGTCATATACCAGGATTTGCAGGCAGAAATGACAACAATTTGTTATTATACCTACACAGATCCAGTAGTGGTAGGAGCAACAGGTCTAGTAAAAATAATTTGCAGTCATATGCTACCAATACTTGGAACCCTGTATGAATTCAGTTCTGAGAATATCGCAGGTGCTATTTGCAGTTTTGGTTACCATCAAACACTGAAACAATACTAATTTCATGAACTATCCTTGTCTTAGAAAAAGTATTCGACTGAGCATCCTCCTAATGGAGAATCTAGGGTGATAGAAAAATAAATGCTTCTGCCTTCTCCCACTCTAAACTACAACACTGACGTAATACAGTACATAATACCAATCCAATATGCTCCAGCTCATAGCTGTTATTCTAAAACAAGGTGCAACATGAGAACATGAGGACATTTTCAGGATAACTGAACTATACATGCTTCTCAGTATCTACCATGATTCATGAATAAAAAAACAATCTCTACCCGACGCTGCTATTCAACACCCCAACCAATAATCTTTACTAAACATGATACCGATGATGCCCAATCTGCCACGTCAGCTGTATAATTTTCAGAGCAAGCAAATGGTGCAGACTGCAGACTGATAAGCCATACCTGCTACAAACTGTATCTATCTGATTCTAACATAAAGTGTTGTTAGATTTTAGATTAGGCTGACAGTACTTGGTGCTAAGCCATACTGTTCCAGACAACAGCTGAAGTTCCAATATAAAGTTTGCTGAATGGAAAAAGAACACTCTAAATGCATGTGTTTACTGCCCACCAAATACCATTATGCCATGTAGCAGTAATTAATCCAGTCATCCACATTTTTCCTAAGTAAAGGAAATGGTCCATAATCACAGTCCACACATCCTCCCAACCCTCCTACTCTAGTCTCACAATCCAGCACCTGCAGCCCATTACTTAGCTTATATAAATCAGCCTTGCAACTTTAGTAAAGTTCAAAAATGTTTAGACAATTTTAGAAGACTTTCATGCTGTAGATTATCAGATTGGCAAAGAATAATAATAACTGGCATAGAATATTACTAACTGCTGCAGTTATAAGTCTGTTTTTAACCTGAACATTTTTTCTTAACTTTAGCAATTCAAAATTTATGCACCATAAATGCAAAATACCACCAATAAGATCTAAAAAAATGCTTACACATTTCTGCATCAAAAAGTCATTTTGGACAGGAAACAATGATATAGCTTTCAGTGTAAATAAGGTTAAATACTTATTTTTACAGCTCATAAATGTAATGTTACAGCTAGTGTTACTCTTGCAATAGTAACCCAGGATAAATGCATATATAGGTGATATAAACCGCAAGTTAGGCTGAACAGTTTCAGCTGCAGCTATGTAATTCACTCCAAACCAAAACATAAACAATGGCACACAGACAACAAATTATACTGTGAGAGCAAGAAGAAATACGAATAACAAACCCAGGCAGGAATACAATACTGAAAAAATCGGAGCTCAGCACAAAGACCTCACTTTGACAGTTGTTTAAAAGTGCAGCAGGTGAATATACACAAACGGATGCAAACCTTTTTTTTTCCCCTTATTCCACTTACAAAAATAGCTTGCACTCATATGTTGTGCATGTGTCATCATCTTGTTTCATTATGCTTTGCTGTGACTGCACCTTACGATGGTGTAATTAGTATGGCACATTCAGGAAATAAAAAATATCCTCATTGCAAAGGGAATCTAATAAGCATGCACTTACAGTTTAGTTGTTGTGTCTTTTTGGGGTTACTGTTCGCCGATTCACGCATGTCTCCATGCAGAAGACGAATTCCCATTTTGTGGTTCTACTGTTCCTAACCACCGTTATTACTACCCATAAAAATGTTTGTTATTTAGATGTTACTGTTTTGTAACAGAGCACAAAATAGAATAAGCTGTTGGCTGCCCTGAATGAGGAGGCCCAGATCTGTGCAGTTAAGTGCTCTGTTTGTAACCAAAGGGAATATAATGTAGGTGCTTCATAAAGTGGCATCCCCTTATGACTAAATTCAAAGATGATGATGAACTTCCTTAATTACATGAAGGAGAAAAAAATCATCAACAGTTTGTAAGATTTCAGAATCAGGAAGTTCTGTACAAAGAATTCCAAGTGAAATGTAGAGACCTAACTGTTATCTGTTGTTTGTCTTTCGGCCTTTTCCTGGTAAGGGGTCGCCACAGCCATACCTCTCAACCTGAAAACATCAAAAATCTAGACAAAGGCCCATGAAAAATAGGTACAAATCTGTATGCCGATTAACATAACATTTGCATACATAATTATTGTAATCCCATCCACTCCAATGGAATTGTGGGATACCAACTTTTAAATGCAAACTGAAGAACAGACAAAATATGAAACATAAAATAAACAGAAGAACAATAGTGTTTTATTTATATTGATATTTGCACTTGTTTTAAACTTTGAACTTGTGCAATACTAAAATATAATCTTCTTTTACAAAAATAAACTGCCTCCAAGCCAAGGCCACACAATTCGGAGAAGTGAAGTAGCATACAAACAGTTCATATAATGACCAGACTTGTAAATGTTAAAATGAGGCATCTACAATGCTGCTGTAACAACTATTGATGTTCATAAATAATTTTTCAGACCGTAGTTAATCAACAACTGTGATTTTATGCCATACTATTTACAAAAAAAAAGACACACACACTACTCTCAAGTATCTAAAACTGTATTTCCTTATACAATGCAAGCAGCACCTTTTAGACTATGAAAGCCACATCATACACATATGCAAATAAAAAATCATAAATCAGCTTAAAGTAGAGGAAGGAAGTCATACATACATTTGAGTTTCATTCTTTCAGACTTCATACCCTTTAGACTGTATGTTAAAACAAACCCTGTTACTCTAACAATGTTCTAAGTTTATAGGAGCAATATTTAAAATATGTTCCTATTTTTTGGGCCTTTGTTCCCCCATTTTATGAGGCTTTGTCCAGATTCCTTGCACTAAGAGGTTGAGAGGTATGAATGTGACTGCCTAACATTAACTGAGCCGCACTGTTATGCATTATGGTACTGGACTTTAATAGTATGGGTGAGCTACACCAAAAGTTTTAAGGACCATCTATAGGTATGGCCATTCTAGACTATCAAAAGCCATTCAGACATCTAAAAGGACTGCTACTACTGGATCAGTAATTTACCTGCCCACCCACTACTGTATGTAGATAGTCCGCATTGTCTGTCTTGCACGAAGCCCACTGGATTTTTGTGGGGAGGATAGTCTGTACTCTCAACAATAAGATCTTCACCAGCATTTTGTTCCCCAGTGGTACAAGAAGAATAGCCTTGTTGTTGCTTGATCCCCCCCCCCCCTACTTCTTACCTGTCCTGTCAAGGCGATGTTTGCTTTTACTATTCCAACTTAGTTAAGAAGATTGCCTGTTGATTTATTTTATTAAATGATGGAGTTAGAACCAGAACCATTTTATTTATAATTTACAGAAGACATTTGCAATTCCCTTGTACTTTGAAGCATATTTGCATTGTGGTTACTGATTATTCCACTCAATTAACCAGGTGAGATATTTAATTCTTCAGCCGAGCAAGGAGAAAGCTGAAGGGGGGAGGAGCAGGTTGAATAAGCCTTTCCTCGATCTTTTTTTCCCCTGGCCCTGTCACCTCTTGCTTGGTTTGCTGTAACTTGATATAGAAGGCTGCAGTGCAAAGGCTTGCAGTTTGTTAGTTTTAAAAAATTGGGCATTTCTCATTTTCTCTTTAGCTACATATGTATGCCTAATGTCAAAAATGCAAGAATACTATCTATTCATTTTTGTCTGTCTCTGTAACATAACCTTACCTTCCACATTTGTTGGATTACACTGTTTTATGTCACAGTGTACTTTATTGAGGGCCCTAAAATGTAATTTTATTCCACCTTCCCTTCTGCATCAGTCAGGATATTATGGCTTAGCTGTCCCTATCTGGATTTTTCCACACCTCAAGCTTAATTTGTATCTGAAACTTTTCATAGTCTATGGATGCATTCTGTATATACCCCATAGCAGTAATTCTGAGACATTAATAAAGGCCCCAGGCTGGGCTTACATCTTGGCAAGTCCCTGATTTGCTCATTTGAAGTGATCTGCTGTCAGTGCTGAAAGGCATCTGCTCTGAAAAAAAATAGGATTCATTTCCACAATCCAGGATTAGCTTTTTATGGCTGTAAACAAATAAAGAGGATGGGTTAGAACAGCTTCACAGTCCCACTGCTAAAACTAAATGGCTGTGTGTTTAACTGCACGGTTCATCCCAGTCCATGGTCTAGCACTCCACACTCCTCCTGAACTCTTACGTTGAAGAGCACAAAAGCACTCGCATGCACAGACACACACACACATGCACACAAAAAAAGATCCCTTTCTTCTGAAACTCTCTAGAATGCTAACACTCCAAACCAAGGCTTTTTTCTGGCACTCCTCACAGCCCTCACCTTACGACTCAAGAGCAAGTCAGGTCCTTTTCACACACCTCAACACTAAGCCGAGGAGCAAAAAAAAATCATCGTTATAATTTTAAAAAATGTAAAAAATCACCTGCAGTGTAGAAAGCAGCTTGCAACATATACCAGCTTCAGTCCTGACTCCAGACTACAAAAGCAGTATCATCAATATTAATTTCAGTCCCGGGTACCGGCATCCAGAAATTCCAGTACAGAAGTGAATAAAGTACTGCACAACTGATCGATCAGATCAACAACTCCAGATTGCACCCCCTAACACCACTTAGGGCAACTGCTGCCCCCTTCACACCACCCTAGTTACAACCGCTGCTGCCTACTTCTAAGACTTTTACAACCTTATAAAATAAGTGAATAGGCGGATACAATAAAATGTTTTCAGATTAGACGGTGAAGACATGACAGCACTCTGCTCGCTTAAGTACAACTGCATTTTTTTATCCCTTTGCTTACCCAGTGGCTGAGCTGCGAGACTCGGAGATGGAGAAATGAAATTTTCATCATCCTGCCTGCAAACAAGGGTGACTGCTGGACGAACTCTGCAGATTTGCAGAACTTAACTTGTATGCACACATTCGCTCCACTCACTGCTGCTTGCTGCTGCTGTATTCCCTTTCCCTTCAATTACAATCAAATTTCCGACTGCCTTCTGCATAAGGCCAAAGCTGATGTCACATGCATGCATCAGCCATAAATTTAAAGTTATAGATAAAAAAAAAAAAAAAAAAAAAGTTTTGAAAAAAATCGGGAATTAAATGGGACCACTCAGAATTCGTGGCACCCCATTATTTTACCCTCAAAACTGGTAAATACCGAAGAATTTGGTATGGTTGAGAGGTATGTCACAGCGGAACTCCGGTCCGCTAATGATTGGCAGTAGATTTGCACTAGGCTGTTATTCTCTTGTATGCATTAACCACCATACTGTTCCATTTACTTCGCAGAGAAGAGAACTTAACTTCATAACAGCCTAGTGCAAATATCCACATGAATGACTAATCAAACTATCAGTGTCTGACTGTGAGGCGACAACGCTACCGCATATTTTATATATAATTTTATATATAATCAAACACATCACATTTATTGGGGTCTGTACCATACTGTTCCATTTACTTTTATGCTTAATGCATACAAGAGAATAACAGCCTAGTGCAAATATCTACAGGAATGTGAGGAATGTCTGCAGCTTTACACTAAAAAATAAACCAGTGGTATTACAGGAAAAAACAAGTACAGTACCTCACCAATTAGGTAAGGAACGTCAGGAAGAGAAGGTAGTTGTTGTGCTGAGCTGACCGGGAACTCGAAACTGTAGTGGCTGAACGGGAACTCCTCGTAGTGCCTATATGGCGGTCTGTGAAATCCTTTACTGTAAAATAGAGGATTCAGTAGCAGGTAAAATCTCCAGTTCTTCGCAGAAAGAAGGAAATACCTGCTGCTGGACCCACTATTTATTAGGGGAGAACAAAAGAAGCTTAGGTATGGGGTGGAGGTGTTATGCAAGTGGTGGCTCGGAATGCAAGAATCCGATTGGCTGCCACCACTTGCTTAGCAAGAACTTTTTCAAACGCTTTTTCTGCAAAAACTTCAATGTGACCTTAATGATAAAACACACTGAATCGTAACTAGATATGATAAATTACATATTTAGTTACGATTTCAGAGTGTTTTACATTAAGTTGCACTAAAAATTAGCAGTACACTTTCTCTCGCTTGTGGAAGCACTCGGGGGTAATGGCTTGAAAACTGTATCTTCTCATGACGCGCTTGGGCTTAAAGGTACAGGCACCATGAGAAGGCACTCGGGGTTAATGAGTTAAGTAACTGCCCTTAGATGCTGCTGTGCAGCACTTCAATGACACCTTCTTTACTATTCTAAACAGACTGGACTCCTCTTAAGCAACTGCCTTTAGATGCTGCTGTGCAACACTTCAATGACCCCTTCCTTACTATTCTAAACAGACTGGACTTCTCTTAAGTAACTGCCCTCAGATGCTGCTGCTGTGCAGCACTTCAATGATACCTTCCTTACTATCCTAAACAGACTGGACTCCTCTTAAGCAACTGCCCTTACATGCTGCTGTGCAGCACTTCAATGACACCTTCCTTATTACTAAAAACAGACTTGCACCTCCAAGAACAGTGCGTGTCAAAGCCAGCTACACACCATGGTTAACCCATGAGACTCATACCCTTCTAAAACAAAGGGACACAGCATGGCAAACTTGGGCTAAAAATAAATCCATCCAAAACCATTTAATTGACCACCAACTTAGAAATAATGCCAAACACCAAATTAAACTAGACAAACAACACTACTATTCTAATTTACAATGGAAATACAGAATGAATCCACAAAAATTCTGGAACACAATCAATAACATACTTCATCCTGGCCAAACCACAACTCCCCCCCAACTTACCTGATAGCACAAACAATATTGATGAATAATTTAACATATTCTTCACCATACCTCTCAGCAGTATGCATTTTCACAGAATGTCCATGCTTTTGCCTCATATTTTTGATTTATTCCTCATAAAATTTACGATTTTCTGGAAAATCACTGGGATGATCTGAGGATTTAAATCACTAAATAATGATATACATTTGTGTTTCAGACTTCATACCCTTCAGAAAAATGTATGCCAAGACAAATCCTGTTATTCTAGCAACTTTCTAAGTTTATAAGAGCAATATTTAAAATCTATCCCTATTTTTGGGCTTTTGTACCCCCATTCTGTCATGCTTTGTCAGGATTTTTTGCTCCAAGAGGTTGAGAGATATGTTCTTCACTGAAACTGTTTTAGCACTGACTAAGAATAGCAAGTCTCCCACAATGCCAACACCCAACAATCCAAGCAATAGTTGTAGCTGCATTCTCATTTCAGACAGTCCCAAAACAAACTATTGCAAAACTATTAAAGAAGTTGAAACCCACTTCACTGGCAGCAGATGACTTGCGTGTAGAATATCTAAAATTAACAGCAGATGTTATTGCGTTCCCTGTGCCAATACTTATAAACCACTCTGTAACAGAACAGTATGTCCCAGCTATTTGGAAAATTGCATATATTACACCATTACACAAAGGAGGCAATTCAACAGAACTAACTAAACTACTGACCTATTGCTATACTTTCACCACTTTCTAAAATTCTGAAAAGATGTATTCACTTTCAACTTCTTAAACACCTAAACAATAATCTCTTCTCATTATCACAGCATGGATTGTGACCACATAGCACTACTACAGCGCTTCTAAGTTTCACTAATATTATAAAAAATACAGAGACAATGGCAAAATAGTGTCTTCAGTCTTTTTGTACATGTCTAAAGCATTTGATACAGTTTCCCATCCTAAGTTACTGTCCACTCTGAAAAATCTTAATATCAACCCTGATGCTGTTAACTGGTTTCAAAGTTATCTATTTAGCTGCCAACAACCTGTGAAATGGAAGCAAGATTTATCCCCCACTCCTTCCTGTTACACTTGGAGTCCCTCAGGGTTCAATCCTAGGGCCCCTCCTCTTCAGCATATTCATAAATGATCTTAATACTGCCTCCTCTCAAGCATCTATCATACAATACGCAGATGATTCAACCCTCATATGTGCAGCATCCAGAATAACTCAACTACTTAGATTCACACAAAAAGCCTTCTCTGATATTGAAACATGGCTAGCAAACTCACAACTCATTCTCAACCCTAATAAAACTAAACTTATGATCTTTCATCCATCTAAACCTACTAACCTCTCAGTTAACTTTTATATCACTGCCGTTAATAATACTAGGATTTTCCCAGATTCCCAAATTAAACTATTAGGCGTCATAATCGACAACAGACTAAAATTTGACATACACATTTCTAACACAATCAAAAAGGTTCACAAGAAAATGGGAACAATGTATAGAAACAAAAAATTCTTAACAGACGCTGCAAGAATATCTATAGCTAGAACCCACCTTCTCTCCTCACTCTTATATGCATCCCCAATATTTACCAATCTCAAAAAGTCATAACTAAGTAAATTAGAATCATGTTATAATAAGACTGACAAATTTGCAAGAGATTCCACACATTCAACCCATCACTGTTAATCCCTAAAAAATCTTTCTTGGTTGGAACTACCTCATATTATGAACTATAACCAGTCAATAATGGCTCACAAAATAATGGACAATCCTGACAACATACCTTCCCTTAAAAATCTTCTACAACCCTATTCTAACATTCGTAATCATCTAACAAAGACTTACTCCAAGTAACCAAAGTATCCAGTACATCAGGCAACTCTCTTTACTCTAACTTTGTTGCTAAAAATTGTAATACCCTTCCACATAGATCCATAAGCAATCTTAATAATTTCAAAATATCTCTCAAAAGACACTTATTGGAATCCTGGCTTTGCACAGGTAACACTCCAGGTTAATTATTAACATAGCACTACTTATACAATTTAGCTGTACGTACTAACTCTGTTAACATATCCCTTCTAACAACACTACTTCTCTATAAGTAGTTATATTCCTAGCTGCAACTCTCACCACAGAAGTATTACTAACTATGCACCACTTTGTCTAAGTGATTCTCCCTACTTAATTTCCTAACTAAGGTTACATTTCTCCACATATATAAATTCAACCATATATTTGCATATATTCAAGTGTTTAAAGTCTTGTTCTGTCTGATACTATGTATATATTTTTGTTTTTACATTTTTATCCTGTAAATGTGTTAACACTCATTTTTTGTCAGTTTTGTTTATAATTTCTATTACTTATTGTGATAATTTGTACATAAGCTTAGAGTGGAGCTTTTCTCCCCGGGCCTCCCCTGAAAATGGGCACTGTCCCAGTTGGACCAACCCGGTAAACAAATGCAAAATAAATAAAATAAAATAAATGGAGGACAGAAACAGTCATTCTTCTGCACAACAGTGGGACATCAACTGACCCTGGTAATTATAGGCCCATAAGTCTGACAAATCTTATCTGTAAGGTTATGGAAGGAATCATTACTGACTTAATAAACAAGGATGTAGGGTACCCATGACCCAAGTTAATTTGGATTTGTCAAGGGCAGTTCCTGCCTACTCAGCCTGGTTGACTTCTTCACGAAGGCTACTGAAGCAACAGATGAGAGAAAATCAGTACACTTGGTATATTTAGATCTTGTTAAGGCATTCATTACTGTATCAAATAACAAAAAACCTCCCCAGCTAAATGCCAATCCCTGTGTAACTTAATATATAGCAAACTTACTCTCAAATAGAACCAAGGATATTAGGATGGATGACTATCTCCTCCAAAAGATCTGTCAACAGCAGTGTACCCCAGAGCTTTGTCCTTAGGCCACTCTTCTTTGTCATTTACTCCCTGGAGGTCAAAACCAATGTTAAGGGCTTATGGCTTACCAACTCTGCTGATGACTGTAAACTAGGTAACATTATTAACTCTCTAGAGGACAACAAGATCTTCCAATAGGGCCTTTCCCATATAAATAGCCAGTATCAAAACCATGGCCTAAATGTAAATTCCAAAAATGTGTAATAGTATCCTTCAGCAAGCACAACTTCCCCTGCAACTTTCATATTGATAACACACCCCTGAAAAATGATCTAGTAGTTAGAAACCTGGGAACCTATGCAGCCAGCAAACTGTCCTTTGATCTTCATGCATCACCTATTGTAAAAAGTCCTTTTTCATTGTGCAGCTTCTTATTAAAAGACAGCAGGTGCAGAGATGTGATCACTACACTGTATTCAGCACTTGTTAGACTGATTATTCAATATAACGCCCCTTTTGATGTGCTCCTTTCCAAACACTTAACACAACTTTAATACTCACAGTGTTTTCTCACCAGAAAATCAAGAGTATAAATTGTAAGTACACTGATCATTTCAAAGCCTTGTCCCTATTCTTGACATCATAAAGATCGCTGAGGGTTGACCTCTGCATCCCATGCAGAGCCTCAGTAGATACTGTCCTCTTAGACATAATGCACATCTGCAAGCCCAATGGTGGCATAGGCATCCTCTCAAGAGATCTTAATCTCTTCTGCATCATAAATGGAACATGTCGGTGGGATAGAAATGTACCACAGAGAATTCTACTTCTTGTAATCTTCTTCCTCTCCACATAAAGCAAAGTACTTATCTTAACTTTATTCAAATGTAATCTGAATGAATGGATGGAAAATCACAAATTTATCCTTAGATTACTACCCTTGTCTCTTATGGAAAGTGGTAACATGTAAATGTTCTGCCCGCTCTGGGCTATACTTAAATGACAAGGGCTAAGGCTTCTAAAGATCCCCCAGGGTCAATACCCTAGTAAGAAACTATGACTCTGACTTCCTGCTGATTAAACCCATTCTCTAGACAAACCCACACAGTACTATATAAACTATATGAGTCCAGGTCATTGGTACCGCGGAGATTAGACTCTACTTCTGTAACATTTGAGTGGCAGAAATAAGATAAGTCTGAGAGGCAGAAAAAGAAAGGTGAGGTTTAGCATAATGGTTAAATAGTTTACCTTACAAGAACAAGGTGCAAAGTTTGATTCTCACATGAGATAACTGACTAGGCTTAAAACTGCTGTCAAGGGTTTGTTACCCTAGTACTAATCGACAAATGTATGCTACTACCAGCCATAAAAATACTCATTTAACCATAATAGATAACATGCCTCCAAAGATATAACTCTACAACTGTTTGAAAATAACAGCAAATGAAGGAATAAAGGAATTAAATGATGGTGCTAATATGTAATATGAATACATCAATATTGTACTGTTGGATTAATGATTACGGAATAACATTTTTTATGAGTAGTGATGTTTTAATTATTTAAATATCTTTTAATTATCACACAAACCTGAGCCTCACATATTCAACATATCCATTTTTTTTTTTAATCTTTATTTATTTTTTTGTTATTAAAGTAGGATTTGCTATTGATTTTAATACAATTGTAGATATCTCATCTTGCTACGGTTACTACACCATGCTTATATCCTTAGCACTTTAGTCATTAGCACAAATATAGTACCAGCATTGATTTATGAAGCCATAATATCCTTGCAGCTTCATAAATCAAAGCCTATACTTTACTCATACACCATCAGCACCTGCAGAACATGCCTGTTAACAGCTTTTGCCCAGGCAGCTGTCTCTTTAACACATCCTAGTTCTGACTGAAAATTTCACTGAGTCACGTTAGTTGATCATATTTCTTCTGATTATACCTTAAGGTAGATAGCATGTTTTCTGTTTGTGCACTGGTAAATATTCACAGTGCATGGAGTTTTCCCATTTCTGTCTGGTTGTGCTGCTGTAAAGTTTGTGCATTTAAATAAGGGAGGTGTGGGGATGTCAGGGGGCTTGCCTCTCTACAAAAAAAAAAAAACCTCTTTAAAGTACTTTTCACTGTATAATTGTTTCTACTAACTGTAATTTTCTACTACTTATAATATGCCAAAATGAGTTTTCTTTGAAGTTAATTTTCAGCAATATGGTTTAGATGTTTTAGATACAACCAAATACTGTTCTACCAAATGACATAGACCATTTCCCACGTAAATACCACACGTACATACATGCACTCACATATACACACCCACACACTCACACAGACGCACACACTCACATGCATGTTTATGTTCGTGTGTGTGTGTGTGTGTGTGTGTGTGTGTATAGACAGACAAGGAGAGCACAGCAGGTGAATCAACACTTCACTTCCCACAAGGTACAGAACATTCTTCCCATCCACACAATACATGAAAGTAACCAGATAGAGTGAAAAGAGAAACTGCATCAGTATGCCCACTGAACAAGGGTTCAAATGAACTGTTATACCAACTAAAAGCCTTGGGGTAATGGCAAATTGTAATACAGTGATTAAGGTGGCCATATGGGATTCACAGCTTTTGGGGCACCCATAGCCAGCCAACAAATTCATTTTATTTGAAAAAGTTTTGTTGTGGTCACTGCTAACTCATTTTAGTTATCTTATGTGCTAAACATAACAATTGCTAAAAAAAATATGTATTTTTAGTTTTAATTTGAAAACCAGCATATGACAGACACTTCAATTATTTATCTCTGTGTGCTTGTGGTGCCTGCAATTTGTACATGGGCAGCAGAGGCCAGTGGCACTTGTTCAGTTAGGGGCATATGAGAAATTTATTTATTTTTAAGAAAGGAAATTGTCCTTTCTTTATAATAAATAAGATATACAAAATTATATAAACTACCCATTGTGACCATATCTAAAGCACAACAGTTTTGTGTCTGTTGCCATTCCACAATTCATCAGGACTGCAAAGAGCAGAAAGGACACATATATGTTATCCTTTTGTCATTTGCCCAGTTTAAAGTTTGTCTTTAAAGATTAGTGTACATTTGTGTGAAATAAGTTGGATCATTTACTCCCTGGCAAATGTTTTTATGAAACATAGATGAAACCGTCATTAGTTTCACAGAATGTCCCTAACTTTGCCTCATATATTTGGTCTGTGCCTCAGAAAATTTCTGGTTTTCTGGCAAATTATTGAGGACTGCACTCACAAATAATGACAGTCATTTCAATTTTCAGATTTCATATCTTTCAGAAAACATGTCAATGCAAAACTGTAAATATAACAACTTTTAAAATATATAAGAACAATATTTAAACTGTATCTTTGATTGTGGACCTTTATTGAGAGAGAATTTTTTTATCACAATCAGATGATGCTTACATGACAAACTGGCTGTAACTGTGCTGAGTAGGGCGAGGGCAATTTTTAGATGAAAGTAACTTACCCACTTGATATCTGCTCTGTTAACCATCTGGTTTAGCAGGACTAATGTGCATGTGTGTGAAATAATCTGGAATACTTGTGGCTAATGTTTATCTTATCTGAGCTTGCTTTTGCAGAATGCCATTGATTTTGCATATATCTTATGTCTGCTCCTCATAAAATTTGTGGACTATGGCAAATCATTGACAACTGTATTCACTAAATAATAACAGATGTTTGAGTTTCAGACTTCATATCCATTAGAAAAATTCATGCTAGTGCAAAAATGTTATTCCATTAACTTCCTAAAGAAATATATCTGTGATTATGGGTCTTTGTCACTCATTATTTTTGGTTTTTATCCCTGTTTTGTGCACTAAGAGGATAAAATGTATTATATTTTATCAGAGTCTGTTAAAGTGCACACTGTAAAATGACTATGACTGCTGGGTGAGGGTGGGGGCTGTCTGTGAATGAAAATTACTTAGCTTCTTGTTTGCTCAGTTTAAACAGTGTGGCTTTAAAGAACTAGTGAGCATTTGTGTGAAATAACTTGAATTACTATGATTACTGTGGGGTTTTGCTGAAAAGATTTCAATCTTGCAGAAACTAAAGCTCTGTTGGGGATTCCCTGCTGGCTGAGGAAAGTAAACCTATATCTTTTTCTCCATGATAGAGCCAGTTTCTGTTTTACCTCCTCCATTTTGTTTTCTGTTTTAAGAAATCTGCTTGGCCTGGTGTTTTTGTTCTGTGCTGGAGATAAACTTAAATTATTTAGGCTACACATTTCACATGTTTTTACACATTAATCGTCTCTTGAATGATATTTAAAGACACTGTGAATTTCTGGCTCTTTGTATTTTGCTGAAAATGTCTCAAGCTTGCAGAAACTAAAGCACTGCTGGGGATTCCCTGATGGCTGAGGAAAGTAAACCTATATTTTTTGGCTGTGATAGAGCTGCTTTCTGTTTTACCTCCTCCATTTTCTTTTCTGTATTAAGAAATCTGCTTGGCCTGGTGTTTTTGTCCTGTGTTGGAGATAGACTTAAGTTATTTAGGCTGCACATTTCACATGTTTTTTCATTAGTTCATTTTCTTGAGTGATACTTAAAGACACAATTAATTTCTGGCCCTTTGTCTTTTGCTGAAAAGATTTCAAGCTTGCAGAAACTAAATCACTGCTGGGGATTCCCTGCTTATGTTTCCCACTCACTTCCACCTTTGTTGATTTGCTTTTTAAATCTGGTGATTTTTAATCTGCCCACCCCTACTGTAAATTCAGCTTAATAAGCGCCTCCCTTTCTATACTGCTGTTGATGCATTGGATTATTTATTTGCTTTTCCTTTTGCTTATATTGAAAAAGTGTATTTTGCCTCTCAGTGTCTGTTTTACTGATTTATTTTATCTGAATTTATTATCTGCAAAGCTTTTGGATAAAGTAGTGTATTTTTACACTTTAGCAAGCAGTTGTTTTTACATCAAGGAGGTCAGTGGATTTTCCATCTAGTGCACTCAGAGGTAGTCTGGTCTGTTTCGATTGGTGAAACATTTCAGATTTCTGCATGTAGTTTTATTGGCTCAACGGTTTTTAATCAGCTTATCTTGTTTTTAGTGCCTTTATAAATTCCATACAATTGAGTAGTTCTTGGCTTATTTATATAAAGCAAAGTACCTTTATTGAATAATCACACTTTTATAAGCTGTTTAAAGTACACTGCTGTATCTGTATCTTTAAGTTTGTCTGTGGTAGCATTTCATATCTTCTAAGTTTGTTTATGGTATCCTTTCACTCCAGACACCCCTTTACTGTGTTTTTGTACTGGAAGGACTGGGATTGCTCATCTGGTGGTGGTAGGTGTTTGCCTGGTCTGTCTGAGCTGGGAAACACTCAAAAGGACACTAACCTTTTTTTTTGCACTCCTCTTATATACTGCAACTGTACTTCAGTTTCAAAAAAATGTACTGTCTGTTGCTGCTTTAAGTAGTTAATTATACTGTATTACCTTGTATCTGTCATTTGTAGGGCTGTTGTAGGTAGTTTGTGTGGTCATGCTACACTTGGGCTCCAAACCAGATACTCAACATTAAGAAGGTGTTTTGCTGCACCCTTGTGGCAGACATGTGCTAATCTACTGCATTTAACTGTTTTACTGCATTTATTGGAGCTTTTTTTTAACTGTTTTTTTTCTGTCTGTACCTACTTCATTATCTGCACTTCCTTTATTCTGTAATATTGCTTAGATAACATAGACTAGATCCAGACTTGCTGAATCTAGCCTGGTTTTGATACACTTGAACTCATATCCAGCCAATTTACATTAAGAAGGGCTCCCCTGCACCCTTACAGCAGAAGAGTGTGGATATAGCCTTGTCTGAGCTGGGGATTGCTGAAGAAAGGATCACTATGTGATTTTCTATTGGCAGACTAGTTTAAAATGGTTTAATTTCGCCTGTATGTAAGCCTTGCATTTGCGTGGGTTCAGGCTCAATTAACCAGAGCTGCTCTGTATTTGACGTCCTTTGCCAGAGGTATAGGTTTGAAACCAAATCATCCAAAGCTAAGAACAAGAAATTAAGTTAATTTTGAGCTTTATCTGCACTTTTTCAACTGTATTTAACTGTTTTACTGCACCAGTTGGTGCCTTTTTGACTGCTTTTTATTTGTCTGTGCTTGCTTTATTACCTGCACTTGTATTGCACTGTAATATTGCTTAGATAGCATAGACTAGATCTACAATTGCTGAATCTAGCCTGTGTTTTATACACTTGAACCCAAATCCAGCCATTTTACATTAAGAAGGGCTCCCCTGCACCCTTGTGGCAAAAGAGTGTGGATATAGCCCTGTCTGAGCTGGGGATTGCTTGAGGAAGGATCATTGTGTGATTTTCTATTGGCAGACTAGTTTTAATTTTGTCTGTATATGAACTTTATGTTTGCATGTAGCTGCACAATGCACAACTGGGGTTAGCGGTGCCTTGTATAGTGGCAAACTCCCAGAAACTATTTTTTCCATAGAAGTTTGTCAGTTGAACCCTCCCAAGATTCCCTGCTGTACTGAGTGCAACTCAGCTGTGCACTGCTGCACTGTGGGCAGCTCAGCTGAGCACTGAACAGCATCACCACACTCCTTCACCCCAATCCTCAAAAGAATAAGCCCTCTTGCTTAGTCAAATTAGTCCTAGAGCAAAAGCTAATCCAACTTGCCCACTCCCCAACTAGTGCTTACAGTTTAACCTGCTACAATGTCAGCTAGCCTGATTGACATGGGCATCTTAGGGTAATGTAGTAATTGCCTCATGTACACTGACCATCACTTGCTGCTAAAACAAACAAATACAGTATGTGAGAGATGTAACTATACTATGAAGCTGGAATCAGTCCTATCATGTAACAATAAACAAGACATCAAGCAGGTTATCAGCACACACACAGTTCTCCTATCACACAAAACAAGATCAAGTCACATAAACCCACCTAAGTGGAGGTACTCACTAAGAGCCTACTAAAGGACCAGAGACCTCCCAGGTGCAAACAGATCACACACACATACTGGAGCAAGAACAGACCCCACTTCACATAGCAACACATATACAAGTGTGTCAACAAATAAGCCCCTAAGGCAAAACACCTCAAAACCTAACATCTTGGTCATATGCAATTCCATAGTGAAACACACAGATGTCCCCCTCACCAGGGTGGACAAGGAGAAAGTCACAATTACTGGCTGTCAGATGCCAGGATCCATCAAATTATGCATGCAATCAAGTCACAATTACCGTTATGACTCTGTCATAGTACATGTTGGAGTGAATGACTTGAGACGTACTTCTCTGGACTATATGAAGACAGACATGACTAAACTCTCAGATTATGAGTCCCAGGCAGGTATGATGCTAGCACTAAGTAGCATTTTACCTTCACCCAGGATGATGCCACAGTACAGACACAACATTATTGACTTCAACAATTGGCTTAGCTACTGGTGTTAATCCAAGGGGATCCAGTATCTGCCAACCTGGGAAAACATGGTCGATAGACCATGCTGCTTTGCCAGAGATGGTCTTCACCTGTCTCCCCTACGTTTTCAGATACTGGCAAAGACACTTGCCTCCCCATACTGCCTTTTGTAGGCAATGTCAAAACAAAAAATTCTCGACATAAAGAAATCCATTTGAAACAAACTCAAGGTTGTGCTGCAACAGAAAACTGCACTCCCTGGAAGCACTCCTCCCTTGGAAGATGCTGACATCTGTGCAGCCACTAAGACTTGGTTCAAGGCTGCAGACAGTATCCCGGTCATACAAGGCTACAATGTCTTCATAGGTTCATAGGTTCATACTAGGCTATCTGCCCAAGGGCATTTATAAGCCTAGCCCATAGTTATGTGGCTTTAGTTTGAATAAAACTATGCCTATTATTTTTCTGTGCCTCTGTCAAGCAGTGACACTGAAGTAATCCCTGGGGTATATCTGCGATCTCCCATCCATTGGTCAAGATTCCTCTTGAACAAGGCCAGCGAGGTGCTCTGCCTCACATGTACCGGTATTTTGTTCCACAGCATAGGGAGTCTCTGGGTGATGAATCTGTCCCTCCAGCACGTTCTATTAATAACCGTGTCAAGGTTTAAGTCTCCCGCCCTTGTGGTTCTGAGGGATCTAGATTTTTTGAGGTGAAGCATATTCATCAAATCTGGGTTTGACATGGCCTCATATGTCAGGCACAGGTCACCTCTGAGCAAGCGGTATGAGACTGAGTAGAGATGGAGTTTTTTTAGTCGGGCAGCATAAGACATATTTTTGAGACCCTTTATCCTTTTGATGAGGAACTTTTGGGGCCTTTCAAGCTGCAGCAGGTGTCGGGTCAGATACATTCCAAACGGGGCATTGTACTCAATCATAGGTCTAATGAGTGATGAGTACAGGGGGACGATGACCTCCCTTGATCTAGATGTGAATCCCTTCATGATCAGGTGGGCAATATAGAAGGTTTTCCTAACTACTTTAGCAACATGAGTGTCAAACGAAAGGTTACTGTCAACCTGGGTCCCCAGATCCCTGATGTCTTCTTCTGTGCTCAGTGGATTGCCACCTATATGGTAGCTAGGGGTAACCTTGTTTTTCCCGAAGGGTATGACTATGCATTTCTTGGCGTTTAACTTTAGGCCATGGCTCTGGCACCAGTTATCCGTTTCTGTGAGGCCCTTCTGAAGGATATCTTTGTCAGATGTGTTTTCGACTATGGTGCCCAGTTTGCAGTCATCTGCAAACTTTGTCAGCCATAACCCTCCTGTGTTTGCTTGTACTTCAGAAAAGTAGATGCCGAACAAGAGTGGACCCAGGACTGAGCCCTGTGGGACACCACTTGTGACAGGCTTTGAGTCTGACATGGCTCCAGCAACTCTGACCCTGTGGGTTCTGTCACTTAGCCAGTTTGCAACCCATCTTCCACACATCCAGATCCCAAAATGAGCAAGAAAGACCCAAAGGTGGTGGTGTAGCCATCTTCATTAAATCCAAATACACCTCGAGGCTGGTTAAACAGTATGTCTCTCTAGAGCTACTACAGGTACAATTAAATATAGGTAAAACACCCTACCACATCATCACTAGCTGCACGTCCCCCACCATGAAGCAAGAGAAACACACAGACTACCTGAACTTGCTAGAATCACTTCCTATACAGCCAAATACTTTGGTCATGGGAGATTTCAACTATCCTTCCATAGATTGGACAACATACATGAGCAGAAACATGATTGCCCTAAGGTTTTTGGACTTTGTTAATTCAAATGCTCTGAAACATCTAGTCTGCACCCTTGCAAGGGGCTTGAATGTCCTGGACCTGGTACTCACCAACATGGGCAGTCACTTCACTACCCCCTGTGTGTTGCCCTCTCTGGTGATGTCAGATCATAAATCTGTCTCATTTGAAGTAAAGATTAGACTAGACACCTCACAGGAGAAAACAAACTGAAAAATTTATCCAAAGCAAACGTTAGCCTACTAAGCGAGGGTATAAAAAGTTTCAACTGCCCTGCTAGCACAACCAACAATGACTCCTATGCAGAGGAGTACACAAATGCCCTGTACAGACATTTAAAAAAACTGTATAGACTCAGCTGTACCTGTCAGGATCAAAACCAGGTCCTCCTGAAGAAACAGGCCACCCTGGTGGACCACAAGTATAAATAGGTTATATAACAAAAAGAAGAAATCGTTATCCAAGATCAAGAGGAAACTTACTCACCAGAGGAAGAATACCCTCCACAGCTTGAACAAGCAAATCAGATATCTTGTAAAGTCCTCTAAAGCCAATTACATGACTAAATTTGCATCCCTAGCTCAAGACAATCATAAGGCTTTTTTTAGATATGTATGAAATCTTAAAGGGAATGCTCAGCTATGTACCAAACTGATTGTGGACTGTACTACTCACACTAAACCCAAATATATTGCTAACCTGCTGGTGGACAGATTTGGTGCAAATTTCACCCCCTGTCCCAACCAGACATACCCCAAAGCATCCCTGTTACCAGTCCACTACCTAGTATCTCCAAAGACCAGGTCATATCCGTCCTCTCCAAGGTCAAATACACAGATTCCATGGGACCAGATAACATCCCAGGCTGCTTACTAAGCAATCTAAAACAAGACATAGCAGACCCACTTGTACTCTTTTCAACCATAGACTGAGCAATAACTTTGTTCCAGCAGAGTGGAGAACAGCAACAGTAATCCCCTTACACAAAGGGGTGCATCAACTAATCATAGGTTCATAGGTTCATAATCCTGGGAACTATAGACCCCACCAGACTTGTATGTAAGGTCATGGAAAGAATCATCATGGACCTTATCAACAAGGACATAGGAAACCTCCAAACTCTTGACCTGACCCAGTTTGTCTTTGTTAAGAGCAGATCTTCCTTATTAAAGCTAGTGGACTTCTTTGAGAATGTCACCAAAGCCCTGGATAAGGACAAAGCAGTACATACCACCTATCTTGACTTAGCCAAGGCCCTCAACACAATTCCCCACTCAGGTATCATTGAGAAACTCTTCCAGCTGGGGATTAACCTGTACATCACTAGATGGGTAGCAAACTGGCTCACTGACAGAACACTTACTGTCAAAGATGGGGATTCCACCTCCATCAGCAGACCAGTTACCAGTGGTATACCACAGGGATCCTTGCTGAACTCTCTACTATTTTTAATCTACTTCTTGGATGTCCAGGAGATAGTAGATGGCCAGTGACTTACCAAGTTCACAGATGAGTGCAAACTAGGTGCAATCATTGAGTCCCCCAACTATGTTAATACATTTCAAAAGGGCTAATGCAGACTAATCATTGGTGCCAGAGTCACAGTCTAAAACTAAATGCAAAAAAATGCACCATTATCCCCTTTGGCAAAGAAGTGGCCTCTGAAATTACATTATAAGCTCAAACACAGTAGTGAGAGACTTGGGAACGCAGGTTGACAGCAGTTTAAACTTTGATCAACATATCTCCACAGTGGTAAGGAAAGACTTCTACATTGTGCATCTCATAAATATGAGCATTGCATCCAAGACTAAGGATGTTATAACTCCTCTATACTCAACCTTCATCAGACCACTAATTGAGTACAGTGCTCTCTTTTGCATGTATCTCACCAAACACCTGCTAGAACTGGATAGGCTACAGAGGTTTCTAACCAAGAAAATTGAGTGCCTCCAAAACATGACCTACATGGAAAGACAGAAGGCCCTTTCTCTGTACTCTGTATCCTACAGACTGCTGAGAGGTGACCTGTGCCTGGCCTACAGAGCAATCTCTGACCCTGCCCAAATGGAAATGTTGCATGTCTGCAAATAAAATGGGGCAAGAGTCACTTGCTCCAGGGATCTCAACCTAGCCTGTGATATAAACAAATGTTGGAGAGACAGATATGTCTCCCATAGATTGCCACTTCCCTGGAATAATCTCCCACTTCACGTGAAGCAGAGATCATCAATCACCCTATTTACGTGCAACCTTGACAATTGGATGGGAGACCACATATTCACCACAGGGGTGGCACTTATGTCCCTCAAGAACAGTAGTATTCATGGTAATCACTGTTTTGCTCTGCTAACAACAACCATCTAACCATGGTCAACTAGAGAACAAGGGTATTATATGGCTAGGCATGTTAAGGGCCTAGGGCCATTAGCCTAGTAACCTCCTATGAATCTATGAACCTACTGTGTGACACAAAACTGAAATATATTTTTGCTTCAATGATTATTTTTATTACTATCAGACATCTGAGGTATGCAGTTAAAAATGGGACGTTTCTCAAGGGTCACTTGAAAAACTAGCTTGAATTTTCAGGGGGAAGAAATGTGACAAAGGAAAATACTGCCAGTCCAGCTATCTGGAATTTTGTAAATAATTCTATGTCATTTGTGAAAATGTATATGATTTATACTGAAGTGTGTGTAAAGTCTTCTTGTTCTTTCAGCTGCTCCCGTTAGGGGTCGCCACAGTAGATCAACTGTTTCCATTTCTTCCTGCCCTCTGCATCTTGCTCTGTCACACCAACCACCTACATGCCACTGTCTCCAACCCATATAACATAGTTGGTCTCACTACCCTCTTGTAGACCTTCCCTTTCACTCTCACTGGTACTCATCTGTCACAAATCACTCCTGACACTCTTCTCCACCCACTCCATCCTGCCTGTACTCTCTTCTTCACCTCTTTTCCACACTCACCATTACTCTGAACTGTTGATCCCAAGTGCTTAAATTCATCCACCTTCACCACCTCTACTACCTGCACCCTCAACATTCCTCTATCCTCCCTCTCATTCATACACATATATTTGTCTTAGTCCTGATGACCTTCATTCCTCTTCTCTCTAGAGCATATCTCCACCTCTTCAGGGTCTCCTCCACTTGTTCCCTACTCTCACTACAGATCACAATGACATCTGCAAACATCATAGTCCACGGGGACTCCTGTCTGATCTCGTCTGTCAACCTGTCCATACCATTGCAAATAAGAAAGGGCTCAGAGCTGATCCTTGATGTAATCTCACCTCCACCTTAAACGCATCCATCACTCCCACCGCAGAGTTCACCGCTGTCACACTACCCTCGTACATATCCTGTACCTGTCTCTTACATACTTCTCTGACACTCCTGACTTCCTCATACAATACCACAACTCCTCTCTAGGCACTCTGTCATATGCTTTCTCTAAATCCACAAAGACACAATGCAACTCCTTCTGACCTTCTCTGTACTTCTCCATCAACACTCTCAGAGCAAACATTGCATCTGTAGTGCTCTTTCCTGGCATGAAACCATACTTTTGCTCACTAATTATCACCTCCCTTCTTAACCTAGCTTCCACTACTCTTTCTCATAACTTCATGCTGTGACTGATCAGTTTAATCCCTCTGTAGTTACTACAGCTCTGCACATCACCCTTATTCTTAAAAATTGGTACCAAAACACTTTTTCTCCATTCCTCAGGCATCCTCTCACTTTCCAAGATTTCATTAAACAATCTAGTTAAAAGCTTCACTGCCATTTCACCTAAATACCTCCATGCTTCCACAAGTATGTCTTCTGGACCAACAGCCTTTCCATTCTTCATCCTCTTCATAGTTATCCTTACTTCCTCCTTGCTAATTCACTGCACTTCATGATTCACTATCCGCACATCATCCAACCTTCTCCCCTCTCATTCTCTTTATTCATCAACCCCTCAAAGTACTCTTTCCATCTGCTCAACACACTCTCCTCACTTGTGAGTATGTTTCCCTCATTATCCTTTATCACTCTTACCTGCTGCACATCTTTCCCAGCTCTGTCCCTCTGTCTAGCCAATCGGTGCAGGTCCTTTTCTCCCTCTTTAGTGTCCAATCTCTCATACAACTCTCCATACGCCTTATCCTTTACTTTCGCCACCTCTCTCTTTGCCATGTGCCTCATCTCCTTATACTCATGTCTACTTTCCTCATCTCTTTGACAATCCCACTTCTTCTTCGTCAGCCTCTTCCTCTGTATACTCTCCTGTACTTCTTCATTCCACCACCAGGTCTCCTTGTCCTCCTTCTTCTGTCCAGATGTCACACCAAGCACCTTTCTAGCAGTCTTCCTTACTAGTTCTGCTGTAGTTACCCAGCTATTCGGTAACTCTCCACTGCCTCCCATTGCCTGTCTTAACTCTTCCCTAAACTCCACTTCACAATCACCCTTTTTTAACTTCCACCATTTAATCCTTGGCACTGCTTTCACACTCCTCCTCCTCTTCTTGATCACCAACATCATCCTACAGACCACCATTTTATACTGCTTAACTACACTTTCCCCTGCCACCACTTTACAGTCTCCAATCTCCTTCAGACTGGCCCTCCTACATAGGATATAATCCACCTGTGTGCATCTTCCTCCACTCTTGCATGTCACCCTATGCTCCTCCCTCTTCTTAAAATACGTATTCACCACAGCCATGTCCATCCTTTTCACAAAATCCACAATCATCTGACCTTCTGCATTCCTCTCCTTAACACCATACCTACCCATCACTTCCTCATCCCCTCTGTTCACTTCACCAACATGCCCATTAAAGTCCGCTCCAATCACTAGTCTCTCACCCTTGGGTACACTCACCACAACTTCATCCAACTCACTCCAAAATTTCTCTTTCTCATCCATCACATACCCAACTTGTGGAGCATATGCACTAACAACATTCATCATTACACCATCAATTTCAAGCTTCATAAACATCACTCTATCAGACACTCTCTTCACGTCTAAAACACTCTTGTCAGGATCAGGTTACAAATGCAAAACATTACCTACAGTTACTTACTTTAGTAAAGACTACATCGGTTGCAAAATGTAAACATTAAGTGAGTTAGTGTGCAAATACAAAAGTTGTATATTTGAGGGTTGTAACATTCTTAACAGGCTGACATTTATATGGAAGATCTAGAGGCATTTTTTGTTGTGTCTTTCGGCTTATCCCGGTTAGGGGTCGCCACAGCGGAACTCCGGTCCGCTAATGTTTGGTAGTGGATTTTTACATGCCGAGTTACCAGCCCTGATGCACAACCTTCAACGAAGGTACACCCATTCACGCATGCCTCCACACAGAAGACGCTCTAGCTGAGAATCGAACGGGACAACGTCTTGCTGTGAGGTGACAACACTACTGCAGCACCACTACCGCAGCATTTACAATACTTAAAACTAGCAGTGCCTGCTACCTTTAGATTTATTTCATATAAAGAGTGATTTATAATGTTACATACTGAGATTTTTTCTTTAATATTTGAAAATGATTGGTTAGTAACAACTTTTGACTGAATTAAAGCTATAGTTTCAACATTATTTATAATTTTGTCTGATGAACCTTTCTTGAAAGATTATTTCTGTTTGCTTTCTCAACTGGAGAGCAGAAGAGAGAATACATAGCCACCCTTCAAATTAATGCGCGTGTGTGTGTGTGTGTGTGTGTGTGTGTGTGTGTGTGTGTGTGTGTGTGTGTGTGTGTGTGTGTGTGTGTGTAAATGTTTTGCTGATCTTATACACTGACTGGGGATGTATGGTTTATAAATAGATCTTACAGGAAGGCATTTATTTGGAGAATGAAGAAATGAATGGATCAGATTGAGGATACTAGCCTTAAGGCATGCTCAGTGATCACTAGCATAGGTTTAAGGATACTAAACTTAAGGCATGCTCAGTGATCACTAGCATAGGTTTAAGGATACTAAACTTAAGGCATGCTCAGTGATCACTAGCATAGGTTTAAGGATACTAAACTTAAGGCATGCTCAGTGATCACTAGCATAGGTTTAAGGATACTAAACTTAAGGCATGCTCAGTGATCATTAGCATAGGTTTGACGATGCTAACCTTAAGGCATGCTCAGTGATCATTAGCATAGGTTTGAGGATGCTAACCTTAAGGCATGCTCAGTGATCATTAGCATAGGTTTAATGATGCTAACCTTAAGGCATGCTCAGTGATCATTAGCATAGGTTTGAGGATACTAACCTTAAGGCATGCTCAGTGATCACTAGCATAGGTTTGAGGATACTAACCTTAAGGCATGCTCAGTGATCACTACCATAGGTTTGAGGATACTAACCTTATGGCATTCTCAGTGATCATTAGCATAGGTTTGAGGATGCTAACCTTAAGGCATGCTCTGTGGTCATTAGCATAAGTTTAGAAAAGGGCACAGCTGTTGTAGAACCTTTATGTCTATAACTTATAACATTCTGAAAACTCTGGATGAACCAGACTTGACGGTTCCCATCCATCTGGACCTTTCAAATGCATTTGATTCCAGGTAACATTAGAAGCTTATTTCTGAATGAGCACATTGCAGTATTGGGTCAAAAGAAGTGAAATGCTTAACTGACTGACTGGAAAATACCTCATCAAGGTAACAAATGATTATTCACAAAGTTATCATTGGCCACTTAGAAGAGAGTATGCTCTACATATTTTCTAAAATTACTAACTTGGAGTTTTATAAGATAAATAAAACTCTCGTGATTGTCAGCACAATCTTATGGATCTCATACAACACACAAAGAAATACTATCAATTAACTAATGGATAAATGCATACCTGTGAAGTGTTGAACCAGGTAATACTCAAGGGACTCAAAAAAGACCTGGAGAAAATTAAAATGATGCTATCTGTGTCTCATAATTGGTTACTCTGAAGGCAGTTTGGACATCAATGGCCAAATGCAATGCAGTTGGATTCAGTGCAATGTTTCAAGTACCTGTGAGTTTGGCTAGATACTTTACTGACATGTTCATATCATATGATATTAATATTATAATTATGACACACATTGCCCTTGCAATTTGCTACTGGTTCTCTAAGCTGTAAAGTAAAAAAGCCAAAGTTACGGTGGCTGAGGGAAGTTTGATTCCTACAATGGAATGCGTACTTCCAGTTCACAGGTTCACAGATTAGTACTAAGCTAACTGCCCTTGGGAGCCATTTTAAGCCTAGCCAATTATCCCTTGTGAGACTCAAACCCTGCACCTTGTGCTTGCAAAGCAAACACCTTAACTATTAGGCCACCCTCCCAAACCCAAGTTATCATGGCAACAACCCACATACAGTTAGAATTACTTCAGTGGATCCAAATAAAAAAAGAAGTTATGTCTTACCATAACGTTACATCTGTGTTATTGATCTTCATTCATTCATTACTTATGGGTTATCGGTTCCGTCCTCGGAACCGAGCCGGCCAATATCAAGCTCACGTCAGCCAAAAACTCTCGAGCCAAAGTCCTACCCAGAATGCTCTGCTCCCTGTTACCTCAGATCGAGTTTGCAAGTTGATAGATAAAAGTAGAGGCTACCTCTGGTCATAACAGACCTCCAAGAAAGGAGTACATGAGATCAACCAAGAACCTCCAGAAGGGGGATGGAGGGTGGGAAGTAATGAATGAACAAAGATCAACAACATAGATGGAACATTATGGTAAGACATAACTCCTTTATCTGATGTTTTTAATCTTCGTTCATTCCTTACTGATGGGTGGCCCTCATGGAAGGACATTCCTGTGCACCATGGAGCCAAAGGAAGCTCTACCTCTGGCGGCCAAGTCCAATTTGTAATGAAGACTAAAGGTATGAGGTTTGGCCCAAGTTGCAGCTGAGCAAATATCACTGAGGGAAGCCTTAGCATGGAAAGCTGCTGAAGTTACCATAGATCTTGTAGAATGTGCTTTGACTCTGTGAGGCAAGGTGAGATTTTTTTGTTGTAGATAAAGGTGATACAATTTCTCAACCATGAAGCCAATGCAACTTTTGATACAGGATGACCCCGTCTAGGTCCAGAAAAAGTCAGAAACAGTTGGTCTAATTTAGGTGTAGATTTTGTTCTGTCCAGATAAAATCGTATTTGCCTATGAACATCCAAGGAGTGCAGGCAATACTCTGTCTTGTTAGAATGGTTAGGGAAAAACACTGGGACATCAACAGATTGGTTGATAGATCGCTCTGACACCACTTTAAGATAGGGAGGTTTGATGCATAAAGCCTGAAGTTCTGACAATCATCTGGCCGATGAGATTGCAATCAGAAACAAAGTTTTCCAAGAGAGATATCTTACATCACAAGGGGATGCAGGATTAATGGGTGGAGCTGTTAAAGCTTGCAGAACCAACGCCAAATCCCAAGGCTGTATGGGTTCTCTAAAGGGAGGTTTTAGGTGGATAACCCCTTAAGTCTTATAGAGTCTATGTGACATAAGTGAAGAACCTTGAAAACCAATATGAAAATTTGAGATGGCAACCAAATGTACACGGATAGTAGAGGCAGACACCCCACAGTGGAAAAGATGTGATAAGTAATCCAATACCACTGAGTCCTGGGCTGACAAGGGGTTTATTTGCTTATTTGCAGCCCATAGAGAGAACCTCTTCCATTTGTTAAGATAAATTACTCTGGTGGATGATTTATGAGATGCAATAAAAATACTGCGCATAGGAGACGAAAGGTTTTCATGCCTGGCAATCATAGGAAGTGAAGAAACCAAGCTGTCACTTTCAGGGTTGTTAGATTGGGGTAAATCAGACCCTGCAGATGGGAGATCAATGTTGGGGATGGATTGAGGCTCCACAGTTGATCTAGCAGGTGAGACCAGAGGAAGGGAAACCATACTTGTCGAGGCCAATATGGAGCAATGAGGATCACTTTGCTCTTCAAGTGTCGTGCTTTCTTTAGAAATCGGGAGATGAGGGGCAGAGTAGGCTAGGCATAAAGAAGACCCGAGGGTCAAGCGTAGACTAGAGCATCCCTTGGTAACTGTCCCCAAGGGGGAATCAGGGCAAAGTAGTTTCTGCACTTGTAGTTGGTTGGGAAGGCAAATAGATCGCAGCAAGGCTGACCCCAGTGGTGGAAGATTTTTGCCGCTATCAGCGGATTGAGGGACCACTTGTGAGGCTGTAGTATGCACCTGCTCAATTTGGCTGCTATCACGTTAGAGCTCCCGGGAATGTGCATTGCAATCAGAAAGTGGTTGTGAGCTATCGCCCATTGCCACATTCCCAAGTCTTCTCAGCATAACGGGTAAGATCTGGTGCCCCCTTGTTTGTTGATGTACCAGATCACTGACATGTTGTCTGATTGGATCGCAATAATCCCTGACGGAAGGATGGGGTGAAATGCTTGCAATGCTAGAAGCACCACCCTCAGTTCCAGGACATTGATATGCAAAAGGGCCTCTGTCTCTGACCAGGTTCCTTGAACTGTGTTTCCCTGACATAGCCTCCCCACCCCATCAGGGAGGAGTCCGTGGTCACTGTGGCTATCGGTTGAAGGGGGGGGTTGAAAGGGTGAGACCATTGCTGGGAATTTCGAGATGTCCACCAGAGTAAATCTTGCTTGCATCTCTGAGTCACACTTATTTGGAAAGACAAAGGGTGTTGTAGAGGGTACCACTGAGTGAGAAGTAGCCATTGAAGAAGTCTCATGTGAAATCTGGCTAGGGGAACAATGGTAATCGAAGCTACCATTGACCCCAATAGCTGAAGTACAGATCGAGCTGAGGATTTGTGGTGACAGAACAGTGGTTGAACTTGTTGTCTTATTCTCTGAAGTCTGTGTTCTGGAAGGGATGCTGTGCAATTTCTCATGTCCAACAGTACCCCTAAGAATTCCAAAGACTGGGTTGGGGTTGTGTTGGATTTCTCCCAGTTTATAGTGATTCCCAGGCTTTGAGCTGTTAAGAGAGTATACTGTAGGGCTTCTTCCAGTAGACGCTTGATGGGGGCGGTAAGGAGCCATTCATCTAGATACGGAAATGCCTGGAATCCTTGAAGTCACAAGTGAGCGATAACCACTGCCATGCATTTTATGAACACTCTGGGGGCTGCAGAGAAACCGAAGGGCAGGGTTCGAAACTGGTAGTGACTGGCTCCTATACAGAAGCAGAGGTATCTTCTTGAGTGTTTGTTCATTTTTATGTGGTAATACACATCTTAAAGATCTACAGAGCACATCCAATTGTCTTCTTCCAGAAAAGGAAGGATAGACTGAATGGTGACCATCCGGAATTTTTCTGTTTTTACAAATTTATTTAGTGTACTAAGATCCAGAATTTGTTTCATGTCCCCTGTTTTTTTGGCACTAAAAAGAACCTTGAGTAAAATCCGGATCCTATCTGGTCTGGGGGGACCATCTGGATGACTTTTTTGTAGCAGATTTTTGATTTTGTGTGCTGCTGTTTCCCTTTGACTGGGTGGAATGTCAGGTAACACTCTTGATGAGACTGGGCAAAGATGGAAGGGGATGTGATAGCCTCGGGATATAATACATTGTACCCAAGAGTCAGTTGTTATGTTTTGCCAGGCAACAGGGTACAAGGAGAAATGACTCCCAAACACTTCCAGAGGTGAGCAGTCGGGCAGCATTCCAGGAGAGCTGATAGGGTTGGCCAGAGAAAGTGTCTCTGGAACCCCGGTTTCACAAACCTCCTCTGCCCCAAAAGGGGCATCTTCCATTGGAGTTTCCTCCTTTGCCTCTAGGGGAAAACTCAGCACGTGCATCCCAGAAAGAATCCTGTGATTTCTTGTGCCAGATCTTTCCACTCCTCTGATTTCTAGAGTAGAATCGCTGAGGGGTGGAGTGTCTGACACCAATGGCAGACAAGGTCTTGCCATCTTGTTCACACCGCGACAGAGTATTCTTGACTTTAGGGCCAAACAAAGAAGTGTCCTCTATAGGGGCATTCATGAAGGAAGCCTTAAAGGAGTCTGCAAAGTCACAAAGGTGCATCCAAGCATGTTGCCTGACAACAATTCCTGTGCCTGCCGCTCTAGCTGCCCCTTCCACTGTGTGAGAAATAAGATGCATGGAAGAGTTGGAAATGGACTCTAGGGTGGCTATCTGAGAAGCTACATTATCACGGACTTCATCAGAAACAGCTCCTGCCAAGGTTTCAGGGAGCTTGTTGATAAGATCTTGCTGAAGCCTGGTAAAATGTGCCAAATAATTCAAAGACCTTACGGTGAAGGTCGAAGAAGCAAACACACGCTTCCGTAATCTGTCAGTCACCCGGGACTCCTTGTTGGGTGGATGGACAGTTTGGTTTTCTTCTGCCAAATCCTTCTTAGTAGCAGCTGCCACCACCATAGCATCTACTGGGAGACCACGTGACCGGTGGGGGTGTTTGGCAGGGGAGTGATAAAATTTTATCTGGCCTCTTAGGTATCGCTTCCTTGGTATCAGGAGCCTTCCATGCGCGGTGCACGATAAGCTGGATGAGCTCATCGGCAAGTGGAGTGATCCAGGAGGTAGGGGGCAGTGCACAAAAAGCTTGCAGGAATATGGATTCCTCAGAGGAAGGATTAGAGGGCTTCCAGTCACCCCCTCTGTCTAAGGATCAAGAAGATGTCACCAAATGACACCTCATCACTGGGTGACTGTGGGGACCCTTCTCCATCAACAAAATCTGTATCTTCAGTCAATGAGTCCTCAGTGGAGTCAATGTGTTTTCTCTTACACGATGCTTTGTGGGGTGCTTCCTCAGTGGGAGGTTCTGGGGAAGACTGCAAAGAGGGGGTCTCCTGAGGAGGAGAGACCTGAGGTTCTTCTGCCCTGTGTCCAGGAGTTGAAGCTTTTGGCAGCTGCGGCACAGAGTGGGGAGATGACTCTGACAAATGAGCTTTGCCAGCAGTGGCAAGCGCCCTCTCCATGGTCTGGAAGGCTGGCCCACCCAAGGAGCAATAGGAGCCCGGAACCAAGCACGACAACCTCGGAACCGGGGTCACACCCCACCCCAACAAGCCTGTCCCCAAATCAGGAGTCTCAAGAGGACCTTGAACTATAAGAGAGAGAGCATCCCTGGAAAGTGCCATAAAAAAAAATCAGCATGGAGCCAGGAATGCCCTCCCCGATTGCACAGCCACTGGCCTGAGACCACAAGGATGACTCTAGTTCCAAAGTGAGATCCACTATTAGAGTCAGAGGGAGGAAAGTTGCTGTCAGAGTAATAGGCTTTGAAACTTTAGTGGAAGGAGGAATTGAGGCAAAACATGAATGAGGGAATGTGGACTTCAATGGTTGAGAGAGACCTCTGGCCACAAGCAACTGGTTAACAAGACGCAACACATCCTGCTCTGAAAGACTCTTCGTTGACCTCATGGAGAAGGCTGATGGCGATTTTGGCCTTTCTTGGACTGGACTATACTCACTGCTTGCAAAAGGATTCAATGAAGGGGAATATTTGGCCCTTGCTAGTTCAATAGGTGCAGAGCTCAGAGCCAAGGAAGTCTGTACTGAAGAAAACTGTGTGGAAAAGGTCAGCGCCAAAGATGTCAGCACCGTAGCAGTTGAAGGTGTCTGCACCATAAAGGCAAAGGTCTGCCCCGAATGGTATGATGCCATAGTGGAAAGTGTCTGCACCAGCAATAAGGACGGTGCTGAGGACGACTGCACTGAAGTACATGTCGATGCCAAGAAAGTCTGCACCGTGGAGTACAGAAGAGTCATACTTGGAGCCAAAGGAGACAGTACCAATGGTGCCATAGGGGACTGAACCTGTACTGATGGTGCTGTTAGGGGTTGCGACAGAACTGTTAGAACCATAGTTGTCTGCACCAGGAACTCCGGTGCCGATACTGATGAAGGAGACATGGCTGTAGTCAGGATCATTTGGGGTGGTGCCAAGCCTGGAGCCGACAGGGTCACAGGTGGCAGCATCAGAGTAGTAATCAATTTCACCTTCTTGTGAGTCGACTCCCTACGATCTCCAAAGGGAGAAGGCAGGAGTGACTTTGATGAAGAAGAGGAAGAACACCTCTTATGGGGTTTAATAGGAGAGGGTGAGCCCTCCAACTCAGAAATAGCCTCAGAGAAAGGAGACTTAAGGAGACCTTTCAAAATTAACTTATTCTTCCTCTTGTTGAGAGTCCTGGTAGAGAAGTTTTTACAAATACCACACGGAGGATCTACAGTCATGTGGGAGACATTAAGACAGTAGACACATAAGTCATGGCCATCAGAAAGTGGTAACTTACGGCCGCAATCCTTGCACTGCTTGAAACCAATGCAACTTTTCTTATCCAACATAGCTGGTGTGGAGAAGAAGCACAGTAGCAAAAGGAAGAATAATGGCTACCCAAGAAAAGGGTAAAAAGAGAAAAGGAAGGATTACGAATAATGATAATGGAGAATTACCACAAGGTATGAAAAGAGGGGAATAAAGGGAAAAGACTAAAGGGAGAGAGTCTAAAGTGTGTGATAAGGTAGGAAAATATTAGAATAAACTTTTGAGAACATTTTAGAGTAATAACAATATATAAACTGTTAAAAGATTAAACACTTAGCTGAGAGAGTGGCTTGACACAGCTGTTCAGCAATGGGCAAATGAGATCTGAGGTAACAGGGAGCAGAGCATTCTGGGTATGACCTTGGCTCAAGAGTTTTTGGCTGACGCGAACTTGATACTGGCTGGCTCAGTTCCGAGGACGGAACCAATAACCCATCAGTAAGGAATGAACGAAGATTAACAACATCAGATTGTGTAATTTTATTAATTTTATATCTGAATCAATTAAAATGCATCATTACTGTGCCATTCTAGCTTAAGTTAGAATGCTTCCAACATGATCACTTTTGACCAATGCAGATTTAAAAAAAAAATGCCGAATTAAAATGTATGCACGATCACAGAGATACAGTTTGGCAAGTTAAAGAGACTTAGACAGACTTTTACATTTACAGCAGTGCTTTCCTATTATTTTTATTTCAATTACTCTAAATCTAGAATTCACTTCCAAGTGTTTTTAAAATTATTTTGCCCATAACATTGTTTAATAAAAGGCTTAATCTATAACATTTTTGCAAAAGGCTTAAAATGTTGTTGATTACTGATGCCTCTTGCAAGTACAAAGGCAAAAAAGACATTGCGGTGATAATGTTATTGCTGATATCTGTACTGTGTTTATTTTGTACTAAGCTACTTACTATATATTAATGAATTTGAGTTTGCCTAATACCATTTATTATTGTCTGTATGTATCTAATTTCAGTTTATTTTTTTTTTTCATCTAGGTTCCCTGTTCCCTCACAGCTATTGACTGTACAGTTTGTTTCCCAGCTGTAGTGCCATCTTTGCAGAGTCTACATGTCCACTCTGAAATAATCTGGGTTTTCCATTTCCTGTAGTTTTCTCCTTCCTACTATAGTATAACATCAACTACCCTTTCTTCTATGCCTTACATGATGTCTCAACTTTTATAAACAATTACTTTATCAACTTTAGCAATTACTTTTCTGTTTTGTATACTATGCAATGCACTATGCATTATGAATCAGTGATTCCCATCTAAGGCATTTGGAATGTTCTTGTGATCTGCCTATAATAATCAACATAGTGTATTAACAATAAGACCACTGCAGAATGTCATAAATGTATCTCATTCAGTGAGGGCAATGGACCTATGGTCCTTTACAGAGCTGATTGAGTGCAAGAGTGATTTTAGTGAGGCAGATGTGAAGACTGTCTTCAAAAGACAGCCATGGTATTACTTTATCTCTATGAGTGGCATGGAAAAGAAGCTAGCCTCACACAGATTGGCAACATAGAACAGCAGTAAAGTGGCTACGATTTTCCCTGGGAAGGCTTTGTATTTATCCTTCACATCTAGCCAGAGCATCTGGAGTGACTGAGACCCAAGCATCAGTTTCATACATCTCTCATTATGCCAGTTGATGTAGCTCATCCTTGTATTTACTGTCCAACAAAAATTGTTTTTTCCGAGTCCACATTGCATACGTCACAAATGCAGCCACTGTTGTCAGAAGGTAAATGGACATTTTGTCCTGCAGCATTGGCAAATTAATGGCAATATTTGGTTTGAAGCTTTTAAAATTGATGCCCTTGCTATCCAGAAGGTCTGACAACAGGTGAGACATGTGCTTCACTCCACTGTCAGCATGGCCTCACAAAATACTCAACAATTAAAACAAAAGTAAGTCTAAGGAGCCTGTACTTTCCTAGTGTCATATTAAATATACACGCTTTGGAGTTTTCTTTCTTTATTATTTATTTATTTATTTATTTAACATTTGTTTACCAGGAAAGTCTGACTGACAGAAACCCATTTTCAGCAGAGGCCTGGAGAGAAAAGTTCCAAATGATACATGAAAGTTAAGACAATTTACATGAACAAGATAAAAAAACAGGTATTAAAGCACACAATAATAACTGAATACTAAATAAGTACAGAGAGGTAGATACAATAACAAATACAAAATAAGTACAGAGAGGTAACTAAATCAAAAAGTGCTTCAACAAAGTATTATTTTAAGGGTGTGCACACTTATGCAACCAGCTTATTGTACATTTCTTATTTTTTATATTTTTCCCCCTAACAGATTTGTTTGTTTTTCAATTGAATTGTACAGGTTATAGCTCACATTAAAGGTGGAAAAAGTGTTGAAATGATTTATTGTGGTCTTATTTTTTTTTGATATCACAAAAACCTGTCATTTTAACAGGGGTGTGTACACTTTTTATATCCACTGTATACATCAAGTAGGAGTAAGGTAAAGAATGAAGATCAGAACATTAGATGCAAGGAGATGCTTAGAAGGATGGGACAGTTATGGGTGTAGAAATATGGAAAGTCTGTTACTCCAATATGCTAGTGGTTTGTAGATAAAATTCCTGTTTTAGGAATAGAAAGGAAACCCCTAGAGAATGAATGGAGTCTAATGTTATCTGTTAAAAACTCTGGTTTACAACTAGCCATGGGGGGCAGCATTTTCAGCAATTTCAGCTGTAATCAGTGAACAAATTTCTATTTTAAATACTCGGCTCAACCCTTACAGATCAAATGTCAATTCAAATCTTATATTCCATCATACCATTGGCCATACTAGTCACCCATTCTTTTGTCTCTAATTGCTTCTGAATGGTAGCCATTCTTCCACTTTATGTAGCTGTTATTTTACTTTGCTTCTGAGTGCTACATTTACTTTTCTGTGCGTATTTATTACAGCATTATCATTAGATTTTTATCAGAATATGATATGTTCCTACCAAACTTCCTAAGCCAGTGAATAAATCACAACAGTCATGCAAGATATCACAGGCGGTTTTATATATTATCTGAAATGTCTCTGTGACACTGGGACTGATTTTAAACATTCACACTGAATTATTTTTATTGTTGCTCGCTTTTCCAAAGCCTCCTAACTCAAAATAACAATAACAATAATAATAGTAGTTGACTGACTGAACTTCCTGTACTTCCATGTCACAATTGCTCACCAAGTTATGGTACTCAGTGGCCAAACTCAATTAACAATATACACACAGCTTTCTCTTGAGTACCAAACTGATACAAAGTTTTACAAGTATTTTCTAATAAGACTATTCACTGTAACGTTAATTCCGCATTCTTTTAATCTTGAGTATATGTTTTCATAAGACAGTCAGAATTGCACACATTTCATTGTCTCTCTCAGAATTCACCATACCAAGGGCCAAATTCATGAACAGCTTCACTAAGTTAAGAGCTACACAAATGATTGAGTGCTATTTCATAAGGGTAAATGGCATAATATGCTAATTTCAGCATAAGTAGCCAAATTGCATGTTTATTAACCAATCTAACATGGCAGAGCTATTCAGGAAGCTGTAAAGAAATTGTGTGCACTCAATGTAGCCATTTGCCCTGAAATCCAAAACACTTTGGATTACGGCCATGATTACACTTAGAAAAAAAAACATGTTAGCAATTGCTGCTGCAGTTATAAACGTGTATGTGCAGCAGGCTTTAATTCAAGGCGCTGCTGCTACTGCCAGGCCTCAGTCAAGAAGAAGAATGGTGCTTAAACCCCGTTTGACTTACAATGGACTGCATGGCACAGAAATTGTAGAGCAATACTGGGTGGACAGGGAAAGCTAGAAGAAAAATGCAACCTCTGCTTCCTCACTTAAGACTCCGGAGAAATAATGAAGAAATTATCCCAGTGGAAACAAAGGTATGTGTAGCATTACATAGACTAGCTACAGGTACTTTCTAGAGACCTACAGGTGATGTATTAGGGTGCCACAGGCCTCAGCTTCCAGAATACTACCTACATCAGTTTATAAATGCAATGCTAAAGCATGTGAGGATATGTTTTCCACATACCCCAGAGGAGAGAGCAAGAACTATGCAGGAATTGTATGTAATGACACACTTCCCTGATTTTTGGGGTATTATAGATTGCATACACATGGAATTAAAAGCCCCACCCAGTGAATATGGAAGGAGGTGCAATAACAGGAAAGGATATCATTCCATAAGCTGTGAGGTTGTCTGTAAAGCCCAAGGGATCATCTAAAATGTCTGGGGAGGTAACTCAGGCAGTTTTCATGAATCACACTTATGGCACACCTGTGAGGTATGCACAAGGTTTGCTAGGGATGACTTTCCACAAAGGCATCTAGTGGGGGATGCTGCTTATGCACTAGAATTGTGTGTAAGACACCCATGAGAAACCCACACAATCCCACAAAGCAAGGATACAATGATGAACATGCTCAAACTAGGAATATCGTAGAACGTGTATTTGACTTGCTCAAATCAAGGTTACAGTGTCTAGACACTGCAGGAGGTTTCTTGCAGTATGATCCAGCAACTTTTGCTGAAATACTCACAGTCTGTTCCTTGTTGCACATTATCAGTCACAGGAGACAGCTTCAACAAGGACAGCTAGGGGCAGGACCACAGTTCCCAGTACCACAGTCTGAGCCAACAGCTCTGACAGATACAGACAAGGAGTCTGACAAAGAACCACCAGCCACAGATGCTGCCAACAGACATAGGTATGCACAATATGAAATGGCTCTCACTAAGAGTCAAAAGACGAAACGCACTGAATATCTAAATGAAAGAATGACAGCCTTAGCACATACACATATTAAAAATGATGCATGCTAAATTGCACAACCTTTACATAACCATGCAGTAGTTGTAGTATGTTAGTATCAGTCACAAGCAAGCCCCCCCCCCAAGGAGATATCTTGCATCTGCATTATTACCAAGGTAAGCCTGGAACCCGTATAGAAAAGGTAATACAATTATATAACTGATTACTGTGTTATACAAAATTCTCATATGTCCCTAAGGTGATACATGCCCCAGGTGTACAGTAATGTCAGTAATAGCTTATGTGTGATCTTTGCAAAACAAAGTAATGGATTTTTCCCACTCATGTGCATCAAGTATTTCAGTTGGTCACACTATATAAACCAGTGAGCAGGTCAACGTTAGCATCATTTACACAAGTATAACAGTAAGCAAGGCTTAAACATCTACTTTGACTGCATGAGTAATAACAGTAATAGAAATACAGTGAGGGCCAACAATTACAGAAGCAATCATTCACAACTGATTATGAACTACAATTAAAAGCATTTATTCTGCAATACATTTACATTAAAGGAAGGCTCTCAGTAAGCAAGCATTAACAATCCACTCTGTGTATCGGACATATATGCAACCAGGAGTCACAAATAATTGTGCAAAGGGCAGGACACAGTCATCATCACTTGCACAAGGTTGGGGGGACAGCAGTGCAAGCCTGACACCAAAGCAGTGAGTGTGCAAGTAAAACAAAAACGCATTCCTTAAGTATCCAATTTTCAAGGCCAGTAGCAAGATTTGTATAGCAGTCAATGGTACTACTCAGATAAGTAGAGGGAGTGAGTGTGTGTGTGTGTGTGTGTGTGTGTGTGTGTGTGTGTGTGTGTGTGTGTGTGTGTGTGTGTGTGTGTGTGTGTGTGTGTGTGTGTGTGTGTGTGGGCTCACACGTTTGTGGTATGGTTAAGTATTTGTTGAATGTGTGTGTGTTTGCTTAAACAAAATCAAGCACTGTGCTAGTACTACATCCTGCCATGCCAGACAGGTGATAGCCATGCATGGTAGACTAGTCATTTCTGCATCTTTGCTCCTGACCATGAGAACTGCCTCTACCAGGAGTTAGACCGCTAGTTCTATGGCCCTGGATGGAAATTGGAGTATTACCTGAATGTGAGTGATGCCTGCTGGATAAGCTCTCATCATGACTCCATCCAGGATGATGACCATGTGGCTTACCATGTGTGGGTGTGGATATGGCAATCACTGATGTAGCAGTGAAAGTAGTGCCAAAATGGAAGCAGGATCTTGCACAGCAACATTGGCTAACACCAGATGTAGCAACTCTATGGCCATGTGAATGCTGACCTTCCCCCAGCATATGTTCCATTACAGACACTGCATGATCCAGTGCATCATTCATTCTGTCCAAGAGGTCACCCACATGGGTCAGGCAATGCCGCACTTCAGAATGCACAATGTTTAGTACTTACACTGTCTCTTCTGAGGTCCTTTTAGAATGTGTCTCTGCCTCCACAATGGCCATACACATACGCCATGTGGCACCTAGTGACACACCAACATCAGACGAAGGGAGCTTCCTCCGAGAACCTCTACCAACCCGCCTGTGTGTCATCTCACCATCAAGATGGCTATGGGAAGAATCAACCAATTCTGCAACTGGTGCAACTGCACCACCCTGATCAACTGTGTCACCCTCAACCTGTCCATTGTCTGATATCTCTATGTCATGGGTATGCATAGGCATACTGACTGTGTCTGAAATAGGGACAGGAGATGTTGCAGGTGCAACTTCAGTGTTAGACTGACCCTCTGCACTCCAGACTGTGCCTCTTCATCATCACCATCATCATTAGAGGCTACCAATACTCTAACATCAGGTGTCAGGAGTTCCAGAGTGGCACTAGCAGGATCACCTATGATAACAAGTAAGCAACACAAAAAAAAAGAAAAATAGAATAAACAATGATTAAACGTATGCTATGTGAAATGTATATTAAAAATTAAAATATGCTAATGAAATGAAATCAAATAATTTTCAGTTACATATACATCTACCTTTTGGACAGTAATAAGAATATAGAAGGTACAGGTGGTTGTGCAATAATAGACCCACATGATAAATATTGCACAGCAAATAAAAGAAGAAACAGAAAACAATTGCCTTTACAGCTGCAGAATAAGACACATCTCATACAAATCTTTCCTGCACACTGGACTCCCCCATTCCCCCCTCCTTCTACCTCTCCCTCTATGTCTCCTCTATCCACCGGTGTATTTGTTTTTTTCATAGATAGATAGACAGATAGATGCAAAATGACAATTATTTAATTATATTGTGTACCTGGAAGTTCTGTAGTAGACACAATTGGTTGTCTTCTAAGTCAGCCCCAATATCAAGGATTCTGTGCAAACCCTGTGATGAGCTGTCTGGATTCCTGACAGTGGAGAGGAGATCCTCGTTTTCATCCAGTGGTTTATTGGTAGGAGGAACACCTCCATAGCTATGTTCATGGGCAATTTCAACTGGCCGATGTCTAGCCACTGTAATCATATCACTGTCCATATGTCTTATTTTGGAATATGTACATCCATGGCCTCCCACTGCATTTACATTGTTCATCACCTCCTCCCAGATATGGTCATGGGAGAACTTGTCTACCTTGCCTCTCTCAATAGGAATGACCCATGGTGATGTAGGGTCAGAAGGATCACATCATTCTCAGGGTCAGTGTATGGCAGTTTATGGGGTGCAGATGTCTTGGACACCGTAGCCCAGTATACAAGGAAACATAATAAGAAAGAAAAAAAAATACATAAGTAAAAAAAAAAATCCAATTGCCAACCCCCCTCAAATAAAATGATGAATATATCCATCCATCATACACAAAATACAAGAAAAGGAAGGCTCATTATGAGTACACACAACTTAATACACATTCCCTACCCTCCACAACTACAAAAGAGAGAAAGAACTTGTTAATAAATGTATGGCAGGACAAACATTTCTGTCCCTCTGTAGTACACTGCAGTAATAACAAAAATAATCTACACCTGTCGAGGAAAATTTGTTAATAGTTTTGGTGTGATATCCAGTTCTGTTGAGCAAAGCCAGGTAGATATCAGACCCTTAACATAATTGTCTGTACTAATAATGCAAAAACATATGACCTTGATAATAAGAAATACAACATTGTTCTGAACAAAGTGGTGAGCTTTCAGGATTGAAATTTCCATTAAATTGTCAGCATTATGTAGAAAAATGCTGGGCATACATGCCAGCTACTGAGAATAAATAGACAGTAAAACAATGCTACTTGTATTGTGAAATGCAATCCATAAGCAAGATTAAAATACATTAATATTTTCATAACATCAGTCTTTACAGCAAGACAGTTTTGAAAGCAGCAATAAGTTTTCAAACCAAATAGCAGTATTGAGATCTGTGGAGCCAAACAGTCTTCCCTATTGTGATATAAGTTCCTTACCTACACTGTTACCTTTGTATAGTGCAGATTCTGCACACTCAGCACTTTGAGTATGCAAATGAGGTGTGAATGACTTAGCATTCATGAATTCCAAAATTTGCACTAAGTGCAGGGAATGTAAACAATGTGTAAGTACCTACATAACTGCATGCACGCACTCTACCTCTGATGACCACTAAAAAGTGTTACTTGCTAAGTACTTGCAAGTGATTAGTTTGGCTGCAGTATCAATCAGGTTTTCACAGTCAGTCCTCTTAATGTACACTTACCAAGAGTGTGTCAGGGAGAAGGGACTTACAAGAAAGTTTGTGACTACATTGACTGACTTAGGCCACTTAGGACAGCAACATTCCTAACATTTAACATTTATATGAATTGTTTATGATGACAGTTTCTACCACTGAGTACATTGTGTCTGCAATTCTATGGAAGTAGATTATTCATTGAAACATATGTCAACTGCAAAACAAAACACATAGCAGTCTTGTTAGAGAAGCATAGATAAGAGAATGATGTTGACAAAATAAAAAGAAAAAAAAAAGAGTTTTAGTCTTCATTTTTTATTTTATATTGTGTGAGGAAAGATTACATTCCCTGTTGCCAGTATCACAGCCATTAAAATTACAAACGACAAAGGTCAGACCTTGGTTCTGTTACACTTTGATACTATATCACATCTTGAGTGTATGTAACCTCCTTTTCATCTTCACAGTATAAGTATGTATGTGTGGCGCATACTGATAAGAATCTCAAGCCTGCCTTGGGAATGCCTTGCTCTCCTGGGGAATCTAATCCTGAGATGGTGGTGTTTGTGAGAAGATAATGACATTTAAGGGGCATATATTCATGGTGAAAGACAAAAAAAGTTGAGGAATACCAGAACTGCACATTTTAACTATTTGTTTTATAATGTTTCCCTTATTTCAGCAAAACTTTTTTTTCTTGTTTCTTCATTGTTTGTGCTCCATTTGGCATTGCATGCTTGACTGGCAGTGGTCCCTAGTAGTGAACTACAGTTGACTTCCTAAGGAAAAAAAATGAAAATTTTAATTTGGGTTGCCTTCTGTAGTGCAAACAAGCCTGGTGCTGGTGCATAGATAGCGGCACTCTGGATACTAATAAGTGAATACATTCAGCAAGTCTGGTAAGTGTCTCTGTGTCACAAGGTGTACATGAGGTGAGTGTAGAGACATAAAACAGATGATGTAGGGTTCAAATCCAATGTACAGATGTTTTTAATACTGGATTTGGAATAATTATTGATACCCAATGCTGTAAATGAAATGAACAGGCCAAAAATTGTGATACATGCCTAAATATCTTACCTGTAGTATATGTAAATGTATGCTACACAGGTGTGTTTGCTGTAAACTCACCTTTTCTCATTACTAATAATAATATGTGCTATGGATATTGTAAGATATAATGTTTTATAGTGTGTTAACACAAAAGTAGCAAAATGAGTAATGTGAACATATGTATCATATATGCTGAAGAAATTATCCATATATCCTAATTTATCATCACAAGACATATACAGTACATTGTAAACTTTGTCATGGGTAATTATACTGTGGCAAGAATGGCCTCCTAATTTTGTCTGTGTCCCCTTTCTGAGCAACTGCCATTAAATGAAATCCTGATTATATGTAACCTAAATGCTACTTTTGATGGTGCAAGCAGATGTGAAAAAGAGACTGTGTTATGCTGCTAATGTTACAACTGATTTGCTGCCTGCTACATATATCCATTAAATGTGTTAATGTGGTTCTTTTTTAATTTTTTATAATGCTCTTTGCATTTGTACTCCAGCCAGCAGCGCACAAACACAGTTTACTTCCTGAGGAAAAAGTGAAAATTTTAATTTGGGATGTCTTCTGTAGCACAAACTAGCCTGGCACCAGTGCTTGTCCATCAGCACTCAGTGAAGAAAATGGACCTGTCAGGCAACTTTCTGTGTGGCACAACGTTTAAGTGCAGTCAGCTTAGAGAAAAAGGGCAGGTGATACAGGACTCAAACCCAGTTAAATGATAATTTTAAAAAGGGGGGTCTGAATACATATTTACACACATTTTGTTATATCACTGTGTTGCCGTTTGAAAATCAACTATTCTCAGTATTGCTAACAACATGTAAACTGTTGACTGTCCCCTTTCCCCTTATTTGGCGTTACCTGCAGTCCAGGTAACTTGTGTCAGAAATTAAAGCTGTGATGTGGCAAGGAGGTGTGAGAAGGATGAATTTGTCACTGTAATGCAGTTCTTGTTCTGGTCATTTCTACATATACCATTTGACTGGTTTAATTTTTATTTAATGTTAATGCTTTTTGTAATTGTGCTCTTGTCAACAGCCTGCAAAAATGGTTCACATCCCAAGGAAAAAAAAAACTGAAAAAAATTTCATTTGGACTGCCTTCCATATCACAAATGAGCCTGGTGTTGGTGTGCAGACATCAGACTCTGGATAGTAATTGCTGAAAAATTCTACCTGTCAGCTAACTATCCCTGTGGCAAAAGATGTTAAGTGAAGTGTGAAAGAGGTCAGCTGATGCACAGTTCAAATCCATTGGACAGGTACTTTTACAGAGGGGTCAGAATGCCAAATGTCACAGTAAATACATATGTGTATCATAACTGTTTACTGCTACAAATGTATCAGTGATGCTTGCTATAGAAGCCCAATATAATGTGCATAAATTATGTTAAACTTGAAAATGATGATATTTAATGTAGAATGCACATGAATGGGTATGGTGTGTGCAGTATTTTTGTTAAACTTCTTTTGAGTTATTACATAAGTGTGTGTTTATGACAGTATCTCTTGTGAAGTATGTATGCAGCCTAACTTGCCATGTTTTACTCAGGTTATGAGACTGCATGCATCTAAGATGCATTTAAAAACACAAGCACAAGCACAAACATCACCTTTTATATAGAAATGCATTCCCATGATTAAGTAAAATCACAGATATACAGGCACCTCAAGTATTTCTCCATTCAGTCTTAAATTATTATACATATAATTACCATGTTAAAAGTAAGTTATCTTGTGGCAGTTACAATTACTGATCAAAGTTTAACATTTTATCCTTTTTTCTCTTAGGTTTGATGTACTCAGTGCCAGTGTGTCTTACAAGCCATTGCTGTGCTTCCAATTGCTCAAATGCAGCTGGCAAGGCTGTGTATCTTTGCACAAATGCTGTTGCATACAATACCTGAATTGGGTGCCAATTTGGACCCATATTTCTAGCTTGACTGCTGCAGACATGGCTGGGAACAGTAGGAATGGTGTTTCATGTAGAGAACAAAGATAGGGCATTATATTGTCCAGGATTTTTATGGCATTCCTCATGAAGCACTACAGTCAGAGGCTACTGCAGGGGAAATATACCTGGTCTCAGCATAAGACTGAGGCTTGGAATAGCTTGGCCAAGGCTGCTTCCCGTGCAACTGGCATCCCATACACTGAGAAGCAATATCATCACTACTACATTGACATGAAGAGGCATAAATGGGACCTCACTAGGGGAGGCTCCTGTCCCTCCAGCAAGCAGTCTCTGTCACAGAGTTTTCCCATTTGACACCATTAGAAACTCAACTCAGGACCCTGGGTCTAAAAACAGCATAAATTTTCATTGCTCCTCATATAGGGTTCCATGTGTAGATCCTTCAGTGGACAATCCAGAAAAAGTTATCTCAGTATTCTAACTCTTTTTTACCCTGTTTGGATGCCCAAGCCATGCTGTTCACATTTAGCCTGGTAGCTTGATCTGGAAAATGTTGTGATAGGCAATACGTTCCAGTTTTGGACTCCTCTGGCAACTGCCTTCCATGGATAAATCCGCTTTGTGGTGGTGGTACATTTTGGGGGACATTTCAATGGGCAGACAGTCCAAAGGATCTGAACACCTCAGGAGTCTCCCTTGCATATCAATATCATAGCAATGAGGCAGTTTTTCTGATCCTTCTGTTATTTCAAAACTCTTTGCTCTAAGAGTCCTATTCATTCAGTTGGACAATATGGATGCAGTCTTGAACATAAGCAAGCGAGAGACAACTTGCTCTTATTTATTTATCCACATTTGTTTACTAGGATGATCCGACTGGGCAGAGCCCCTTTCCAGCAGAGGCCTAGGAAGAAAGTTTCACATTAATTTATAGAAAACAATAAACAATATTTAATAATACAATTTTCAAACAATTGCACAGCATAACATAAACAGAACATAAACAACTTATAAATACATATGAGCAACACACAGTAAACAAAACTGTACCAATAACAATATGAATACACCTTAAATAATGGATAGGACTAGATTATAGATCATAAGCAGAATAATATAGGTAGGAGCATGGATATAAATAGCAAGAAGTGATGATGTTATGCACCATGTCCAGTAGTCATGGGGCTGTGGCACTGGGAAACTGACTTCCTTGACTTCCTGGTAACATTGTATATTTTAGGTAAGGCAAATCTGCTAGCTGACAGATTAAAGTGTTGTTTTCTAGTGTTCCACAAGTGGTCATTTAGTCAAATAGTGGCAAACAGTATCTTTCCTCACAGTGTGAAACTTTTTTACCTCTCTAACAGCACCAAACATCCCAATTTTTTTCACTAATTCTGCCTCCAACAGATCAAGTAAATAACGTTTTAGCCCAGATTTGGTCACATGGCTTATTTTACCCTTTCCCTGCTTCCTCTAATTATATGACTCACCTCAAAAGCCGTACTGTATAAGGCCAAAGCAATTCTCATTGCTCTTTTTTGGCACAGGAAGATGTGGTTCCTCTTCTTCTGTCCTATCTCCTTCAAAAACATTTGGGATTCTGGCTTTCCAAGATGCTGCTGACTCATCCTTCTGACAAGGTACACTCAAACATCTATGCTCTGAAAGTACGAGTAATTGTTTGCTGCAGTTTCAGTGGTAGCTATGTGCCTAGGTTTCTCATATAAACTGATTTCTATACTTGACTCTGACGATCAGCCATTTACTTGGAAAATCTGCCATGTCAGATAGGTTCATAGGTAAGTACTGGGCTAGTTGCTTTTGTGGGACATTTTAATTCTAGCCAATTTCCCTTAAAGGCGAGAAGCAAACCCTGTACTATGTGTCTATGAGGTAAATAACCATTGTGCCAACCCCAACCCTCCCGTATGCCATTTCCCAAATGGACTTGTTTTTCCTTTTGAGCAACCCTTCTTCTGCCCTAATTCTGGTAGTCCTTAGTTATCTGTAAGAAATATTTGATTGATTACAGTTTTAATTCCAGAAAGGTTTATTTGTCAGCCATATTTAAGTTCGATGTTGGTTAAGATTCAACCTACCTAACATCCTTGAAAGTCTATAAAGAGTTAATGAATGCATCTTTCAGTTCAGGGCTCCATTTAGGGAACTTGATGCCTCCATTGTATATCTTACTCTTCCATGTCTTGAGTATACAAACTTGTCCAATGTCAAATATTTGTCTTACAAGATCTTCTTTCTAATGGATGTTTCTTTTACCAAGAGAATCTACAGATTGTAGGTACTTTCTGACAAACCACTCTATCTGGTTTCCATAAGGAAAGGGTGGCACTTTGGACTAACTCTTTCTTTATGTCCAAGGTCACTGTAGAATCTAATATAAATCGGGTCTATATTAGAACATCGAGGTTTAAAACCTTTGAATGTTCTAATATCGAACCCTACAGAGCAAAAGCTGAAAATATCGAAGGAACAGAAACACAAATTATTTCCTAGGGAAAGAATTTGGTTGTCTGTTTCTGTTGCTTCGGTATTTTCAGCATTGCGGTGGAAAGTTACGGGTCAGGATCAGGTAAGTGTGCGATTGTGTGGATGTGAAGGTTAGGTGAGTTAGGGTTAGGGCGTGGGTTAGGTATGTGTGTGATTGTGTGGACATGAGGGTTAGGGCGGGTTAGGTGAGTTAGGGTTAGGGAGCGGGTGAGGTGAGTGTGCGATAGTGACGGACCTTAGGGTTAGGGTTTGGGTTAAGGTAAGTGGATAGTTAGTGGTGTGTGTATAGTTTAGTGTAGGGTTAGTTGTAAGATTTTAGGTGTATGTGTGTGGATTGCTGTTTGTTTGGTGTGCTTGTGTTGTGTGTATGTGTTTTGGATCTGTTCTGACAGTTCAAGATTGTAAGCTTTCGCTTACATGGGATCGATTAATCACCGTTTGCTTCTTTCAGTGGTTGGTGATCTAATATAGACCCTATAAATCACTATGAACATCCCTGCACTTTCCCACGGTATTCTAATTGAAGAATACCTTCAATTAGTATGGGTACCCAGAGAAAGCCTAATTTTTACATAAACAAATCCAGTATAATCTAAAAGGACTATCACCTCTTTGAGTCTATTGACAGGTCTTGCTTGGGTAATAAAGTTACCAAGAACACCTTTTACAGATACTTAGATAACTGAGAAGCATTGGAAAGTTCTATCTACAACTCCTAGAGAGCTAATTCTTCTTCAGTAGTGACAATGCCCATGGTCCTTTTTTTGGTAATGCTACCTTTAATGATATTTATTTTGCAGAAACTTTATATTCCCTGAACGCCTGAATGAATTCATGAGGCACTATTCACTTGACATTGCTTTTAGGTCTTTTGACAATATAGAAGTCAGAGGGATGTCCCCATAAGACTGATAACCTAGAATGTTTAGCTATGGACTCCTTCTAAAGTTTATTAAGATGGACCTCTTCTTATCAACTATGAAAGTTAGGAGCATATAACATAATGGTATAGCTGTAGGAAGAAGTCTCATCTTTATTATCACTCCCATCCCCCATCTGTTATCTCATATCTTGTCTTTTCTGCCTTTTTCTTCCCTGATTTCCACACCTTTATTGCTTATATTTGAAATGGAGCATACATGATGGGAAAGGGAGTGTTGAACAGCCAAAGAAAATTTTATTTAGGAAGAGATTCTAACATGTGGCATGAGTCTCACAGGTTACTAAAGATGCATATTTTTAACACAGATCTTATTATGGAAAAGACCCAAAACTTTAATTTACTAAACATTTTTAATGTTCAATGGTTGCTTAAAAATTCAACAAATTCATGGTATGCACGTTTGTTTGAGAAGTAAGCAAATTCATGGCATGCATATTCATCAGCTTTGAATTCTTTGAATGAAACCTGTCATAAAAAGATTTCCTAAGCAAAACAGCATGATCCAAATATTGTCTAGATCATGGCTTTTCAAACCATTCACATGGGTGAAAAGGTGCAGGGGTGATATACTGTTTACTTGACACTCATCATATGCCTTTACTACATTTCCAGCATCCAGATCCATGCCTGACCAATATACATAAGATTTCACCAAGCCATTCAGTCTGAGTATTTCAGGATGAGCTTAACTGACATCTTTAGTTGTACAAACTATAAGTCTACCTCCACAAATACAGAGACATTTGTGGCATTTAAGGCTAGTTTTCAACACTACAGCATTAATACTGCTTTTATGTTACTAGATCAACCTTCAATACATTCTGACAAACTTGTAACAAAATTACATCTTTTGCAGTGCAGTCAGTATCATGATAAACTTGGCAGTGAATGCTTGGTTTATTCAGTATGCACAAGTGTATGGCCTAGGATACTTAACAGTGATATGTTATGTCAATGGTGATGTGTAGGCTTCTCTGGTACGGGTAATCTACTCAATGTGGGTCAGAAGTAGCGTGCCACTTCCCTGGCTATGCTGTACCTAGCTCAGTTGGTGTTGAGGGCAATTTCCCCCAAATGGTAATATCTCTTGTTAAACAAATTTAGAAGGAAAGATATAACAAAATTGAGCATCCCCCCCCCCTAAAAAAAAAGAAATGAAAAGAAAAAAAAACACTGGTTGCTGTTATTCCATCTTCAACTGACTGACAATTACCCGAACTTGGCTTAGACCATGTTAACAACTGGTTCAAGGATAATGGTCACAAATTAAATGTAAAAAAATACAGCATAGTCCATTTTGGTAAACGAAACAGTTTCACTTCCATACAGGAGATGGACCTCTTCAAAATTGCTTTAAGGGATCTGGGTGCTCTTGTTGATAATTCCTTATCATTTGACCATCATGTCTCCACAGTAGTTTGAAAAGCCTTTTTTTCTGACCCATCTAATTTTCAAAGGCATCTCTGCTAGTTCCATAGAAGTCTTAATTCCCCTTTACTCATATTTTATCACATTCATCATTGAGTGTAATACACCTTTTAGAATGCATTTATCTAAACATATCACTCGAATTGAGACCGGAGAGATTCATAATTAAAAACATCAGTGCCCTCAAAAATCTTAGTTGCCAGGAGAGACTGCTAGTCCTTTCTCTGTACTCAGTCTTTTACAGACTCCTCTGTGGAGATCCATGTCTAGCCTTTCATGCCATGAAAGATCCAACCCAGTTTGATCTCCTATTCCTTCACAGAACTAATGGCACATCAAATACTCAGTTGAGGAACTAAACTTTCATTGGCAGGTAAATAAAACATGCTGACATGATAGATTCATATCCCAGTGTATCCCTCACCTCTGGAACAAACTTCTACTACATGTCAAGGAGCATAGCACCCTTGCCACCTTTAATGTAAACTAGATAATTGGATGTGCAGCTTCAGATGCTCTTTTAATCTATCTTTTTCTGCCCTTCTTGAGGCTAGAAATTTTGAATAGGGTTTTATGGCTAGGCTTGAAAGAGAAATCCAGGAGCTATTAGAAGGCTGCATAGGCTACTTAAAAGCACCTTGATAAATTGTTTCAAGCAGTATTGCTAAACTCTAGGAAATAGTCCTTGCTACAGAAAGAAACACTGGAAACATTGAATGTCACTCATTTAGAATGCTGCTGCTCTTTAAAGGGATTGATTGCATTTATCACATGACAATGATCACACCTTGTAACAACTTGTGCTTGTAGCAGCTGCCCCGCCCTTGCTACAGCTCTGTGATAGTCTCCCAATAGCGTTGTCCAGTGTTGCAACCTTAGAAAATCAATTTGTGGAACAGATTTCCTTTCTTTAAGCATTATAATCAGTGTTTTGTGATCTGTTTATACAGTAAAAGCATGATTGTACATATATTATAGAAAATTGTGGACTCCAATAATTATGGCTAATTCTTCTTTGTCTGGCTGATGTCTTTCCAGCCAAGACATTTCACAATGCCGTTAGATATTCACTGTGGGAGAATAGCTGCTGTACTATAAAGTAAAACATTATAGGAAGGAATCACTTCTCTATCTGTAAAAGTAATTTACAAGTCCATTATGTTTTAGTAGTCTGTGACTTTTGAAATGCTATTTCCTGTTATTTTCCCCTTCCCCATACTTTGTAGTTGCACAATAAAAGATGCAATGGTTTAACAAGGTTGTCAGATTTGGTGAACACATGTTATAATAAATAAACAAGCCCAAATATGTTTCAGTTTTTTTTTTTTACATTGATGGGATATGCAGTCTTCATTTTTTTTTTTACTTTAGCTTCTAGAGTAAATCACCCCCAATATAAATCAGTGTTGTGGGTCACATTTGGGTTGCATGGCTAGGCTTAAAAGGGCCCTAGTGAGCACTGGCCTAATGTACACCTATGAACTTAAATACATATTTTTTTAAGATGCAAACCTGCATTGTCCAGTCATGTCTATAGTCTTAAGTTCCACAAAATGGTCCTCTTGTTGGATCTCAGGACTAACATTTCATCCAAAAAGTGTAATATACATACTTCTTAACTTTTTTGTGCATGAATTCCAGACAAAGCCAAAAATAATGAGAGGACAAAGGCCCAAAATTAGGAACAATTTTGGACATTACTATATCTCACATAAATGTCAATAGAACAAGTTTTCCATTTTTGAGCAATATGAAGTATGAAACTCTAATGACTGCCATTAAAGACTAACTATAAAACTCATTTATTTTCCTGAAAATCAAAAATTTCATGAGGGACAGCACAAACATATGTGACAAAATCAGGGCTGAGAGGTATAATATGTAACAAACTTCTAGTTGTCCTCTGAAATAAAGAAGATACAGACAACACTCCAAGAAGTAAATACTTGTTTATAAAACTTCCTTCATGATTATGTATAAGTATTTCTTCGTCTCATAGGTTCATAGATGATGCACTAGGATAACATCTCCAATGGTCCTTTTTAAGCCTAGCCAAGCTCCTCAAATGTATCTGATGAGTTTTGATACCCTAATGTTATTTTAAGGGGGGTAGGGATGGCTGCGGTGGTGCAGCAGTTAGCGTTGCTGCCTCACAGCAAGAGGTTCTCTGGTTCGATTCTCGGCTGGGGTGCCTTCTGTGTGGAGTCTGCATGTCCTCTCTGTGGTTGCGTGGATTTCCTCTGGGTGCTCTGGTTTCCTCCCACATCCCAAAGACATGCTGTAGGTGGATTGGACACTCTAAATTGGCCCTAGGCATGAGTGCGTGCTTGTGTGTGCCTTCTGTGGAAGGTTGGGTGCCGGGCTGGCAACTCGACACTGGTAAACTCCACTGCCAATCATGACTGGACAGGTGATCTGCTGTGGTGACCCCTAATCAGGAAAAGCCAAAAGAAGAAGATATGTTGGCTTGGGCATGGGTGGTCAAGCACTTATAGGCTGCCTCTGTCTACTAGAAACATAGGTGCTAGTACAGGGGTAAATTTCCTATTCCCCATCCACTAGTCCAATTTACACTTGAACTAAGTTAGGGAAGAACTCTGCTTCACTTGATGGGAAGCCTGTTCCAGAGAAGAGGTAGTCTCTGAGACACATGCCTAACCCTCCAATTTGTCCTACTTATGTTGCAGATGAGGCTTAGGTCCCTAGACCAGGTAAATCTGATGCTGTTTGTTGTTCGGATGTGCAACAAGTCCATCAAAGTTGGATCAAAGGATGCTTTGCAGGCCAGGCATAGATCACCTCTCGGCAAAATGTAGGGTACCAAGTATAGAGATAAGGCTTTGAAGTGGTCCGCATAAGTTATGTTGTTTATGCTATGTATTCATTTTGTGAGGAACCTGTGTGGATGCTCCAGTTGTTGCATATGCCTAATCAGGTACAAACTAAAGTGGGTGTTGTATTCAATGATTGGTCTGATAAGGGCTGAATACAGCAGAACAGTGACATCCTTGGACCTAGATGCCATACACATGTTTATACATTGTGCAATATAGAATGATTTCCTTACTATCATAAACACGTAATGGTTAAAGGCCAGGTTACAATCTACATGTGTTCTGAAATTCCTGACCATTGGGTCTACTCTTAGGAGTTTATTATCAATGAGGCAGTTTTAGGGGTTGCCATCTCCCCAAAGGATACTATTAAGTATTTCTTGGTATTTAGTTTTAGACCATGGTTCTGGCACCAGTTATTAGTCTGCATCAGGCATTCTTGGGGGGTATTTGTGTCACTGGGGGATTGTATGACTGCGCCTGGTTTGCAATCATCTGCAAATCTGGTGAGGGAGACCCCTGACACTAGCCTTGACTTCAGAAAAGAAAATGCCCCAAAGTAACTGCCACAGCACCGAGCCTTGAAGGACTCCACTAGTGAATGGCCTCTTTGTCGATGTAGACTCCCATGTCCTAGGTATTTCAAGTAGGCAGTATGCACCATTTTGCCCTCATCCATTGTTTTGGTGACCTTTTTGAAGAAGTCTACCAGGCAGAGTAGGCATGACCTGCCCTTGACAAAACCAGACTGGGTTTGATCCAGTGCCTGAAGGTTACCTATGTCATTGTTTGTCATCTCCACAATAATTAATTCCAGGACTTTGCATATGAGACTAGTCAGACTTATGGGTACATAGTTACCTAGGTCTGCAGATGGCCTGCCCTTCCACAGAGAGATGACAAGTGCAGTCCTCCATTTGCTTGGCATGAAGCCTGTCTAAAGGCTGTGGTTGAATAGTGATTTGAGTGGTCCTGATAGATCTTGTTTCATGCTATTAAGGAGGCTTCCTAGATTACTATTGGGACCCATCAATGCAGTGCTCTTGCCCTTGGAAAGTGAATTGAGGACCTGTTCCCTAGTGATTGTTGGGGGAGTTATGGTCAAGGATATAACCTGAGGATTGTCTAGGGGAGAGCAGGAGGGTCTCATCTCAACTCAAGACTGTTCACCTAAAACCATATGAAGATAAGCATGACTCGTATCTATTTTTTTAAATGTAACCCATTGTCAGCAATACATAGGTTCATAGATTCATACTAGGCTATCTGCCCTAGGGCATTTATAAGCCTAGCCAGAGTGTGTGTGGCTTTCACCACCCCTTAGGATGAGAATACTATACCCATTAGTTTGCTGTGCCTCTGTCCAGCAGTGACACAGAGATGATTCCCGGGGTAAACCTACGTTCTCCCAACATGAATGTCCTCTACTCATGTCATGGGGTATTCACTGTGAAACAGTTAACTTATTATCGCCACACAACCTAATTGTTTAATCCATTTCATTATTGGTATGGAAAAGTAGACCAAGACCATTCTAAATACTTTACAGAAGTTACATTTCATTTTTTATTTTTATTTTTATTTCAACAAATAGTTTATTCTCTATTCTGCCATTGCTAGCAGTACATAAGGAACTCAACCTAGTCTGAAAAAAATAGGCTGCTATGATAGCTATGGTCCCCTTGAACATACTCTGCTGTTTTTCAAGCAAAGCCTGACATTTAATAACTTTATGTCTAACCATCTTCCCCTCCTTCCTCAGGGCTTGTCAGACAGGTAATTATGAGGTTTTCATGTTTCTCTAAACCCCATTACCCACAACAGCCTGACATATGCAACTCCTTGCAATGCCAGGTACCACCACACGAATACCACTCCAGCATCTGGCTACAGCATACACTGCTTGGTCAGTGCACATTTCCAGCCATCTGCACTGCTGTTGCACCCCTTGCTGGGTGTCAGTGTTGGCTTGTGTCAGATGCTTGTTCCCCCTCTCCTTTTCTGTCTCATCCAAGTGCAGAATGGCTAATCAATTACAGGTTATCTGAACTGCAGTTATGGTCTTATCGCTCTATACTGCATGGCTGGACCTAACAAGCACTTTTTTCTGCAGTCTCATTTTCAGAATTTAAGTTTTTTTTTTTTCTGGGCTCCCTATTAAAGTGTTTGCAATTGAAATGCCGAGTGTTAAAAGAAAGACCAAAAACTCTGAGAAAAGCGAATCTCGAAAATCAATCTTCTCCTTTAAATTTATTTTTGTAGGGGTGCAAGCTCCCCACTCCCTAAACTTATATATACCAACTCTGACAACACCATAGGTCAAAGAAAAGGGAATACTATGAGAACATGCTTCTCAGACTTAGTATATGTAAGTCCGTTCCTTTGGCCATTCAGCCTTCTTATATCAGGACTCGCTCTAATGGGTCATGACATTTCAAATAGCTACCTTTTTGCTGTACAGTTTAAATTATTATTAGCCGAGCTGTTTCCAGCAAGTTTGCTCCAGTGCTTGATTCTAGTATCAAATGTGCATTTTTTTTCTTTTTCCTTAAAATAACTTTTGCATCTGTAAATTCCAGTATTTTATAGCATCTCTTGTATATATTTTAACACATTCTTATTTAGTTGCAAAACTGTTTTACTTCTCTGAATTTTAGGCAGTCATTATGCTGATAGTGCTACTGATATCAACGGTGCAGTTCACAGGCTTTCTAGTTTAATTTCTTTCAAGAATGGCTTAACGTTTTTATTTATCTAGCCCGTGCTACTGCACTATTTGTTCCCCCTTCCTCAGTATGAACATAATGTAAATAATAAATAACAAAATCTACTCTTTAGCACTTTCAGTACTTGTTTTGTTAAAATGTGTTTTTAAGACATTCTCTCTGTGCTGAGTCTTACCAAATGTGCCATTTTACCTGTTTGAATTTACAAATAGCTGCTATGAGCTGTTTCCCACTGACAGTATGCATTAATATTACTCTTTTTGCTTACTCTTAGATACACACCATTTATATTTATGTATTTTATATGATTTTAAGACATTCCAAATGCTATATTAGTTTCTGACAACAATTTCTTTGAATGAGATCCACAGTTGTTTTCATACAAAACAGTGACTCTCAGCATTTGTTGTAAAATATTGTCATAATTACGTGCAGGATCACATTTCACAACCTAGCTACATATTTAGTTTAGGGTTACATTTATTTACTTATTTTTTTTTTCAAGAATAGTACTACCAGGTACGTTTTCCTCAATGTATTTCTTAGAATTTACTGCCAACAGAAAAGTGTTCATTTTTTAACAGTATTCATCCTAAATCTGTATTTGGACAGTAAAGACAGTCAGCTTGCCTGGTCAACTCCATTAGCAAAGAGGGATAAAGCCCTGATTTTTACACTAGTGACCTGGGTTTGATTATCCATCCCAGGCACTGGAAGCAATCGGCACAGGTAGGTAGGAGAGGAGCATCAACTTTTAGCTGACCCACCTCAGGGAGAATGGAGGGAAAGGTCATGGGTTGCTTCACTGGGCAGGACCTGGATGATCAGTTTTCATCAGAAGTGTCCCAGACTGAGATGGTAAGTTTGGCAGAAGCATGCATTGCCAAAGGCAAGCTATTGAAGAAATCAAAAATGGCCAGGAGGAGGGGCTTGGTCACCATTTGTGCACCCATTTCTCATTTTTCAGGGGACTGAATGGATTGACAGTCTGTCACCCCTGACATAAGCAAATGAGTCAATCAGGTAATAGAGAAGAAGGCTTGCACATCACTGTGTAAAATAAACCAAAAACATTTATTTCCCTCCGTCATCCTCTGCAGATTTTTTAATTTGCTTTTTTATTGTTTAGTTGTTAAAAAATAGCAAATTAAAAATGTGTTGAAAAGTGCTGCTCCTTGAAGTTGGAAAGAAAGTCTGACATCTTTACGTGTACAGTAACATTAATATATGTTAATATGTTTCAAGCTCTTTTGAAGCAGCAAGATGAATGGACACAGCTCTCAACCTTCCATCTCCAAAATGTGGAACACCATCACTCAAAACACACACACACACACACACACACACACATATATATATATATATATATATATATATATATATATATATATAAAATATACATAAACAAACAAGCAAAGAGCAACAAATGGTGAAAATGTGGAACACTTTATAAAAATATCAAGTAAGAACCTTACAGCAGTGTAGTACTCAGGTAACCTACAGGTGGATGAAGATTAAACATTCGAGTTTCAATTGCTCAAGTCACTAACGATCAGAGTTTCTCCATAAGAAATCACTGTTGGTAAGTTGTGCCAAAAGTGATTCTCTTTTGGGGAGAATTTCCCCCCTTCTTAGAAATGGTGTAACCATGGAGTTGAAATATATAAATTCGAGAGGGTATGGTGTTTTTTTTCAACAAATGCAGTTCAGGAATTCCAGTCCTTGGTATATTTAATTTCATCCAGTCATAAAAGAAAACTGTTACTCTATAGTTAGAAAAAGTTCTTCAGCTGAAATAATATGATTTAATATTATTTAAAGTGAGTTGCCAATGTTTTAAACGCTACCTTTGTACTACAGCATGCAGTGCATAAACTCCAGAACCGATCAGGAAATGTTTTGGTCATCACCTTCATATTTAAAATTAATTGCGAACTTTGCATTTTCCTTACACTTACGTCACTTGAGGAAAAACAAGGAAGTTTAACCACAGTGACGTAGGCATAGGCAAAGTGTCTGCTGCATCCATAGACTTTAATGTATACGCCATGGCGCATGAGCAAAGGTGCCTCATTGAAGTCTATGGACATTACCCTATGGCAATGTCACAATGTCACAATTAGAAAAGCTAATATTTTTTGGGGGGGGGTCGTGATTTAATAACACTTTTACAAAGCTTATTAAAAAAATGGCCCAAAAAAGAAAGGAAGGGCAGGCTGAAAAATATATTGGGGCACTTGACTCATCGAATACCATGATGTATATAGCCATACAGAAACGTCAGCAAGTCACTTTGCCATAGGTATTTGTTAAAGAAATCTTAATGAATGTGTGACATACCATTTCAATATGGAACAGTGTGAAATATGCAATTTTTAAGACTCAAAAGTAGAAGCTTTCCTCATAATAAGGTACAGTTGACAGACATATGAACAGGATCAGACTGGACTGAACAGGCTCTAAAATGCTTCATAAGCTATGCAGCTAATGTGCATCTGTGAAACACAATCATCTCCAGTGCTAAAACAAAATAATCCAGCAAAGGAATGCTTATACAAAATGCTTCTATTACAAAATTATTTTGAATGTTTAAATATGTACAGCTATACAACTGAATGATGTTCTGAAATCCATCTAGTCTATGCCAAACAGATTAAGTGGGGGCGTTGGCAACATTTCAGTTTAGGCCGCACAGTCTTGGAGGGTGGATCAGATTACTTTGTACCACCCCATCTATCAAACACAGTCCAGTGATGTTTTTGCCCTTTTAAAAGAGCTGATTTTATAAGGAACAGGCTAAAAAAAAGATGCAAAAAGGAACCTGAACATTCTTTGAAATTCTAGACAGTTGAGAAGAATAGAAGCTGTTTTAAGAAAGTAAATTCACTTTAATTTAATTTCAGCATAGCTCTCAACCTCAAAGCAGAAGAAATCAGGATAAAGCCAAAAATAATAGGGTGGGGACAAAGGTCACAAATAAGGGACAAATGTTAAATGTTAATCATATAAACTTAGAAAGTTTCTAGAATAATAGCTTCTGCAACAACATGCATTTTCTGAAGGGTATGAGGTGTAATTCTTGGCTCTAAACGATTGTCACTTTTGAAGTAACACCCTGACCCCATGTGCAAAAATGGGAAAAGGGGTGAGAATTGATGGATTGATGGATTGATGGATGGATGGATGGATGGATGGATGGATGGATGGATGGATGGATGGAGATTGAACTTTAAATATATTATTATTTAGTGACTTCAATCTTCAGTGATTTGCCAGAAACAAAACACAGATTTTATGAGAAACGGACCAAAAATACGACCCAAAAATCTGGACATTCTGAGAAAATCTGGACAGTCGAGAGGTGTGTATCTCAGGGTTTGCTGTGGCCGCTAATGTTTTTCTTTGTTTATGTGGTTAGAGTTGTTCGTAGCACAGCAAGGAATAAATGCATTACCCCCTTTCAGGCAATTATCTATATCTATCTATCTATCTATCTATCTATCTATCTATCTATCTGTCTGTCTGTCTATCTATCTTTGTTTACAAAGAAGTTTTGACTGTGGTTTATTTCATTTTCAATGGCGGACCCAGGAGAAAAGCTATACATATTAGGCAAGTATATTTAAAAACAAAAATGACATTTTGTAAAATACATTGAGTTTACATGAAGACGCAATTATATGAATACATCTAGAACACATTATATATCATACAGTAGCCTGTGAATTTAAGGAAATAATTTTTTTCATGAGGTAGCTGGTTGCACAAAAATTATGCAGATAAGCACATTACATAATACAGGCACTGTCTATCAGCTGGAGGTACAGAGAAGGATAGAAAGGCAGCAAGGGATTTAGAAGGAGGTACAGCTTAAGAGGAGAAGTAGTTATATGAAACATTAGGTAGACTGAGATAAAGAGCTTGTACAGACCTGCATTAAAGAAAATAGAGGGAAGTTATCTGAGAAGTGGAAGATGTCCTATACCACTGTTGCAGTATTTTAAACAGAAGGGATCTCCTGCCCAGGGCAGCCTGATGCTTGGCCGTTATACAAAAAGCCCAATGATCTTGTATGCACCTTATGTCACACCTATGCCCCCCACTTAGAATCTAGGGCATAAAAGGGATATATAGATGTACCTACCCAGAACGTCTTTGCCACCACTTTGAACGCCATTATTGCTAGTTGGTCTGAATGCCTTATTGCTGTACTGAATACTTGATGTTCCTCAGCCTCCTGCTCCTAAGACACCTGAGAGGTTCTATAAGGTTCTGATGATTGTCATTTTTTTATTTAAATGTCCTTCTGTTGATCTCATTGTGGTGTCACTCCCTTTTGACAAACGTCTAAGCTTTTGCCCTCTTTCAAACTTTTGCCTTCTGGTAAGGATAGCATGACAATGGAGAGGAATGGTAAGAAAGCTTACAGTGTTTGTACTTTGGCCTTTAGGGCTAATTACCAGACCTACAAGACTAGGTATGCTGTGGCCTTGATTGCTCAGGCTTGTCAGGTTATTTCTGACCTCCGTGATTCTGAAGGCGAATCCTCTGCCTTATCTACTTTAGGTTCTGCTCTCAAGGAGTTCACCGCTCTATTAAATGTAGCTATGATGTTGCTGATGCCTCTTCCTGGGCTGTGGCTTTTGTTTCTTTCATGAGGCATTATTCTTGGCTTCATCTCTAGTATTTGCCTGAGGATATTAAGGCCAAATTGTTGGATGCTCGTTTGGATAATAAACATCTTTTTGGGACTGCTGCTACAGACATGTTTAAGCCTCTTCAAGAGAAAAGCAAAGCCTTGCAAGACCTTAAACATACCTTTGTCTCTCCTATCCCTTTTTCTAGAGGAAATATCCTTCTAGATGTGCTTTTGTTCACAGGAAACCTTTCCAGGCCTCCAAGGGCAGGAAGTGTGGTAGGCGGGCCCTTTCCCTTGATGCTTCTTAGATTTATGTGGCCCAGAAGCCTCCTTTACCTGACAAGCCTGCTTCTCTTATACAATTCACCGTCTCCTTCTTTTATGCCATGTTCCTTTGTCCCTTCCACTTTCCCTTTGTCTTTCAAATTGATGTCACATCGCTTCAGACTCTTGGGTTATTTCTACCATCCATCAGGGATACTTCATGGTATGCAAGTCTCTCCCTCCTTTTTCAGGGATTCCTCAACCTCCTATAGAGCAACTTCCTCATTCCCAGAGGTTCTAGGGTCCTTGATGAACCAAGGAACCATTCAACCTGTCCCCCCTTCCAAGTGGGAAAGGGTTTTTATTCCAGGATATTCCTGGTTCCCCAAAAGGAGGGCACTTAGAGACCTATTCTGGATCTCTCCCAGCTCAACACCTTTCTCAAGGTCCCTTCTTTCCAGGATGTTCTTTTTTTTACTACCTCAGGCTTTTCTGGTGCCTTTGTATCTGAAAGATGCTTATCTTCATACCCCTATTCACCCTCTTTTCGGGATGTTTTTACATTTCTCTGTGTCTTCCTTTTATTTTCAGTTCTCTGCTTTGACCTTTTGCCTCTCTACTACCCCAAGGGTATTCACAAAATGCCTACCTCCTGTGATTGCCTCCAAGGCATTCAGATTTTTCCTTATCTAGATGACCTGTTGCTTCAGGTGCCTTCTCCCATTCGCCTGTTACGGGATCTGGAGTTCACCATCTCTCTTCTTCAAAGTCTGGGGTTCACTATCAACTTCCAAAAGTCCGTCCTAACTCTCTCCTCAGCATCATGTTTATTTGGGATGTAGGATAAAGACAGTGAAAATGTTGCCCTCTCTTCCACCTCCAAAAGGTTTGTAATTGACAGCCTTCTTTTAGTCTCTTCTTCCTCTGACTGCCTTGCCAGCCTGGGAGTTTCTCTGGAGCTTGGGATTCATGACCTCTTCTGTTCCAATGCTCCCTCATACCAGACTGCATATGTGGAAGCTTCAGTTGTACCTCAAGTTAGTTTGGCTGCAGCATTGTCTGGATTTCAGTGTACCTCTCCTTCCCTGTCTAAAGAAGGAATTTGAGTGGTTGATTCAACAGTTTGCTCTCAACCCAGGCCTGCCCTTTTAGCTTCCAGTCCCTTCTCAAGAACTGTTTACTGATGCCTCAGACATGAGGTGGGACTTCTTATGGTCACCTAAAAGTTCAGGGTCTCTGGTCCTCCATCAGAAGTCAGACCATATCAACATCAAAGAGATGACAGCTTTGATTCTGACCCTTCAAGCTTTTCACCCCCTGTTCTCTCCAGGCCCCTTGAAGGTGTAGACACTACAGTGATGTGGTTTGTCAACAAGCTGGGAGTTACAAAAACTTACCTCATCTGCAGGATGGCTCTTCAGGCTTGGGAGGTTGATCTCAATTATCATTTAACTCTTCAGGCAGTATACATTCCTTCAGAGCACAATCTAGTGGCAGACTCGCTGAGCAGGTCCAAAACACAAGCTCACAAATGGATGCTTCATAGAGATGTGCTTCTGGACATTGTCCATCAGTGAAAAATTCCTCAGGTCGATCTTTCTGCATCCCCTCTGAACAGACAGCTTCCTGTCTTCGGTTCCAGACTGCCATGTTGTCTGGCATAGAAGATGGATGCCCTTTCTTTTCCTTGTAAGAGGATGTTTCTTTATGCTTTCCCTCCTCTTCCTCTACTTCCAAAACTCCTGCTGAAAATTCAGTTGGACTCCCCAAAAACTCCCTTTTGGCCAAGACAGCACTGTTTCCCCCCCTTAATGCATCTGGCCAGGGAAAATCACCACAAGTTACCTCACTGGTTGAATCCCCTCGCACAGGACAAGGGGTCTCTCATCCATCCTCACTTTTCCACCCTTCAACTGACACTGTGGGTAATAGGGTTTTGATCCCCTTCAGGCACCTCTTTTCTGATGATGTGCTCAGGGTTTTATAGGAGGAAAGGAAACCTCAACCAGAAAATCTTATATGTCCAAATGGAAAAGATTTTCTGTCTGGTGATATGCTCGTACCCAGGACCCTTTTTTAATGGGGGGGGGTCCCTCTGGTCTGCTCTTATTTGTATGAGTTGCTCCAGTCTGGCCCGATGTATTCTTCTGTGAAAGCCAATTTGTCAGCCATTTATGCTTCTCTGCCCTTGAATCCTCCTTTGGCTTCTCATTCTGAGGTCACACAATTTCCTAATGGTGTTCTGCATATTAGGCCTCCAAGGAAACCTATTTCTCCTCTTTGGAACTTTAATTTTGTTTTGGAAAAAATGACTCAGGTTCCTTTTGAGCCTGCAGATTCTACTTCTTTGCAATATTGTTCCTGAAAGACTGTTTTGCTGCTGGCTGTTACTTATGCTCAGAGGGTTTCTGAGCTCCAGGCCCTTATGGACATTCCTCCTTTTTTGTTTTTTTCACAGGGACAGGCTGTCCCTTTGTACTAATCCTTATTTTATGCCCAAGTTAGTAAAAGAGTTGTCCTTGAATCAGTTAGTATAACACCCTTCCTTTTTCCTTTCTCCTCAGTCTGCTAGTGAGATGGTCTTGCATAACTTGGATTTGCACAGACAGCTTATATACTATTTGAATAAAACTAAGGCCATACATAAGTCTGATCAGCTTTTTGTTTCCTTTCATCCAAGGACATTCGATTTGGCTGTTTTGAAGCACACCATCTCCTTCTGCATATCTAAGGCCATTTTATTTTGCTATACCTTTCATGGCTAATCTCTGTCTACTTCTGTTAGAGCTCATTCCGCTAAAACTACTGCTTCTTCTGGTGCCTTCTTCAAGATGTTGGGCGCCAGTTCCATCCTTGAAGCTGCTTGGTCTTCAGTGCATACTTTGACTAATTGTTTCTAGGTTTTATGAAACCATTTTATATGGATTTGTTGAGGGCTCTTCTCAGCTTTCCACCTCCCATTCTGTTCCTTGAGCTTTTTTACTCTCCCTTCTGTTTAGAATATTTCAACAGTAATAAAGACGGAAGTAGGACAGTTGTGTAACACCCTACCATAACAGTAGATATCCTTCTCTTCACTGTTGCAGTATTCACTGGCTCCTTCCAACCCCCTATTGTTTGTTCTTTTTTTTTTTTTTTAGACTCCCTTCAGCATTTTTCCTTCTGGATGTGCATGGACTCCTTTGTAGACTGCTCTCTTCTGTGCAATTCAGTTTTGGGTAGTTTTGTCCATACATCTCTTTTATGCCCTACATTCAGTGCAGTTCAGGTTGTATAGGTATGATGTATGGCACATAAAGATCATTAGGCTGTTGCACACTGGCTGAGCGTCGGGTTACCCTGGGTGGGAGATCCCTTCTGTTTAGAATACTTCAACAGTAAAGAGAAGAACCTCTACTGTTACAGTAAGATTTTACACAACTGTATTTTTTGTAGAAGGGAAAGTATGTAGAGGGTAGAGTGGCAGTCTGTAGAAGAATAGTGTAAATGACAGCTGTAGGAGAATATACAGTGATATTTTTTAGCTATACAGATACGTGTAAGATAAGGGTACAGAAAGGTTTAGTAATGAGAGTGTAACTTTGAAGGTGGAGTTTAGGTTCAGTATTGGGGGTAGCATGGGGAAGTGCATTAGCACAATCAGTTATTTAGCAGTTGTTTCTTTAGTGATGTTTTGAAGACATGTGGTGTGTATTGGGGTTGGTTCCAGATTTTTGCACCTGGTTAGAGTATAGTGAGTCTCATGTGCTGTTGTTTGATTTTGTGATGGCGACAAAAGTTTTATATTGGATCGTAGGGCTCAATTAGTGATATAGGGTTGTAGTATTCCATTTAGATATGTGTCTTTTTCTGGGAAAGTTTGTTAGTTTATGGGCTGCAATAAGTTAATGGTAGCTGAGGTAGATTTTCAGTTATAGCCAGTTAAGGCTTTTAGTGCTATGCAATGGTGGGTCTTTTGAGATTATTTGTCGCAAATTTTGCAATTTTGTTAGGCTATCTCTAGTTTATTTTTTAAGCTTATCTTAAGATTTGTAAAGATGGGTGAGACATAGAGTAGGGATGGAAGTAAGTAAGCCCGTGCTGTAGTGTTTCTGGAGTTATTAGTGAAGAATTTCCCAGTCCTGTAGAGGGATCCTAGTTTCAGTTTGTTTTTACTTTTTGATGGCTATGAGTAGGTGATGCTCATATCTGAGATCATCACTGAGCATTACACTGTGTGACATATTTTATTTTTGTTTTGTTGGCTGATAGGATATGAAAATATTGTTTTTGGTTTGAGTAGTTTTAAGAAGTAAAAAGTATCAGTTGTGTTTTTTAGCACATGAGGAAATCTGAGCTATATAGTCAGAATTCTATGGCTAGAAAGGCCCTTTGGGTGTTTTATTGTAGGGAGGCTAGTGTTTTGGCTGAGCAGATGAGAGTAGCATCATCTGCATATTGTACAAGGGTAGTTTGTTTAGTGGCGGAGTGCAGGTTATTTATTAAAGATAGCAAAAAGTAGGGGTCCTAGAATTGATCCCTGGGGAACACCGACTGTGACTGTGAGGAAATCAGAATACTCTTGTTGCCATTTCACAGCTTGTTTCCTATTGGATAAGCAGCTGTGGAACCAGGTTAGTGATGTGGTATTGAGGATTTGAGAGGCTAGTCCCTCAAGACGTTTATGGTGTGAGACAATATCAAATGCTTTGGACAGGTCTAGGAAGAATGACCACAAAGTAATCCACAAATGAAGTAAAAACACACTTTATTCCTCTGACATCTCGGCCTAAGCCTTCAAGGAGTAAAGAACTTACAAAATACACAAACTATATATATATATATATTAGTCAGCAGCTAATTAAACAATTAGTTACAATCAAAAAATAAAAACAATTAAATTAACACCCTCCAGTTGAATTATTCATTTAACCCATGAGGGTATAAAGTATTAAATTTTAAAATGTAAGTGGCTTCCTTAGATAACAAATAATATTTAATATTATAAGTATCAAAACAAGATAAGCTTATTTTTTCCAAAACTGTACCTTGAAGCCCCTCATTTTTACTATCATGAATTTTTTTTTTAAATGCATAGCCACAGAGCTTTCCTCTTTCTTATTAATAATATCCCTAGCATGTTCCATTAGTCTAAACTTAAATGCCCTTTTAGTTTCCCCAATATAAAATGTATTACATGGGCATCTAAGTGCATAAATCACACCTTCAGAATTACAAGTAAAATTGTTACATGTATTAAAAATAACATTATTTATATGAGGAAAACTTTTAACTATAAAATTGCATGCTCTACATTTGCCACACTTAATGGTACCACTAGGTAGTATATTACATTCAAGACTTAAAGAGGGCAAGGAAAATGTGCTACTCACCAAAAAGTTTTGAATATTCCTTCCTCTTTTGTAAGAAAATCCTAACCTAGCATCTAACCATAAAGCCACATTATTAAGCGAAACAAAATAATCCCAATAATGTTTAACCAACCTAACCAATTCAGGACTGAAGCTGCCATATGTAGTAACAAAATACAAAACCTCACACTGTTTATTGATTTCAAAGCTGGATGCTGAAATGTACATTTTATGTGTATTACTTCTTATTTTCCTAACACCTGTATTAAACAACCTCTCATAACTTCTCTGAACCAATTCATCACTATACCCTCTCCGTTTAAACATCCCAATAGTTGTATATAATTCTCGCATGAGAATATGTTCAGTATTACATAATCTAGATACCCTCAATATTTCACCATATGGTAAGGCTTCTAATGTATGAGGGGAATGACAACTTTCACCATGCACATATTGGGTACCTTCATCAAATTTTCTATTAACTGAGGTTTCCAGTCTATTACCATCCTTAAAATTCAACATCACATCCAAAAAAGAAATATTAACATCCATCTTAAGACCATCAAATTCTAACGAAAATCTATTATTATGTAATTCTGAAATAAAATTATCAACAAAAGCATCACCATCCTGTACAAGAAAAATTAAATCATCTATAAACCTATAATATCTAATAACATATTTACAAAAAAAAAAAATTTCTATATAAACATTCAGATTCAAAAAGGCCCATAGCCAAATTTGCATACAAGGGGGCAAAAGCTGCCCCCATGGCCGTCCCCTGTTTTTGTCTATACAGACTACCATTAAACTCAAAAAAATTATGTGTCAAACAAAAATAAATAAGTTCTATACTGTATTCCGTAACTGGGTAATCACCCAAAAAGAATCTAAGGGCCTCCATGCCAAACTCATGACTTATGTTTGTATACAAACTCTTAACATCAAGAGTTACCCAGTACATACAATCATTTCTAGTAATCATTTTAAATTGAGTTGCTGGCTACTGAGCCTTGTCTGCATACATCAACTGGACATAAGCTGATTTAAGTATATTTTCTGCACTTATTTAAGATTTGAGTGAGTAAATATTGTGTGTCTTGGATTCAGTAAATATTGTGTGTGTCTTGGGTAGCTTTGGAATTGCCCGCCCCTGCTGTAAATCTCTTTTTGCACACTCCTCCTGGACCCATCTCATTCGCTCACTCAACTGAGTACAGTGAGATCATATTTTGATTTTGGATACTCTTACCAGTCCCATCTCCTCTGCAGTGTACAGAGAGAGCACTTGGGAAGGGCATCCCCCTATAGTATCTTAATCTGCTCTGTTTCCTCCATCTCAAAAAAAAAAAACATTTTGCACTTCATCTGCCTTAATGTATTTGTGTTTCTTCCTACTTTATTACCTTATTTTGCTTTTGCCTCTTTTAACATTTTAAAGTGGAACCTGTGTGTTGAGAGACAGCCTTACAAGACTATCTGCAAATATATAGAGCTGAGTATATTTTTCTGTATTATAGAGCTAAATTGTTGCTTAGATATCTGTTGTCTTACTGTTCTGCAAATATACAGAGATCAGTATATATTTTTTGGTTTTATAATTTGCACTCTGATTCCTCACATCTCTGTTGAAACTGGTTCTGTTGAAACTGGTTCCCCCCCTTCTTGTTCTTGGTTGTAGTTTAAATTTGGTGGCTTTTGCAGTGCCCGCCCCACTGTAGATCTGATCTAGGACACTCCCCCAGTCCCATCTCTTTACCGCATTCTACCTAATAAACCCTTTCTGCACTTGCGTTAAGTCCTTTTTAATTTAATTAAATTTTTTCAAACTGTGTGTGGACTAATATTGCTACATACTCAAGTGTGCCAGCTTGCACTGCATGTGAATTGTTTTTACTACTGTTTTTGCTACTTTTCTGAAAAAAAATGTATCTGCTTTTACTGTATTTGTGTTTCTTCCTACTTTATTTTGCTTTTGCGTCATCTTAAAAGTAGTCAGTTGTATTTATTACTGCTTGGTGTATCTCATTCTAAGCCTTTTAGTTTAAGCACTTGGGCTTCAGACCAGTTGTTTTACATTAAGAAGGTTTGTGGTCTGCACTGTGGTGGCAGAACAGGTAGCTTACATCCTTCTAAGTTGGGAACTGCTGACTGAGGGCTCAGTGTCTGTTATTCTAAAAGTGTATTAATTCTGGTTTAAGCACTTGGGCTTCAGGCCAGGTATTTTACTTTAAAAGGGTTCGTGGTCTGCACTCTTGTGGGAGGAGAGGCTGGACTCTGCCCTTCTGAGCTGGGAATTTCTGGTTAAAGGCTTACAGTGCCTGCATATTTGAACTGCTTCTTACTGAAATTGGTACACCTTGTTTAATGTAGCATAGACTAGATCCAGGCCTGCTGAATCTAGCTTTGTTTGTATGCTTGTTGTTTGTTTGCTTGTTATTTCCCTGAAATGCTAATTCCACCTAAAATGTGGCTTTTCAGCGCTTCTGTGGATCCCTAGTGATATCTGCATTGCTTACTGTACTTATTTCCTTGTTTCACTTGAAAGTTACTGTTTGTCATTTTTGCATTTAAGTTACCTGTAATACATTGCATTTAAGTTACCTGGCACTTGCTCACTAAAGCAATTATATAAGTCAGCACTAAAAAATTAAAAGCACTACACCCTCACAAACTCCCCTTGAGTACCTTGTTCCCCATTAGCCCTTTTTTTCAATTATAAAGGAATTCCCAATACTATTCTAGCATGTCCAAAGGTCAGTTGTCAATCTCCTCTCCGGTCCAGCTGGTGAATCTGGGAATCTTGAGGCAATGTTACAACTGCCTCGTGTACACAGACAACCCTCTCCTCCTCCCAACAAATTCCAACACATGTGAGAGATGCAACCATATAGCCATACTGGAGGCTAAGCTCTCTCAACTCAGTACTGGCGAAACCAGTCAGGAGGAGAAGGAAACCACACTCACTACAATTTCAGTCTCACATAGACCTACAACGACAGCAAACCAAACACATAAACACACAAAAACATACTCAGAGGCTCTAAATAAAAATCTGCCTAAGCAGCAGAGACCTCCAAAGCAGACACCCAAGCAACCGCTATCCCAAAACAAAACACGTGCAATACATAGCTCACAAAGTCAATGTGCCGAACAGTCCCAGCCCTTAAGGCTAAACATCACACCTGATACACTTGTAATAGGTGACTCTACCATGAGGCACACCGACGTCTCGCTCACCAGGCTGAACAAGGAGAAGGTCATGGTGAGCTGCCTGTCAGGCGCTAGGATGCACCACATAACGCAAGCACTCAGGTCACTCCAAGGCAAGTACAAATATGACTCAGTCATTGTCCATGCTGGTGTGAATGACCTGAGATGTACCTCCCTGGACTACATGAAAAGAGACATAGAGGAGCTCTCTGAGCATGTAGCCAGGCCGGTATGACCCTGACCTTGAGTAGCATCTTACCCTCACCAAGAATGATGCCACAGTATGAAGACAAGATGATCGATTTCAACAATTGGCTTAAGTATTGGTGTCATTCAAAGGGGATCCAATGCCTGTCAGCCTGGGATGACATGCTCGACAAGCCACAATGCTTCACTAGGGACGGCTTGCACCTGTCACCCCTTGGCTTTTGGATATTGGCAAAGGCTCTTGCTACCCCCATAGTGCCTTTTTTAGGCATGGCTCAAAAGACAAACCCACCTCCATAGGTATCACAAGGGATAAGAAACTAAGAGTAATGCTACTCAACGCCAGAAGTCTAAACCTCAAGATGCACGCACTCAAAATTCTCCTTAACATGGAGAACATCGATATCTCTGCAGTAACAGAAACCTGGTTCAAGGCTGCCGAGAGCACCCCAGCACTACCAGGTTATACCTCATACCATGCTTTCAGCCCCAAAACTTGGACCGAACCGCAAAAGGAGGGGGGGTATCAATATTCGTCAAAGATACCCACACCTCCAGGTTGGTGGCAGAGCACGAAGCATCAGAGACTATCCATGTGCAACTAACAGTGGGTAAAACTGCCTTCCAGTTTATAGCCTGCTACAGACCACCCTCCCAAACCCATGAACCCCACTCAGCCTTCCTGAGAACACTGGAAAATATGAAAGTCTCTCCAAACACCATTATATTGGGTGACTTCAACTACCCAAACGTAGACCGGGAGCATTACTCTAGCTCCAACACCCTAGCCCAAAGGTTCCTAGAATTTATAAACTCAAATGCTATGGAACAAGTTGTTACCACTCCCACAAGAGGGGAAAACATACTGAACCTGATCATCACCAACATGGGGACTCTATGCTCCAGACCAGAAGTGTATCCCTCATTGGTAAGATCAGACCATAAACTAATCTCACTGGATATTCACATCCCGACTCCACCCCCCGCCCTGAAAACCACAGTGAAAAACTTCTCTAAAGCAAATTTCACACTCCTCAAAACCGAGGTGGAATCCTTCAAAGCCCCCGGGCCTGTGGAAAATACGGCCCAGACCGCAGAATCCTTTATAAACGCATTCTATGAACACCTTCAGGAATGCATGGATCATGCAATCCCAAATAAAACCAAGACCCAATCCTCCAAAGGCAGACGCCCTGTCTGGTGGACCCCAGCCATAAACAAACTATACAATAGAAGGAGGAAGCTACTACATGATGGAGCAAAATCCCAAAAAGGGAAGGCATCTCTGATCAGTATTAGCAAAAACTACGGGCACTCATAAAATCATCTAAGGCCAGCTTCGAGAGAAAAATTGCACAGGACACTAAGGATAATCACAAGGCTTTCTTTAGTTATGTTAGGAACCTGGGTGGGAATTCCCAGATATGCTCAGAATTAGTCCAAAATGACAAAAAAATACACCGAACCCACAGACATTGCCATCATCCTAGCTGACAGGTTCAGCGCAAACTCCCCTCCCCACCAAAAGGGCAACTATCTATCCCAGCAGAATGCTGCCCCCCTGACATCTCAGATGCTCAGGTAAGAGCTGCCCTCTCCAAAGCAAAAAACACAGCATAAATGGGACCAGACAATGTCCCGGGCTGCGTCCTACATGAACTCCAAGAAGAGCTAAACCCAAACATAAAACTACTGTTCAGTCTCAGCCTTACTACAGGATATGTGCCCAAAGAGTGGCATACAGCAACAGTGGTCCCTCTCCACAAAGGTGGTGCCTCAACGGATCCTGGAAACTATCACCCCATAAGCCTGACTAGCTTGGTGTGCAAAGCTATGGAAAGGATCATCATGGACCTCATAAATAAAGATATTGGGGACCTACAGACACTGGATCCTACCCAGTTCGGCTTTGTTAAGTGCAGATCCTGCCTCTTAAACCTGGTTGATTTCTTTGAAACAGTCACCAAGGCCATTGACAAGGGGAAGGTGGCCCACACAGCCTACCTGGACCTTGCAAAAGCCTTCGATACAATACCCCACTCGGGCATTATAGATAAGCTCACCAGCTTAAATATAAACCCCTATGTCACTAGATGGGTTGCAAACTGGCTCAAGGACAGAACCCACATGGTTAGAATTGCTGGAGCCATGTCAGACTCCAAACCAGTTACAAGTGGTGTCCCACAAGGCTCAGTCCTGGGACCTCTCTTGTTCGGTATATATTTCTCGGAGGTACAGGCCAACATGGAAGGACTGTGGCTGACCAAGTTCGCAGATGACTGCAAACTGGGCGCCATAATCGACTCTCCAGCCAACACAAGCATCCTCCAAAAGGGCCTCATAGAAACAGACAACTGGTGCCAGAGCCATGGCCTCAAGCTAAACGCCAAAAAGTGTATAGTCATCCCCTTTGGCAAAAACAGTGCCCACAAATTACCACATAGGTGGTAATCCATTAAGTACAGAAGAAGTAATTAGGGACCTGAGGACCCAAGTTGATAGCAATCTCTCATTTGACAACCACGTGACCAAAGTGGTTAGAAAAACATTTTATATAGCCCACCTAATCATGAAGGGATTCACATCTAGATCAGGGAGGTCATCGTGCCTCTTTACTCATCCCTCATCAGGCCCATAATTGAGTACAATGCCCCTTTTGGGATGTACCTTACCAGACACCTGCAGCAACTGGAAAGACCCCAAAAGTACCTCACCAAGAGGATCAAAGGGCTCAAACAGATGCCATATGCTGCCCGGTTAAAGAAACTCCAGCTCTACTCAGTGGCATACCACCTGCTCAGAGGCGATCTGTGCCTGACGTATAAAGCCATGTCCAACCTGGAATTAATGGACATGCTGCACCTCAGAAAATTCAAATCTCATCGAGCTACGCGCTCGAGAGGCTTGAACCTCAGCACTGAAATAAATAGGACATGCTGGAGGGACAGATTCATAACCCAGAGGCTCCCTTCACTCTGGAATACAATCCCAGTCCAGGTTAGGCAGAGTCCCTCATTGACTCTCTTCAAGAGGAATCTTGATGAGTGGATGGGAGATCGTAGGTTTACCCCAGATATCACTTCTGTGTCACTGTTAGACAGAGGCACAGTATACTAACCTCGAAAAAGGGCATAGCAAAATTAATTTAAAATGGGTGGCGAAAGCCAAACACACTCTGGCTAGGCTTATAAATGCCCTAGGGCAGATAGCCTAGTATGAACCTATGAACCTATTCCATTCAACATCCTTAATTGTATTCAAAAAATCAAAAACATCGCAAATATAGGAAGGTAAAGTTCTAACTGTAGGTAACAAAAAACTATGTAAAAAAAGACCTTCATTGTGTAAAAAATAATTACACCCAGAAACAATTGGTCTCCCAGGGGGTGATATTAAGCTTTTATGTATTCTTGGTAGGCAATAGAAAAGAGCCATTCTACATCCTTCTGTGTTAAACTTTTTCTTAACATCTACTTCTGAAAAATAGCCTAATCTCTCACCCTTCTTAATTAATTTAGTATACTCAGAAACTGAGTCACTATACACAGTCAATTCTGTCTTCTCATAAATATTATCATTATTCAAATGCTCCTCACACATTTTAAGATATTGTGAAAAGTGCATAACAACCGGCTTATTACCTTTATCAGAAGGTTTGAATACAATTTCCTTAATTTTACTTAACATTTGTAAAACCTTCCATTCTCTCTGGGTTAAATTATATTGAATATCTGGTTATATTTCAAAAACTCAACATGTGCATGTTCAATAGAGAAATTCAATAAATTGGTTAAGTGTGTAACATCATTATTCAAAACTGGAGGCATAAAATTACTTTTTGATTTAATGCAGTCAGTATCCAGCTTATAATAAGCATTATATGTATTATCAGAATCACAAGTGTGAAAACTATCCACAGATGAATTAAAACTTTCAACAGGTGAAACTACATTCATGCCCACATTTACATTATGAAAAAAACTTTTTAAATGCAGTTTTCTACAGAACCTGAAAACATCACTTTTAATGTCATGTAGTCGTGAAACGACTGTGGGGATAAATTTGAGTCCACGATTAAGAACTGAAAGTTCAAGCTCAGAAAATGCGTAACCAGAAAGATTAATGACATAATTTTGCAAGGAGGGTGAAAAAAGGCAACTACCATTTACCTCTCTTATATCCCCCTTGCTGATACTGTTCTTTCTGTGCTGGTCCCTGGGCTTCTCGTTGGCGTTTTCTCCCCTGTTGACCTCCTCTTGAATTGATGTTTTCACCACGAAAAGTCTGCTGGAACCGATCAGTATATTGTGCAGCTGGCAATACAGGGAATTCAGAATTTAACTCCCCCTCCTCTTCATAAGATGTGTTAAAGCCTTCTGAGGCTGAAAAGGACGAGTTATAATTACGCACATCCCTATCATGATTTTGAAAACGGACGCGATTACATGGCTTCTTTCTATTGGCTCTTGAAAGAAAAGCCTTGCCGTTTTCATAGTCCCGTAAATCTCTGAGTAATTTCCCCTTCTTTCTTTCTAATAACAGGGTTTCACACTCTTTCAATTTTGTATTAATGTTGCACAAAAAGTAATCTACTATAGGGACAGAAGTACATGTTAAAAGATTCTCACACAATTTGTTTGATTTCGGTACCCAATTATTTCTGCTTTACTCTATCACGTTCAATAAGTATTTGAACCCATTCAGAAGCACATTTATGTGCAGCTACTACCCAGTGTTTATGAAAGGCAATATCAGTATCTTTTTCTAAGTCAAATGGAGTAGATGGATCCTTAAATACCCTCAGTCCACGAGGTGTAATGTCCAAATCAGCATATTTCTGTAGACCGGAAAGATTAAAAAATGTAGCAGTTTCTTTCCACATACATTTTTCCAGTTCTTCAAATGCAGACTTATTTTCAGGATTAAGAGACACAGGTAGCTTCCGACCTACATTATTAAAGGGATTAGGATGGCGTCTATTCCTATCTTCTTCCCATTTCTCCCAAGTTGTAAGCATATTCCCAACCACATTTCTCTGAATGGAACCACACTCCAAGCGGTCCGAAGAGTTGGTTAGGAAATTGTCAAGAGACCTTTGAGTACCATCCATATTGTCTCAAAAAATACGTGGTAGATGCAATTGTGGATCACTAGCCATGGAACCAAATGTAGCAACAAACAGCAAAAGGAAAAACGACCACAAAGTAATCCAAAAATGAAGTAAAAACACACTTTATTCCTCTGACGTCTCGGCCTAAGCCTTCGAGGAGTAAAAAACTTACAAAATACACAAACTAAATATATATATGTCAAAAGCTAATAAACAATTAGTTACAATCAAAAAATAAAAACAATTAAATTAACACCCTCCAGTTGAATTCTTCATTTAACCCATGAGGGTATAAAGTATTAAATTTTAAAATGTAAGTGGCTTCCTTAGATAACAAATATTTAATATTATAAGTATCAAAACAAGATAAGCTTATTTTTTCCAAAACTGTACCTTGAAGCCCCTCATTTTTACTATCATGAAATTTTTTAAAATGCATAGCCACAAAGCTTTCCTCTTTCTTATTAATAATATCCCTGGCATGTTCCATTAGTCTAAACTTAAATGCCCTTTTAGTTTCCCCAATATAAAATTTATTACATGGGCAAGTGCATAAATCACACTTTCAGAATTACAAGTAAAATGGTTACATGTATTAAAAATAACATTATTTATATGAGGAAAACTTTGAACTATAAAATTACATGCTCTACATTTGCCACACTTAAAGGTACCACTAGGTGGTATATTACATTCAAGACTTACAGAGGGCAAGGAGAATTTGCTACTCACCAAAAAGTTTTGAATATTCCTTCCTCTTTTGTAAGAAAATCCTAACCTAGCATCTAACCATAAAGCCACATTATTAAGAGAAACAAAATAATGTTTAACCAACCTAACCAATTCAGCACTAAAGCTGTCATATGTAGTAACAAAATACAAAACCTCACACTGTTTATTGATTTCAAAGCTGGATGCTGAAATGTACATTTTATGTGCATTACTTCTTATTTTCCTAACACCTGTATTAAACAACCTCTCATAACTTCTCTGAACCAATTCATCACTATACCCTCTCCGTTTAAACATCCCAATAGTTGTATCTAATTCTCGCATGAGAATATGTTCAACATTACATAATCTAGATACCCTCAATATTTCACCATATGGTAAGGCTTCTAATGTATGAGGGGGAATGACAACTTTCACCATGCACATATTGAGTACCTTCATCAAATTTTCTACTAACTGATGTTTCCAGTCTATTACCATCCTTAATATTCAACATAACATCCAAAAAAGAAATATTAACACCCATCTTAAGACCATCAAATTCTAACGAAAATCTATTATTATGTAATTCTGAAATAAAATTATCAACAAAAGCCTTACCATCCTGTACAAGAAAAATTAAATCATCTATAAACCTATAATATCTAATAACATATTTACAAAAAAAGGAATTTCTATATAAACATTCAGATTCAAAAAGGCCCATAGCCAAATTTGCTTACATGGGGGCAAAAGCTGCCCCCATGGCCGTCCCCTGTTTTTGTCTATACAGACTACCGTTAAACTCAAAAAAATTATGTGTCAAACAAAAATAAATAAGTTCTATAATGTATTCCGTAACTGGGTAATCACCCAAAAAGAATCTAAGGGACTCCATGCCAAACTCATGAGTTATGTTTGTATACAAACTCTTAACATCAAGAGTTACCCAGTACATACAATCATTCCATTCAACATCCTTAATTTTGTTCAAAAAATCAAAAACATCACAAATATAGGAAGGTAAAGTTCTAACTGTAGGTAACAAAACCCTATGTAAAAAAAGACGTACATTGTGTAAAAAATAATTACACCCAGAAACAATTGGTCTCCCAGGGGGTGATATTAAGCTTTTATGTATTTTTGGTAGGCAATAGAAAAGAGCCATTCTACATCCTTCTGTGTTAAACTTTTTCTTAACATCTACTTCTGAAAAATAGTCTAATCTCTCACCCTTCTTAATTAATTCAGTATACTCAGAAACTGAGTCACTATAAACAGTCAATTCTGTCTTCTCATAAATATTATCATTATTCAAATGCTCCTCACACATTTTAAGATATTGTGAAAAGTGCATAACAACCAGTTTATTGCCTTTATCAGAAGGTTTGAATACAATTTCCTTCATTTTACTTAACATTTGTAAAACCTTCCATTCTCTCTGGGTTAAATTATATTGACTATCTGGCTTATATTTAAAAAACTCAATATGTGCCGCGGTGGTGGTGCTGCGGTAGCATTGTCGCCTCACAGTATGACGCTGTCCGGTTCGATTTTCAGCTAGAGTGTCTTCTGCGTGGAGACATGCATGAATGGGCGTTGAAGGTTGTGCATCAGGCCTGGCAAGCCGGTATGTAAAAATCAACTGCCAATCATTAGCGGACCGGAGTTCCGCTGTGGCGACCCCTAACCGGGAAAAGCCGAAAGACACAAACAATTTAAAAAACTCAATATGTGCACATTCAACAGAGAAATTCAATAAATTGGTTGTGTGTGTAACATCATTATTCAAAACTGGAGGCATAAAATTACTTTTTGATTTAATGCAGTCAGTATCCAGCTTATAATAAGCATTATATGTATTATCAGAATCACAAGTGTGAAAACTATCCACAGATGAATTAAAACTTTCAACAGGTGAAACTACATTCATGCCCACATTTACATTATGAAAAAAACTTTTTAAATGCAGTTTTCTACAGAACCTGAAAACATCACTTTTAATGTCATGTAGTCGTGAAAAGACTGTGGGGATAAATTTGAGTCCACGATTAAGAACTGAAAATTCAAGCTCAGAGTTCTCAGTTGAACTCAAGTTCAAGCTGTTTGTTGCTACATTAGGTCTAGGAAGAATGTTGACACTAGATTACCATTGCTTTGGAATTGATTGTTTGTAAATTTTAAAAGGGCAGTAGTGGTGCTATGATTAGGCTGAAAGCCATATTGAGTCAAGGAAAGTAGGTTATGGTTGGGGAGGTATTTGAGTAACTGGGTGTGCATACATTTTTCTAATATCTTGCATAGGGGTGGACGAATGGCTACTGGATGGTAGTTGGTAGTTAGTAGAGGTACAGTACAACTGAAAGACTCTACAAATCAAACAAAAAAATTTGGTTCTTGTCATCTCTGAGACCTTAGTAAAATGTGCTCCCAAAACAAACAGCCTTCTGCGTCTGCTCAGTTCTCTTTTTCAGTATACTGCAGAGGGCTGGGAACTCCTTCTTTGCATGCATTTAGAATTGTGTAAAAAAATGGACATTCACATGTGCTGAGAGGTTATGAAAGGCAAGAAATGTTAGGTAAAGGGGAAGCTGCAGTGAATTGTGAGAACAAATGGGGGAGCCATGAGCCTAATATAAGACACTGTTCTTGTTTGAAATATAATTGACATTGCAGTGCTGAGGGTTGCATTTAACCTGCAAACTTTTGCTGCATGTACTGCTGTTGTAAGTGTTGATTTCTATGGTGTGTGCTGCAGCAGCCCCCCAAAAAGTGAGTGAAAGTTGATGCTACTTTGACACTATTTGACTGAATTCCCTTAACTTAATGTAGCTCTTAGTATTTTATGTCTAGATAGTTATTGTGATGCCTGTGCCCTGGCCCAGCAATCAAGAAGCCTCAATCCTCACCACTAACACCAGAGAGGGTGTCTCATATATGAGGAAAGGATAACAAATGCACACAGTAAAGTGCAATTTCCCTTAAGAACACACAGAGATCACAGTCAGTCCTGGGCTGGTCGCTCCCTTGCTCCCCAAGTCCCCAATAAGACTCTCCACTGGCACAGCTATAGGGTCCAGATCTCAGCCTAGCTGGGCAAGCTAAAATCTCCAGCACCCTCTCTGTCCAACCAGTGCTTCGTGTCCCTGCCCAAATAGCTGACACACACACACTTTGAGATATATTTATACAACCACACAGACACTCCTGAGGAATGCTGGTGCAGGTTCTCCAGCTGTACCCCTTTTACCCAGACTATACAGTAGTAATTACTGCCACCACCCAGCTAATACTTATCAGCTACTCAAAGGCCCTTAAAAAAGTGTGTCCAATTATTACTGTGCAATATTATTATCCAATTGGTAGTATAGCCCAGGGCTAAAGCTATAGGAGTGGCTTTGTACAATTTTACCAAAGGCATACAAGTACTCTAAAGAGCTTAAATTATCTCTACACAAAACCAGCCACAGTTTAAAGGTTTTAAAATATTTAATAATAAATAATTAAAACCACAAGACAATACTTTCTACTATACAGTGCTAGACAAGAGCTCAGAGATCACACAGAAATACTTAAAATAAATCAGTAGTACAGTTCTGACATCACAGAAAAACACTTAGTCTAATCTAATTTCTAGTTACTTCTAAAAGAAAACACAAATCTAAGATAACTTACATAAGACAACAGGTAGTCTGCTGAGTTGAATAGTCAGACAAAAATGCTTAATAATCTCTGGTTCTCACTGTTTAAATTGAAACTGCAGTTCTGATAAAACATTATATTATCTTTTACACTTTCCTGGTGTTCCCAGACTGACAGAAACTGCATTTACATTATTTTACATTTAGAGCAATAAAGGACATTCCATATGTAAATTCTGGCCATTAACTTTAGCCTTAAAACAATAGGCAGGATGCTTACTCCAGACTCATCGACTCCAAATTCTAACTTCAAAGGAACAGACATAAAGTAATTTTAATTTCAAAGGACCAACAAGAAATGCTTGACTTAGCTTTCTTTACAGCAGAGGGCAATGTTGCCACATTGTTTTAAGTTCAACATTTCACAGTATTTACAAATTATATAATTATGTACAAAATATATTTGGCTAGGCTGGCAGCCTTCACCCATCTCTACCAGTCTTCACAGTTATTTATTTATTTGTTTACTGGTGGTTTTTTTTTTTTTTTTTTTTTTTTTACTGAGAAAGTGCACTGAGCCAAAATAAGCCCATCTTCAGTGTAGGCACAGGGGAAAACCTCCAAGGTAACAATAAGACTTACATAAAGTTTTAAAAAGTTTCAAAAAGAAAGCCAAAAGATCAAGAAATTACATAAAGAAATTACCAAAAAATTATATAAATAAAAAATTATGGAGAATGGATAAAGCTGATAAAACATTATAGTAGCAGCAAGATTTGACATATTTATAGTACAGAGAAAATTTTAACATGGTACAATACTAGGCAAAAACAAAATAGTTCAATGTTATACAGTTAAGACCACCAAAAAATACAAGAAAATGCAGGCGTTACATAAGACAAACAATAAAACATATGTGTAGAGAGAAAGACATAAAGGAATACTTTGGTGTATATATAGGGAGAGGGAAGGAAGAAGAGAGATGGTGGGGGAAAGGTAGAATGGACAGTAGAAAAAAAGAGAAAAGAGATAAGAGAGCAGGAATAAGTTAGCGGTAGAAGGAAAGTGGAAGAAGGGGGAGAAGAGGGTGAAAAGTGGTTAGGGAGTTAAAAAGCAATAGGAAGAATTAAGTAGTTAAAATTTCGTTATGAATTGTTAAGAAAGCAAAAGTTTGGAAGAAGAACTAGATTAAAACAGATTTAGATAATTTACATTAATTTAGATAAAGATATAAAACAAAATAATAATGCAGGCTTTAAAGTATGGACACTTCTTTCAAGGGTTAACCGTCACTAACAACGTATATTGTTGTCACTCAGTTTTCCCCTCAATCAAATTATCCTACCACTCAATTGACCCTGCCCACTGTCCTACTCAACCTCTAAGCCTAGGAAATCTGAACAAAGCCTGAACTAATCGGGGCGGAGGAAAAAGGTTCGAAAATAGGGACAGAATTAAACATTTCTGCTATAAACTTAGAAAGTTACTAGAATAACAGAATTTGTATTATCACAAGTTCAAAAGTAGGTACTAGGCTATCGGCCCAAGGGCCTAAGTAAGCCTAGCCAACAAGATTCCCTGGCTTACGCCACCCAAGAATGTTATTTTCCTATGCCACTGTCGAGCAGAGACAAAGAAGGGATCCCTGTGGTGTATTTCCTATTCCCCATCCACTCATCAAGATTTTTCTTGAAGAGTGCTAATGAAGAACTTTGCTTGACATAGATGGGCAGCCTGTTCCAGAGTATGGGAAGTCTCTGGGACAGGAATCTATCCCTCCAGCATGTCCTGTTTATTGCGGTGGCAAGGTTTAGGTACCTAGAGTGTGTAGCTTGGAAGGATTGGGATTTCTTTAGGTGTAGCGTGTTCAACAGCTCTGGGTTTGACATAGCTTTATATGTTAGGCAGAGATCACCTCTGAGTAGGCGATATGCTAAGGAGTAAAGCTGGAGTTTTTTGAGGCGGTCAGTGTAGGGCATTTGTTTGAGGCCAGTAATCCTCTTTGTGAGGTACTTCTGTCATGCATTTTCCTGAAGGATAAAAAAATATGAAACACAAACGTATGTCATTATTTAGTGATTAATCAGTGATTTGCCGAAAAAACTACAAATGTTATAAGGAAAAACTAAAAATAAGGCAAAAACCTGGATATTCTCTGAAAATCTGGACAGTTTAGAGGTATGTACTCAACATACCTTTCATCTTGGACAAAACTAAAAAGTAATGGGGGTCAAAGGCCCCAAAATGACATTTTTACATATTACTGTAATGTACTTAAAGAAATAGTAGAACAGGTTTGCATCAACGCGCATTTTCTGTTAAAAAAAATGAAACTATGATGTGTGGTGTAACTGAAAGCCACTGTGATTTATCAGAAAAATTATGAGGCACCGGACAAAATACGAAGCAAAATGCAAACATTGCAAGCCTTTGAAGAAAGCTAATCCCCGCCCACTCCGCTGCTGGGGCAACTTGGTTTAGGGACCGTGTTGAGCTTTGAAACAGGAAAAGGAGGAACGTTGGAAAATAAAGTACATTTTCAGTACTTCGCAATGTACAAACTCAGTTATCAGTCTTCATAGAAAACGTCCAGGCCGTGTTTTGTTGTGTAATTATTCTACCATGAATTTTTTGGTTGATGGCTAGCCTAGAGCTACTGTACACATACACGGTAACAAGCTGTATTTTTAGCACATCCCTAAGCTGTTTTTTGAAAAAAAAAAAAAAAAAAAGTACCTCAAACGGGTGTGTACGATTTATATATGTATCGCCCGTCTTGTTAGAAGTCCAATAAAATGCATATTCTACTGCAAAATAGTGGGATTTTAATGTTACGGCAACGGCGGTGCAGTGTACAAAATAAAATTTTAGGGTGCGACTGGCTACAGATCCCTCGGGTAAGAAAGGGATTTATTGGAATTACATGAATTGCCTAGTTGTAGTGTGTGAAGAACCATGGTGAAAGACTGTAAACATACCTCTCAACTGATTTTGACTCGTGTGTGTGTGTGTGTGTGTATATATATATATATATATATGTATATATATTTAATCTTTTCCTCAAAATGTGTTTTTTTCTGCAAGTCTTTGAGGACTGAAGGTCACTAAATAATTGGATGCATCATGCACGCGACACATCCTGTTATTATAGCAACTTTCTAAGTTTGTAACAGCAATATTTAAAATCTGTCCCTATTTCTTCAGGGCCTTTGTCCCCACATTATTGTCCAGATTTCTTGTTTTTAAGAGGTTCAGAGTTAGAAGACGGCTTGTAACAAATTACAAACACAGAACTACGTAAAAAGCTATCTGTGCAGTTTTAAAATCGCTCATGTGCTCCATTGCGTTTCACTGTTTTAATTTAGATGTTTTATTTTTGAAGATTGCAAAAGTAATTATTGCTCTTAAAATGTTTTGTAATAACTTGGAGCTTTTCTCCCTGGCCTCCGCTGAAAATGGCCTTCTACACATACCTCTCAACTGTTCCTGATTTTGACTTAATTGTAGCAGTGACGCTGTTAATCCCTGTTAAAATTGTGACTTTGGAGAATTACTATTGAGAAATAATTACAATAATTAGACTTACAAAGTTCTTTTATTTCATAAAATGGATATTAATTCACATTTTCTTGTCCTGTCAGTGTACTTGATAGTCATAGCTCTCAACCTTCCATCTCCAAAATGAGGAACACTCGCCTTCATAATGTGGAACAAATTAGCAAAATGTGTAACACATACTAATGGCTTACTAACAACTTCAACTAGGAAGGTCATAGGATGGTTAAAATATGATGGTTTTACTTATAAAGAAGATCCTTTAATTTTCTATTTACCATGGATTTCACTTAAAAAATTCCCAACACTGAATGTGTGACAGACTCTTTCAATGTGGAACTTCGAGGAACTTGAACTTTTTAAGACCCCAAATGAGGTACGTTCCTCGTAATGAGGTACACTTGAGAGGTATGTTGATAGTACTAATATATTTTACAAGTGTCCCTGAGCCTGTTGAGATTTGCCCCCAGTTGTTTGAGAGCTACCCAGTCGGACTTTACCGGTAATACAATGTCAATAAATAAATTAGGATTGCCCTTCCGGCATACCCTATATAAGTTAGTAGGAGCACAAATTGTTTTTATTTCTAAAGTGAATATTTTGCCTCAAAGGCAGCCATTTGGTTTGCAAGATTGGTTGCAGATATTTTTAATCGCTGTCATTTAACGTACTGATTAAATTTGAACCATAAATGTGTGCAAGTTTTGGCGTTGTTTACGTTATTTGCATACTATCTACTGGAACGGCGTAGTTTACGACACGCGCGCACGTACTAACATATCTCTGCACACTTTGTCTTCAGTGTATGTCATGTGCTTCGTCCGCAAAGACCAACCTTACCGTAAATACTAAAAGCCAGGCTTTGCCAATTCACCGCGGTATTGTACGAACTGTTTATAATGTCACGATGGTTACGTAATTTAAGAGCTGCGCTGTAATATTACGTTACCACCGTAACATTCTGACATTTTGGACATGCCGAGCAACAGTGGTTGTGTTGTGACAGTGATCTTGATGGTTAGGACACGCAAATTTATCTTTCCCTCCCCACAGATGATGCAGCTGGAAACGAGGGAAACTGCTGTTTAGCACACACTCTAAAATGGTAAAAGCGAATGCGTACGAAACAAACATGTAAAACAGGTTTGCTTTCTACATTTCAGCCGTGTTGCAACTCATCAGAAAGCATCATTTCTATTTCTCATTTTTATTGGCAAGATCTATGAAAGATTAATATTTAAAAAAAATATATGTTATTTAAAACATTAAAATTGCAAAATAGACTTTGTTTTATTGTACGGTTGTGAAGCAGACGGATACTCAGATTTATTTTGTAGGCAAGACAAAGAGCAGCTAAGCCTTTTGCTAATGATCACTTAAGTTGTTGTCTTTTTCCGGTTACACCGGTCCGCTAATGATTGGCAGTAGATTTTTTATGGTGCCGAGTTGCCAGCCCGACGCCCAACCTTCGCTCATTCATGCATGTCTTTACAGATTACAAAATATAAAGAAACATAGGACTTGCCGTATGTATTTATAATCTCCTAATCTTCCGTACCAAACTGCTGATTACGTTTTAACATTTAGATATCAGAGCTTAAAAAAAAGAAACCCCTCACTGATTTAAGTACGCATTTACTTTGTACATAATGTTTTATTTTATACTGATCTTCTGTGAGGAGAATGGCTTTTGTATTAGAATATTACCCCACCAGATGCGCAGTAACAAGGACTACCCAAAGCCCGCCCAGCACTTTGCTCATGACGTGTATTTTGAAAAGTGCTTTGAATAAACATGGGAAACCCATCCTCAGAAAGATGAGTATGCTAAACGTTGTAATTATTTCACTACAAAGCTTTTTCTCCCTTGTGATCAAAAGCTTCGATAAATTACATCCTAGACTAAATAATTTGGCAGAAGGTGTGAGAATGCTTAAAACAACCCAATAAAAGTTGTATCTGTGCGTTTTAATAATAATGTTTAAAACTATTTAATATTCTGAAATAAGTCATTAATTTGTACTTCATTTTTAAACCCTGTTGCATTTTACCCTTAAGACAAAAGGTTCATAGCACCTGTCTTGTGGTTACCAAGCAACAGTACACACTGCCAGGTCATATAACTGCTGTGAGGAAGTATGGAAGACTGCAAACACAGATATCTTTCATGTAACTCCATCTAGCAGGAGAAATGTCTTTCATTTTACTACAAATTATTACAGTTGAATAATTAACATCAATGGATATTGCGTACTACAGTTAATACTAAAGAAGAACATATGTCCAGTATTCTAGATATGAACTAATGTGAGGGTCAGTCTTTTCAATTATCACCGATTGATCAGGGATATGTGTCCTGAACACAACAGTATAGCCACTTAATTCATTGTTGTAACAGATTCATGAATCCTGCATCTGCAAATATATGTATGTATATATTTTTATATACTTATGTGATCCAATTCACCCAGGCTGTGCCTACAGATGGTCCCTTGAGATCCGTGCACTTTCCCTGTAAAGAAATATAAATAAATAAATAAAAATGATGAAAGTGACCCAGTTGACATGACTGTCCTATTTTCAATTTGTCTCCTATAGTGAAAGTATGTCCAGGTTCTGCAGCTACTTCACTTTAATAATGGTAACTTGTCATAGGTTCATAGATTAGTACTAGGCTAAGTGCCCTTGCGAGCCATTGTAAGCCTAGCCAATCAGTCCTTGTGAAACTCAAATCCTGCACCTTGTGTTTGCAAGGCAAACACCTAAACCATTAGGCCATTTTCCCAACCACTTCCCAATGTCCAAAGCAGAGTCCAGCTTTTGTCTTACTAATTACCCAGCTCGTGTGTATTGCTATTTCATATTTATTAAGCAATAACTAATTTTCAGTGGAAGTCCAATGGAGGACGTCTCCACAAATACTTATAGCAGAAAAAATAAGGAATATTGTGAGCATTAAACAGACTAGAAAGCTACTTAAATGTACAGTGCAGTTGCATGAGATTCACTCTCTGTTCCCAAAAATGTGATGGAACTGGATATACTTATCAATAAGCTATTAACATGGAACTGCTGTATATAAGAAGTAAAAACTCTTGTCAAACTGAGACAAAATTTGAATGACCAAGAAATTGGCTGTACAGAACCGGCTATTACCGGAGGCAGTTATGACTATCCTGAATGTGCATATTCTGAGTGTGTTTTTGAAAGGAAGCTTAAATAAATGGCAAATCTTGAGGGAAAGAGCAGTCTGTACTGTGCAGACTATAAATGATAAAAGTGCTACCCTCATAATGGCTTTGCATTTGAGTGCTTTGAAGAGGAGAAAGTCCAGGGTAGAGTTTTCTGGTTGGGCTCATTTTGGACTGGGTTGCACAGCATCTTTTGAGTAATATAAGATGGAGTGGGCAAATTTCTGTTGAGGTGAACTAAAGTGTTGTGAAAATCTGAACCAGTGCAGGTTTCCTCAGAAGACATGATGATGAGTTTTAAGAGAATATCCTACAGCAAATGTGGCTGCTCTGTTGTAAATGTGTTCCAGTGCTGAAAATTTTAAGGGTTATGGATGAGGTAGTAGAAATCATATAGTGTACTAGGGGAAGAAATGTCAGAGTAGTTTCAGGACTGGGATGATTTCATTTAGAATTGTTTAGCTCTTTAGAACAGACACAGCTTTGATTAATTTTTAATGTTACAACTTAAATATACTGGACAAACTACATGTTGATTAGTTGGGATACCCAAAAGTTTAAATTTCATTCAGAAACCTATCAAGAGATAGTATTTGAAGCTGATTTTTGCTTCCTTCGAGGAATTGTGTGTTGGCACCATAGTTTTAGTATTTGTTTTGAGTGAGGCTAACATTATGCCAGTGATGGTACTGATAGCAGTTGTATGACAAGATTAAAACAGAGCTGCTGAAATCGTCAGTGTAATTAGATTAGCTTTAGCTTTTCCACAATAAAAGGCCTTTCTGTTTACAAATGAAGTAAACAGTATCGAGCCAAAGATTAAGCCTTGCAGGGTAGCTGCAGTGTCTGAGAAGGTATCTGACTTGATATTAACCCATGCTAGTGAAATATACAACAGCTAGCTGTATCAGGTAAACCACACCCGATGAGACTATGTATGGCTGTATGATCATTTATAGTTTTTGATGCCTTTGAATAGCCTGGAAATAATACACCTGTAAAAGTTATCTTGACTTAAGCTCTTAGGGGAGAAAGTAATATAAATGTTAAGAGTTATCAACTCTATCTTAACATTATTTTACGAATATTTTGAGTGTGGGGGGGCACAGCCTCTGTCTATTTAGTCACTAATATCTGTCACAGTTCTCATGATTTCCTATAATCCTATTTCACTCCTTCTTCATCCCTTCCCCAATATAACACACTTGAACTTTGTAGTAGTGTCTTTATTCATTTAATATACTTACAGATGGTGTATTTAGCGCAGAATTAAAGTTTAGTGAAAATACAGTTTTAAATTTGAGCTTGTCCAAACCATTTATTCCTTCTGTATTTGCTACTTACTGAAGTTATTTATATTGCTGATATTGCTTGCTGTGATGCTTTGATTATTTATTAAAGCATTTGAATCATTATGTTCATTATTCAAAGTATAACAACTTTTACCTGAAAAGTTTTGATTGCTGCAACTGAACTGTACAGCAGTGCCTAACAGAGTTTAAAAAGTTGAGCTAATGTAAAAAGCATTTCTTACTATTATTCTATTCATAGCCTTAGAGTTTTTGTAGTCCAACAGAAGCGTAGCTGTTAACAGCCAATGCAGAACACTTAGTTTGCCATTTCCCTAGCTATTAAATTGTAGATCTCAATCATTTCTTTTTAAACCAGTCATGAAAATTACATGTTGTCTGTTACACAGCACTTCTTAATGGCATTAGAATTGTTGCTGTACCCATTCCAGGAAGACTGCTCATGCTATCCAGCACCCTTTATATGACATAATACTCCTCTTAGCTGACAAAATACTACCTCTAGTTTTGCCCTCTTGTTGTTTTTTTGTGGACTGCACCCCTTAGGGACTGCTTGTAGTACTCGGTGAAATTTTATCTTGTAGTTTTGTCTTGGTGTGTGTGTGTGTGTGTGTAGACTGAACCGTCTGAGACTGTATGGAATTCTCAGTGACTTAAAAGTTTCTGCTGTTTTCATAATTGTATTGCTTCCCTTTTTCAAGAATGGTAGATAGAGATGTGGTGAGAGGGGCAAAGTTAGGAGTAGAGGAAGTAACTAGCAGATTACTGCAGGGCTGAGTACTTCTCGACATGTTTTTGTTTAGAAGCAGTGCAGAGAGCATGGGGAGCAAAATCAACCTGTTCATGATGACATAGTCATCTCTTATCCTTCACTGTTAACACACAGGATAGAGTTGGAAGTCTGACCACATGGGCATGAAGGCAGCACCCAAGGTCCATTGCAGACATATGCAAAGTATTTACTTGGGCCACAACAACCCTGGTGTGAAATGTCAGCTGGGGGAGTGGTACCATTATCAGTAGAGCAGGAAGAAAGAATCTAGAAGTGTTAAGAGCACTGAGAATGTACCACAGTAGCAGGGTGGGCAGTGGTAGTAATAACAGCACACTGACATTTATCTTGAAGGCAGTAGATCCCAGTAGCAAAGATGTAATGCCCCTGTTTTTCCATGCTCTGTTTGCCCCCCACCAGCAGTACCCTGTGCACTTCCTTTGGCCATAGAAGGGAAGGGACGGGACATCCGAATGCTGGTAGTAGTCAAGAGAAGAACCACCAAAAGAGCCTGGAGGTGTAGGAAAAGGGATACGAGTGGACATTAGAGGAGATGAAGAACAGCTAATGGAAAAAAAAATACAGAAGAGATGTGGAGGACATGACATTGTTACACAGGATCATCCTCTGAAGCTGTGAAATGGAAATATGAAATCATGGACAGAAAAGACAAAGGGGGAAATGAGTGGGCCCAGGCAGCAGATTTTAAGAACCAACATCTTCCAGTACCTGCAAAAATATTTATTGATTAAGAGGAATGTGGACCAATGGAATGGGCTTCTGTAGGGATGGTAGAGATGGAAGCTGCAGAAACATTCCAGAGGGAATGGGACACGTGGAGAAAGACAAATGTTAAAGGGAAGGTAGAATGTCGTATGACCTCAAAGGGAGGGAATGGACAGGTGGAGAAAGACATGTTAAAGGGAAGGTAAAATGTTATATCCCCTCAAAGGGAGACTGTATAGACTCATTGCCTCTTTCTCCCATTAAGGAAAAAAAAAAAAAAGAAAAAGCAGTGTGGCGTGCATTTGGAGTCTTTTTTAGTCCATTAGTCGGTTTCTGGTGCATTCCCTGTACCTTTCTGTTGTCCACCTTTGAATTGTCGTTGTGCTGCATTCATCTTTATAATGATGAGGTTTACAGCACATTACAACAGACAAGGCCTTATGAGCTGCCTTTGTAGAGGAGAATAACTTATTTTTTTTGTACTGGTGCTGCATATTGTATGCATGTCAGTATATATTGGTTGATTTCATTATTACTAGCATTCCTTGCCAGTACACTTCATCATGCTTTACCTCCTTTCTGCAGGGGGTCTATACCAGTCAATTCCAAAATAAATTTGTGGCTAACCATGCAGTGATGTAGGTTATGCTTCAAGTTAGATGGTGAGTCACGCTGATTAACACACAAGGGAGGTTTGTTTCGGAGATTTTGGGAGACACTGAGTTATAAACCTATCCCTCCACTGTTTTATTTTTCTGTTGGTGAAGATTTAGGTCTCTGTTTTTTGTATTGGCGGCAGTATTGTACTTGCAGAGACAGCATTTAGTGGTGTGGTAAGCACGATCTCCTTCAAAAGTAAAAAACAAAACCAAAAAGACAGACTGTCTCGCAAAGTAATAAATACGTTTATTCGATAAACTGCAACGCTGCAAAGCTTTCGAGTATGACTTTTTTTCAATGCAACAGTTTAAATTAAAACATCAGTTCTGCATTTATATAACAATTTAAAATCACAGCCAGCCTACCAACTGAAACTAATTAATTTAGTAAAAGTTAACCCTTTAAACACCAATAAAACCACATGACATAAAAAGCAATATAAGAACAATATAAAACTTCTCATACATCATTAAATAATAGAATGTTTTAACTTAAGTATATACAAAACATGGTCTTTCTGTAATAATCTTGCAAAATTCATTATCTGAGCGTAATATAGTCCACTTTTTGTCAATAATATTCTTTAGTTGTATATGCCTATTATATTTTGTAATATAGATTAGAGGCCAGTCCCTATTAGCCATTACATCTTTATTATTAACAATAGGTTGGTTGTTATACAAATATGGACAAGCCATTCCATCATGTTCAGAGACCATATTTTTGATATTTTCCTTAACTAAAGTTATATCATACCCTGTAGAGTGAAACTTATTTGCCATATGTTCTAATTCCTTTCTGAACCCTTCTTCTCTAGTATTTAACTTGCTAGCGCACAGCGTACACAACAAATAAAGAATATTATAGAGAAAAATTGGACTATATTATGCTGAGATAATGAACTTTGTAAGATTATTACAGAAAGACCATGTTTTCTATATAAAAAGGATAAAAACTTTAAGCAATTGCTGTGTTACAAGGATTTTAAGTACAGAAGACGAAAACAAAACCTAGTAAAAAAAAAAAAAACTATTCCCTGCTATAACTGTAGCTTTTGTAAGTATATAAACACTGATGTAGAATTTATGCACCCAATTTCTAAAAATAATTTTGTTTTTCAAACATTTACTACTTGTCACACTGAAAATGTGATTTACTTTGCTAATTGTGGGAAATGTTCAGACTTCTATATAGGTAAAACAAATAATAAGCTAAAAGGATAGCATCACATATGTCGGAGATGCATAGAAAATTAGACACAAATGCTTAATAAAAGCACATTCAGTGTTATGGAAATGAACATTTCTTTAAGTTTAGAGTGCTACAAAAAATGGACTTGAATCATAGGGGTGGGGATATTGTTACTGTTACAGAAGCAGTGGAATACAGACAGGTAAATTATTTTAGGGCAGATGCCCCACCTGGTTTAAGTACGATAAATAGTATTAAGCCTATACTTACAATTAAAACATTCTGTTAATTAATGCTGTATGAGAATTTTTATGTCATGTGGTTTTATTGATTTAAAGGGTTAACTTTTACTGAATTAATTAGTTTAAGTTAGTAGGCTGGCTGTGATTTTAAACTGTTATGTAAATGCTGAACTGATGTTTTAAACTGTTGCATTGAGAAAGAGTCTTGTATTCGAAAGCTTTGCAGTTTATCAACAAACATTACTTTGTGAGCTGGTCAGTCTTTTTTTGGATTATTGTTTTTGGTTTTATTTTTACAGTATAGTCCGTTTTAGTTGGTTGTCCCATTTTTAGATATCTCCTTCAAAAGTCTATAAGACACTAATAAAGGGATAGAGTTCCCAGTCTCTCTTGGTAACTCAAGGACTTTAGGCCTGTGATCTTTTTGATTTGTAACCTTTGTGGTCTTTCCAATCGTTTGATATGTTTAGTGAGATAAATCCTGAAGGGGGAGTTGTACTCTATATCTTGTCTGATCATTACCTCTTTAGACTTTTTTAATCGTCTTTATTGAACTATCACTTATGATATAGGCAGTCGTAGAATTATACAAATGAAAACAAACCATATTGACATATTCTCAGTTGCAAACATTATACATAACATACAATCTTCTGTTCAGTCATTGTTATTCCAGCATTACATAGCTCACTCAATTCCTGCCTTCCCTTAAACTTCATTCTTCCTCTAAACATTATATCTGATGTTGTAAAGCTTTGTTCATTCATTACAAATAGGACCTCGGTTCCGTTCTCGGAACCGATACGGCCGTTTCCAAGCTCGCACAAGCCAAAACTCTCAGCTAAGACCTACCCATAATGCCCCTCTCATAGTTACTCCAGATCTCGTTTGCTGCATTCCGAGTCAGACGTGCTAGCCATCTCTCTCAAAGCTAAGTAGAAAATTGCTATTTTTAAGACAAGTTTTTCTTCAAAATTGTTTACTTTTTAGTCAAGTTAGCCTTTTCTCACTGTCGCCTATAACCTAGTTCTATCCCCTACCCTTTCCTTGGTAATTTTAAATTTTACCATTTTTGGTAATGTCCCTCCCTTCTGCCTCTGACAGGCCCTTCCTTACCATTTGTGGTATTTTTAAATACCATCTCGGGTGTTCTCTCCCTTATTTTGTTTTTCTCTATAGGATAGCCTTCTTGCCTTATAGGTTCATAGGTTCATACTAGGCTATCTGCCCTAGGCATTTATAAACCTAGCCAGAATGTGTTTGGCTTTCGCCACCCATTTTAAATTTATTTTGCTGTGCCCTATTTCGAGGTTAGTATACTGTACCTCTGTCTAACAGTGACACAGAAGTGATACCCGGGGTAAACCTATGATCTCCCATCCACTCATCAAGATTCCTCTTGAAGAGAGTCAATGAGGGACTCTGCCTAACCTGGACTGGGATTTTATTCCAGAGTGAAGGGAGCCTCTGGGTTATGAATCTGTCCCTCCAGCATGTCCTATTTATTTCAGTGCTGAGGTTCAAGTCTCTCGAGCGCGTAGCTCGATGGGATTTGGATTTTCTGAGGTGCAGCATGTTCATTAATTCCGGGTTGGACATGGCTTTATATGTCAGGCACAGATCGCCTTTGAACAGGCGGTATGCCACTGAGTAGAGCTGGTGTTTCTTTAACCGGGCAGCATATGGCATCTGTTTGAGCCCTTTGATCCTCTTGGTGAGGTACTTTTGGGGTCTTTCCAGTTGCTGCAGGTGTCTGGTAAGGTACATCCCAAAAGGGGCATTGTACTCAATTATGGGCCTGATGAGGGATGAGTAAAGAGGCACGATGACCTCCCCTGATCTAGATGTGAATCCCTTCATGATTAGGTGGGCTATATAAAATGTTTTTCTAACCACTTTGGCCACGTGGTTGTCAAATGAGAGACTGCTATCAACTTGGGTCCCCAGGTCCCTAATTACTTCTTCTGTACTTAATGGATTACCACCTATGTGGTAATTTGTGGGCACTTTGTTTTTGCCAAAGGGGATGACTATACACTTTTTGACATTTAGCTTGAGGCCATGGCTCTGGCACCAGTTGTCTGTTTCTATGAGGCCCTTTTGGAGGATGCTTGTGTCGGCTGGAGAGTCGATTATGGCGCCCAGTTTGCAGTCATCTGCGAACTTGGTCAGCCACAGTCCTTCCGTGTTGGCCTGTACCTCCGAGAAATGTATACCAAACGAGAGGTCCCAGGACTGAGCCTTGTGGGACACCACTTGTAACTGGTTTGGAGTCTGACATGGCTCCAGCAATTCTAACCATGTGGGTTCTGTCCTTGAGTCAGTTTGCAGTCCATCTAGTGACATAGTGGTTTATATTTAAGCTGGTGAGCTTATCTATAATGCCCGAGTGGGGTATTGTATCTAAGGCTTTTGCGAGGTCCAGGTAGGCTGTGTGGACCACCTTCCCCTCGTCAATGGACTTGGTGACTGTTTCAAAGAAATCAACCAGGTTTAAGAGGCAGGATCTGCCCTTAACAAAGCCGAACTGGGTAGGATCCAGTGTCTGTAGGTCCCCAATATCTTTATTTATGAGGTCCATGATGATCCTTTCCATAGCTTTGCACACCAAGCTAGTCAGGCTTATGGGGCGATAGTTTCCAGGATCCGTTGAGGCACCACCTTTGTGGAGAGGGGCCACTGTTGCTGTACGCCACTCTTTGGGCACATATCCTGTAGTAAGGCTGATATTGAACAGTAGTTTTATGTTTGGGTTTAGCTCTCCTTGGAGTTCACGTAGGACGCAGCCCAGGACACTGTCTGGCCCATTGATGCTGTGTTTTTTGCTTTGGAGAGGGCTGCTCTTACCTGAGCATCTGAGATGTCAGGAGGGCAGCACTCTGCTGGGATAGATATTTACCCTTTTGGTGGGGGGGGGGGGTTGCGCTGAACCTGTCAGCTAGGATGTTGGCAATGTCTGTGGGTTCGGTGTATTTTTTGTCATTTTGGACTAATTCTGAGCATATCTGGGAATTACCACCCAGGTTCCAAACATAACTAAAGAAAGCCTTGTGATTATCCATAGTGTCCTGTGCAATTTTTCTCTCGAAGCTGGCCTTAGACAATTTTATGAGTGCCCGTAGTTTTTGGCTAATACTGATCAGAGATGCCTTCCTTTTTTGGGATTTTGCTTTATCATTTAGTAGCTTCTTCCTTCTATTGTATAGTTTGTTTATGGCTGGGGTCCACCAGACAGGACGTCTGCATTTGGAGGATTGGGTCTTGGTTTTATTTGGGATCGCATGATCCATGCATTCCTGAAGGTGTTCATAGAATGCGTTTATAAAGGATTCTGCGGTCTGGGCCGTATTTTCCACAGGCCCGGGGGCTTTGAAGGATTCCACCTTGGTTTTGAGGAGTGTGAAATTTGCTTTAGAGAAGTTTTTCACTGTGGTTTTCTGGGCAGGGGGTGGGGTCGGGATGTGAATATCCAGTGAGATTAGTTTATGGTCTGATCTTACCAGTGAGGGATACACTTCTGGTCTGGAGCATAGAGTCCCCATGTTGGTGATGATCAGGTCCAGTATGTTTTCCCCTCTTGTGGGAGTGGTAACAAGTTGTTCCATAGCATTTGAGTTTATAAATTCTAGGAACCTTTGGGCTAGGGTGTTGGAGCTAGAGTAATGCTCCCAGTCTATGTTTGGGTAGTTGAAGTCACCCAATATAATGGTGTTTGGAGTGACCTTCATATTTTCCAGCCTTCTCAGGAAGGCCGAGTGGGGTTCCTGGGTTTGGGAGGGTGGTCTGTAGCAGGCTATAAACTGGAAGGCAGTTTTACCCACTGTTAGTTGCACATGGATAGTCTCTGATGCTTCGTGCTTTGCCACCAACCTGGAGGTGTGGGTATCTTTGATGAATATCGATACTCCCCCTCCTTTTGTGGTTCGGTCCAAGTTTTGGGGCCGAAAAGCATGGTATGAGGTATAACCTGATAGTGCTGGGGTGTTCTCGGGAGCCCTGAACCAGGTTTCTGTTACTGCACAGATATCGATGTTCTCCATGCTAAGGAGAGTTTCGAGTGCGTGCATCTTGAGGTTTAGACTTCTGGCGTGGAGTAGCATTACTCTTAGTTTCTTATCCCTTGTGATACCTATGGAGGTGGGTTTGTCTTTTGAGCCTTGCCTAAAAAAGGCACTATGGGGGTAGCAAGAGCCTTTGCCAATATCCGAAAGCCCAGGGGTGACAGGTGCAAGCCGTCCCTAGCGAAGCATCGTGGCTTGTCGAGCATATAATCCCAAGCTGACAGGCATTGGATCCCCTTTGAATGACACCAGTACTTGTCAGTTGTTGAAATTGATAATTTTGTCTTCATATTGTGGCATCATTCTTGGTTGAGGGTAAGATGCTACTCAAGGTCAGGGTCATACCGGCGTGGGCTACATGCTCGGAGAGCTTCTCTGTCTTTTTTCATGTAGTCCAGGGAGGTACGTCTCAGGTCATTCACACCAGCATGGACAATGACTGAGTCATATTTGTACTTTCCTTGGAGTGACCTGAGTGCTTGTGTTATGTGGTGGATCCTAGCGCCCGACAGGCTGCTCACCGTGACCCTCTCCTTGTTCAGCCTGGTGAGCGGGACGTCAGTGTGCCTGAATAGAGTCACCTATTACAAGTGTATCAGGTGTGTTATTTAGTCTTAAGGGCTGTGACTATTCGGCACACTGGCCTTGTGAGATATGTGTTGCACGTGTTTTGTTTTGGGGTAGCGGTTGCTTGGGTGTCTGTTTTGGAAGTCTCTGCTGCTTAGGCAGATGTCAGACAAAGCTAAGTTCGAGTTTAAACAGTGTGACAAGTATGGACGGAAGATGCCTAACTTGGATACACGTGCTCGTTGTGTCTACTGTTTGGGCATGGATCATATTAGAGCTGACTGTGACATTTGTGCTAGTTTTAGTAATTGTTCACTAGCAGAACATAAAAATAAACTTCTCTTAAAAGGTTTACTCAAGGTACCTTTTTCGGAGGCTCTGTCTGGGTCGGAGGTCTCACCCCTTCTAAAGACCATAAAACATAAGGAAAAACGGATTACTCAAGACACCTTTTTCGGACTCTCTATCTGGGTCGAGGTCTCACCCCCTCCAAAGACCAAAAAACATGAAAAACGGACTCACTCGGTTCCTGCATCTCTGTCAGTTACAGAACCGAGTCGGCTCAGTGCTTCGCTGGCGCCCTCTTCGTAGACCCCTTTGGCACCAGGCTCTGTGTCTTCTCCCTGTGTGCCGTCCATGATATTCACCCCTGTTTCAGTTCCGACCTTGGCACCACTGACTTCGATGCCATCCTCGGATCTGACATCAGTTCCAATGACTTGTACTTGCTTCAGCACCATCTCCAGCCTCGGTGTCGACAGTTTCTTCGGCTCCATCAGCTCCAAAACTCGAATACCTACCAAGTGCAAGATACTCCCCAATTTACTACCCTTTTTTTGGCAGATGTTTAGCCCCTTTCTAGGAAGACCTGATTCTCCTTCAGCAGCCTCCTTTAGATCCACTAGGAGTTTTTCTGAATTAGATCTAGTGCGGGTTGTGGACCAGCTTCTGGCAGCTAGGAGGTTGCCCTTTCCAACTAAACCTTCCGCCCCCCCTTGGCTCGGAATCCTTTACTACTTCTTCCTCTGTTTATCCTCCTCCGGCCTCTGCCCAGAACCCGAAAATCTCTGTACCGATGTCCACTCTGGTGCATACTGTCTCTGTTCCGACAGTGTTTTGCCTGTCGGCACCGTCCACCCTTGCTGCATCAGCTTCGGTGGAACCAATGCTCTCCTGGAGCAGTGCTTGGACCGTCCGTACCTTGATACCTAGCCCAGCGCCTATTTTCTCGCTGGTGCCGTCTATGCCCATGGCTTTGAAGGCTTCCAGTTCTCTCAGAGCTCCTCACCTGGAGGTGGGCTCCTCTGGGCGAGGTGTGACCCCAGTTTCAAGGAAGTCCCTCCTAGTTCCAGACTCCCATCCCTCCTCAGGTTGGCCTGCTGTACAGGTAGTAGACTCGCAGTCAGCACCAGTGACATCAGTATCAGAACCCTCCTCTAGCATGCACTTCTCCAAACCCTCTATTTGGGGACCCCGGGCACGGGAGTCACAAGAACCATCTTTGAAGGGAACCCCTTCTCCGGGGTCCTCCTCAGAAAATCCCACTGGGGAGCCACACTGGGAGAAACGGTGCAAGAAAGAAGCACCTTGATTCACCAGAGGAATCTGTCACCAAAGACACTGATTGTGATGAGGAGGAAGGGTCCCCACGGTCTCCCCCAGATGACATCTCATACAGAGACATTCTCGAAATCCTCAAGCAGCGGGGAGACTGGAAGTCCTCTAACCCTTCTTCTGAAAAGTTTGTCTTCCTGCAGGCCTTCCGTGCCCGGCCATCTACTTTCTGGGTGACTCCCCCGGCAGATGACCTTGTTAAACTCCTTGTGCAGCGTGCCTGGAAGACCTGGGACAACGTAGAACCTGTCCTTCAGAGGACAGACACAATTTTATCTACACCTGAAGACCAGCCCCACTGGTCTAAGCAGTTAACAGTTGATTCTATGGTCGTGGCGGCGACCACCAAGAGGGAACTGGCAGAAGATACTTCCACCATCCATCCTCCAAACCGAGTGTCCCGGACCATGGACAGACTAGGGAAACAGACTTATGCTTCAGCGACATTCGCCATTTGGTCGCTGAACTATATGGCACACTTTACTCGCCTCCAAAGAGACCTTATTTCCAAAATGACTTCCTCTTTGGTGGGGGTACTGCCTGATGAGGTGCGTGATACTTTCGCCTTGCAACTAGCTACCTTTGAATCCATCTCGAGCTCCTCCATGTGTTTGATAGCTCACTCCACCGAGGGGGCAGCTCGAGCTGCCGCATCAGGCATTTTCATGAGACTTAATGCTTGGATGTGGTTTTGTGACTTGGCAGACCCCTTTAAATCTTCCTTCGTCAATGCACCTGTTGATGAATCTGCACTTTTTGGACCCAAAGTACGAGACACACTTGCATGTAGTGAGAAAGACGGAAAGACCTTGTCTGCTGTGGGCATACGCTTTTCCAACCCCCAGAGGTCCTACTCCAAGAACCAGAAGGGAGGAAAAATGTGGTTCAGAAATCCCAAGGACCTTTTTGTGACACTCGTGGTGAACAGTTCCCCCGAGGCATCTTATTACTACCGATGTTTGGGTGCAGAAAATAATATCCAGAGGCTACCAAATACCATTCGATTCAACTCCTAGACCCATCAGACGAATCCCCGATGTACCACCCAATCGGAGGGAATTAGCAGTCTTAGAAATAGAAAAGCTGCTAAGGAAAGAGTCATCAAACCAATACCACCAGACCAGACAGGATCCAGGTTTTACTCTAGTTTCTTTTTAGTGCCAAAAAAGATGGGACTGGAGACCAATCTTTGATCTCCGCCTATTGAACATATTTATCAAACCTCAAAAAGTCCGGAGGGTCATGATACAGTCCATTCTTCCCTTCCTAGGGAGGGACAACTGGATGTTGTCTGTAGACCTCTAGGACGCATACTACCACATAAAGTTGTGTCACCACTCCCGGAGGTTTCTCCGCTTCCGGCTGGGAGCCAATCACTACCAGTTCAGGGCACTGCCTTTCAGTCTCTCGACAGCTCCTCGAGTGTTCACCAAATGTATGGCAGTTGTGGTAGCTCATCTTCGACTACAAGGATTTCAGGTGTTTCCCTATCTAGATGATTGGCTCCTTACAGCTCCAACCAGGAATTCCCTAATCCACAGCCTCTCTTACACTCAAGTTCTCGCTCTCAGCTTGAGGATTACAATAAACAGGGACAAATCTCAAATGTCCCCAGCGAAGACACTGGAATGCATTGGATCAGTCTTCGACACAACATCCTGTCAAGCTTCTCTTCCCCCCTCACAGGCTTTCGAAGATAACAAATCCAAGACCTTCTTCCTCAGACCAGCACGTCTTGTACTGCAACTCTTAGGCTACATGGCGGCTGCCATTACGTTGGTACCACTGGTGAGACTGCACGTGAGAATCCTACAGTAGCTCCTTTCTGCACAATGGTCATTGCTAACTCACCCACTCGACCACATGATACGTCTTACAAACCATTGCGAGGAAGAAATGTTATGGTGGATGAACCCACAAATGAATCTTTGATGTCTGCTGTTCTGTCTTCCCACAGCTAAGGTGACCACGGACTCTTCCCTTTTAGGGTGGGGGGAGGCATTTCCAGGGGAAGACTGTCCAAGGCACCTGGTCCCTCGTGGAGGCCAGTTTGCACATAAATGTCCTGGAACTGAGGGCAATTCTCTTAGCATTGCAAGTGTTCCATGCATCCCACATTCCATGCATCCCTACCCTGTGGGACCATTGCAATTCAGTCAGACAACATGTCAGTCATCTGGTATATCAGCAAGCAAGGTGGAACCACGTCTTACTCCCTGTGTCGGGAAGCCATGAGGATTTGGCACTGGGTGATAGCTTCAGTCAGCTTCCTTATAGCAGCACACATTCCCGGGAGTTCCAACCTTATTGCAGACCATCTGAGCAGGAACATCCTGATGCCTCATGAGTGGTCCCTCAACCCAGTAACAGCGGATCGGATCTTCCAATGCTGGGGCAAGCCTTGCTGTGACCTGTTTGCTTCCCCCCTAACTACAAATGCAGAAACTACTTTGCCCTGATTCCCCCCTCAGGGGGAACCTCCAAGGGACACTCTAACGCACGATTGGCCACCAGGTCTTCTGTACGCCTTTCCCCCATTTCAAAATTTCTCCAGAAAGCTCAGAGGTTGAGAAGCAAAGTGATCCTCATTGCCCCCTACTTGCCCCATCAAGTCTGGTTCCCGTTTCTATGGTCTCATCTGATTCACAGCCCGTGGATCCTGGATCATTCCCTAGACCTGTTATCCTCAGGAACTGATTCATCCGATCCTGCACAGTCTCAAGCTCACAGCTTGGTTTCTTCACTTCCAATGATTGCCAGGCTGCCTGACATCCCATGTCATATTCGTGAAATTCTTCTGGCTTCACACAAACCTCCAATAGGAAAGTTTATTCTAGTAAATAGACTAGGTTCTCTGTTTGGGCCAAAGATAAGAATGTAAACCCTTTCTCTATGCCTATTCAAAAGATCCTACAATACCTGACTACTCTTTTGCATGCAGGAGCCTCAGCCTCGATCACTGTACATTTAGCAGCTATCGCCAATTTTCATAATGGTCTTGATAATTATGTCACACCGCCTATGCAAGACCTTTTTGAAAGGAGTATTACATGTCAAGTCTCCCTTAGAACCCTGGGACTTGACTTTGCCAGTCTCTCACAAGTTCTCCTTTCGAGCCCTTTGATTCATGTGATTCGAAATTTTTGTCATGGAAAACCTTACTTCTAGTAGCACTTACCTCAGCGAGAAGAGTATCTGAGCTGCAAGTTTTGAGTGTCAGGAGACCTTACTTGATCTTCCACACGGATAGGGTGTCCCTTCATACTGACCCTTCTTCTTTGCCCAAGGTCATTTCCGGATTTTCCATTAACCAATCTGTTGACCTGCCAGTTTTCTTCCCTCGGCATTCTAACAGAGGGAAGTACCTTTTGCACACCCTTGATGTGAATTGGCAGCTTCGTTGTTATTTGGACCGGACTAAATCTTTCAAGAAAACAGATCAGTTGTTTGTGGCCTTTGCAGGACCCAGATTGGGTAAACCTGTTTCCAAAGTGACTTTATCCTCCTGGCTTAGAAACGCCATTACCTTTATCTACCACCAGAATAAGCTAGCCTTACCTTCCAGAATAAAGGCTCATTCTACCAGATTAATGGCTACTTCTATAGCATTTCATTCCAGAGTCTTTATGGAGGATATCTGCGCAGCAGCCACTTGGGCAAGACCTCGTACTTTTATATCTCATTACAAATTGGATTTGACCTTCAGAGGACAAGCATCTTTTGGTTCTATGCTGCTCAGGTATATCCTTCCTTTCGGCCACCCAGGACTCAAGTAGCTGGGGACTCAGTCCTATTTGTAATGAATGAACAAAGATTTACAGCATCCGATAAAGAAGTTATGTCTTACCATAACGTTCCATCTGTGTTGTAGATCTTTGTTCATTCATTACTTCCCGCCCTCCTTCCCCCCTGCCTGGACTCCTGGTGGTCCTTAGGAACTCCTGGTGAGGGTATTTGCTCAGACAGAGCCTCTTACTATTTTTTCTATTACTATGTCTATTATCTAAGGGCGGGCAAACTCGATCTGGAGTAACTAGAAGAGGGGCATTATGGGTAGGTCTTAGCTGAGAGTTTTTGGCTGGCATGAGCTTGGAAACGGCCATATTGGTTCCGAGGATGGAACTGAGGTCCTATTTGTAATGAATGAACAAAGATCTACAACACAGATGCAACGTTATGGTAAGACATAACTTCTTTTTTGCATGTATTGTTCTGACAGTTATATTTTTTTCTATCCTACTTACAGTTAGTTTATCTCAGTTACTATATTTGCTACTACAGATATGGTTGGTTTACACTTTGATTTCCATTTTCTAGTAAATGTTTTTTTTGGCAGCCTCCAGAATTAAACTTCGTAAGGTCTTACTATGTATAGGCAGTTCAGATCCTGTATATCCCAGCTCAAAAATAATTTCCTTAGTTACACCAATTTGCACACCCAGTGTTTCCGACAGAGTAGTCTGTAGGGAATTTTTGAAGCCTTACAACTCATTACACTCCCAGAAGTATTTTCCCAATTACCTCTTTCTTCTCCATCACACCTCCAATACTTGCAGTTTATCTGAGGAAAAATTCTTTGGTGTTTGCTTTGGGAATAAAATATTTATGCAAACACTTCCCAGCAAAAATCCTAAATATTATAGACTTTGAATATTTAGGAGGTTGGGAGGGTGGCCTAATGGTTAAGGTGTTTGCCTTCCAAACACAAGGTGCAGGGTTTGAGTCTCACAAGGGATAATTGGCTAAGCTTAAAATGGCTCACAAGGGCAGTTAGCTTAGTACTAATCTATGAACCTATGAATCCATGAACATGTATGAGATTGAGTAAGCAATTCATAATCTTTTATAACCTCCTGTGATTGATTCCTATAGTTAGCATGCAATATTTAATATGCCTTACCAATTATCCCTTTTTAAATAGCGGCTTCTGTTCTACAGTGGACTAAAAAGTCTACCATTGTTGGTCTTTCACTTAGGACTCCTCTGTCCCTCTCTCTTAATACTCTATCAGTTTGTAATAGGGAAGGCACTCTGTAGCCTGCAGTCCAAATGTATTATTATTTTCTTCCCATTCTCTTACCCTTACCTAATTATTTGCTCCCATTACCTTGGTTTCTTTGGCAGTAAATTTCAAAATCCCAGGCTCTTATTTGTTGAGCTTCCCTCCTGTTTCATCATCATCCCTTTCCACTTTGAATTATAGCTTTCTGCTTATGCTGTGTGTAGGAGTCTTAACTGTAACCTCTAAAATATCCCATCAAATCAGGTAATCCCAATCCACCTTCTCCTATTGGAAGGACTCTACCCCTCCCAAATGAAATCCTTCAACTCTTTATTAATTGCTTTCCACAACATCTTCTCGGGTTGATAAAAATATGCCTGACCTGTATATAAAACTAAAAAGACTGAAACATTTTCACTGTTTGTGTCTTGCTATCCATATTCATTAATAAGAGCTTCTAGTTCCTTAGTTCTTGCATTATGTTTTCTTCAGTTCTCCCCACACATCCTTAGCTGCTGTAACAGAATCCTTTTTAACCCATACACCTAAGTACTTCATTTTATCATGTCCCCTTAAGTATGGGTATTGCTGAACCAATTTGTGTGTGGGGACACAGTTTACATCTATAGCATTTGTTTTATCTTCATTCATTTTATATCCCAAAAAGACTTGAAACTGTTTCAGAATGTTCCATGACACTGAGATGCCCTTTTCTGGTTTTATCAGGTACATAAATCTTTTAACAACAACCCCTAGTTTGCAGTCGCCTGCAGACGTTGTTAGACAGAGGTTTTTTCTCTTTGTTTTGTGATCTGAAAAATACCAAAAAAGTGATGTCTCAGCACTAAGCCCTGAGGCACACCTTTGGATACTTTCTGATGAGGTACCTGCAATTCACAGTGTCTGGCTTCTGTCTTTGTCTGCTATCCATCTTAACCACATGTTGGTTTAATTTTTAAAGCATTTAACTTCTGTATCATGCCAGCATGGGTAACGGTGTTGAAGGCCTTGATGTCAAGATATGCAGTGTACACCATGATCATTGTCTACAGCCTCCATAACCCTTTTGAAGAATTTTTTTGCCAGATTAGTAGACAAGATCTGTCTTTCACAAGGCCAAACTTGGTGGGTCAAATGTAACAAGATTCTCTATCATAATTTATGACATTGGGTATAATATGTTCCATGACTTTGTAGACGAGACTTATAAGGTCAATAGGTCTGTAATTATCTAGTTCTTTTGTAAGGCCACCCTTATGGAAGGTCATCGCCACTGCAGTGCTCCACTCAGGGATAAAACCAATAGCTAAACATGAGTTAAATAAAGGAGTGTGTTTGTCAGGTCCCATAGAGGAAATATTTTAGTCTTGCTTAATACTTTCTTTAGATGGTCTTAAGAGGTAATTGCAGGAGTAGAGGGGTTCAGATAATTCAGGGTTTTGGATACAAGTCTTGAGGATATAATTGGTACCAAATTTGTTTGCAAGAAATACTGGCTTTGTCTGTTGGGCTAGCATAAGAGGTATCAGTAATAAGTTCAGAGCAGGGTGAAGTATTGTTTCTTAGTTTTTTTGTTAATGGTGTAAGTGAACTGGTCCATGACTCTCTTCAGCCACCACTTGGGCTACAAAGCCGTAAGCAAGATGATAACGCTATAAGTGAAATCAATGTCCTGTCTTTTTTAATGTGATCTTTCACTTTACTTTTGTTGACTGGTTTGATCTCAGGGATTTTGAGGGGAGATCTGAAGGTATTTTTGGTGGCTAGGGGTAATTTGGCCAGTAAACCAAAGAAATTCCCATACTGTTTTTGTTATCTTGGTTGTCAAAGTAAAGTAACACTGGATTTCACATTTCTTTCTTGTGCCAGGGTGTAGAATTTCTGAGCTCTTGTTTTCCAAGCTTCTCTCACTTGCCACCTTGTGCTATTTTACTCTAGATGTCATTTTATTTAGTTATTGCCCTACTTTCCCTCCCTTTGTTGAGTTTGTTTTATGATAAATTGATTTGGAGGGGAGCATGGTGTGTATGGAATAGTCACTTGCTCAGAGTTTGTATACATATCCTGCTGTTCACCTTTTGGGGGAGGATTTATTTTGAATTGCTGTATCTTTTATGAATTTTTGATGTACTAGTTTGCTTTTTTAATTTGTTGTACAGTGTACCCTGTAATATATTAATTTAACTGTTGTACTTTGAAAGTTCCAGTCCCAACAATCACTTAAGCTGCCATCTGATTAAGCACGTGTGAGCTTGGTTTGACTTCTAGGCAGAAGGACATTATCTGTGGCACCACAGGAATGCAGGATCCCTTATATGCTGTACTGCAGAGTCAGTACTGGAGCATGAATCCAAGCAGCTGATGTAGGGATGGAACATACAGCCCTCTGATCTTCGTGGTATCTGATGCCCACATGCTACCTGCCAAGTCTCTGACGGTGACCCACCGTTTATCACATAGTTGTTAAAGCATTGGTATCTGCGGATCCTTTTTCTTAATTTGCAGTTGTTAAATGATAGGCCTGTAGTTTTTATACCCGGACAAGATGTTGGCTCACAGACAAGTATTGTAGTTTATGCCGTTTGATGTTTAAACATTTTTTTATGCAATCAACATGAGCATTTAAACCACTGCATGACTTAACTTGTTTATTTTTATATATACTTGTTGCCAAAAAACATTCCAGTAGCTGTGGTATGCAGTGTTGACTGACAAAAGGAATTATTGGCATCCTGCAGCTCGGAAAACCCCTTAATGTCTGCTTGGCTGGGGACGTTCAAGCACCATTAGGGGTGCCATTGTGTTAATTTATTCTGTATAATACATTGGACTGCTGTGTGATTGTAAGCCAGTTAACATCCTGATTTAGGGGCATAATTCTGAGAGCCATTCCCCTAATTTAAGTAATGAGTTTGGCTACGTTTTCAAACAATGGTGTCATGGACTTCTTACTGTTAACTTTCTGAGAAGATTTTATTTCACCTTCCTGAAGCAGGGATCTTATTAAAATGTAATTCAATGAAAACGTTTTACTGAAAACATAAATTGCTGCTCAAAGTTGTTATATGGACATGCAGCTATACTGCAAATAGTAAAGATAGAAAAGGTGAAGTACTTTGTCAGGGGGTAAGACTGTACTATTTTCACTTCTTTTTTATTCTAATTCCAGGGTCTGTGAAATTTTAAAGAAAGCAGTACATTTCACATTTAGACTGCTAATGTCACTTATTTCAAATTACTTTCACTTTACAGTTACAATACGTTTGAGGGTGTGGGAGTGAAGTCCCCACACTGCAGGCTGTGGAAGTCTTGCCACCCCCTAACACACACACAGTATTCTTATTTTCTGTCTGCATTGTTTTCAGCATATGTTTCCACATAATATTTTTTCAGTCCTGTATGATTTTGATAAAATATTTTCAATGGTTTGTATTTTAGGAAATAATTCTTCATGTAACTGAACTAGAACTTTACTGAAATATAATCACACAGTAATTCATTTGAGAGTGCTGTAAAAAGAACCTTTGAGCCGGGGGGGGGGGGGGTGTGAACCTGAGAAGTCAGCAGCATTCAAAGAATAATGACTAAACGCAAAGCTGTTCTACGCGTTTACATTGTAGGTCATGTGTTTAACCAGAATAACACTGTCCAGACTGGGCTTCATCGTTACATCATCATGGTACTCCTTGCAAGTATGCAGAGCACTCGAATTTACCATTATTGTATCCTAATGCATGCTGCTGACCAAGTAAATTTTAGCAGATCTCCCTTTCCCTTTTATTGCCAAGATTAGCATAACTTTTGAAGCTTGGGGGGGGCTTCTGTTTTGTATTTTACTTCAGGCTCTTTCAGTGACAATGCAGCTTACTTTTGCTGTGCTGCTGAACTATTTTTGTAGAGAAAAACACCTAACAAGATAATCGCATCATGTTAGCTTTCTTCCCATGGCTAGAACTCATTTTTGAAAATGTGTCCCTTATTTCGGAAGATTATTATTATTGACTTTTGTTTTAAGTTTGTCTGCAAGTCCTGAAGCTACAGGTTGAAAACTTTGTAAGATTTGAGTGGGGGCATTTCCTCTATTTAAAGACATTGTTTCCATCTTGTTAACAGCTGTGAAGTGTGGGACTGAAAGCGTTGTTGGCATGTATTGTAGTTAGAGCACGATCCTGACAGCAAAGTATAAACAGAGCTTGCATGTTTGTCTTTCGAGTGTTAAACTTCTAATGACTTAATAGTACACAGTGGTTCTGGGAATTGTGCCAGCTGGCTAGTACTGCACTGAACACGTGCTTGTTATAGCTGGGGGCTGGGCTAAGTATGCAGAAGGGAAGGGATGAGATGTGTGCATTGTTTTGTTAGTAACCTGTCTGTGTTGACACAAAATAATAAGAAAAGTTCATATTCTGATCCTCTGTTAGCCTGCCTTCACGGTGAGCCGAAACAGAAACATTTGTGTAAATCTTGGCCTGCTTAGCTGTGCATTGCAAAAGAGTGTTGGTGAGTAAGGTAGTCATGCCTACATTATATTGTATATAAACTGTAATTGTACTGTATTTACACATTGTTGTAGAAAATTGGCAGCTTTTTTATTTCTCTTGAGACATTCATTTGACATCTGACAGTCCTGAAACTTTAATTCTTGTTTCAGATTTGCATTAATGCTAGGGAGGGGTATGCTTATTTTGTTCTACCTGATAGTAGTAACATATTAACAGATTTTTTTTTCTGTTATTCACATTTTTTATTGCACTCTATATTATTGTTTATTTTTCCTTGGCTTGTTTGATACTTGGAGAGACGTGCTCTTTTTTCAGTTAAATGCTCACAATCATAGCATTAAATAACCTAAAAGTAACAAAATATGGAATATTGCAGACTGACAAAATATCAGTGACTTATTTTTTAACATTCTAACAAATGCGTAATGAATAAAGTAATATCTGTGTCTTATTTCCATTCGGTTAATAATGAATTTGGCAGTACTGAGTGTTAGAACTCTTAACCCATGATTGAAGATGAGTACTTCAGTATGATCTTTAATCTGTGTTCTATGTTAGCTTCGTTGTATTTATGAGAAATAGCTCATCACAACATGAGCAGTTCTGACTTGTAAGACATACCCCGGGATTCATGAAGCTCTGCGCAAGGACGGCGTTAGCCTTGTGCCAACTGTGCGGCGTAGAGATGGCGCAGCAGCACCATATGCATATTAATGAAGGCGCGCTACCGCACCGTCCACATGCACAGGAAACGTGTGCGAGTGCAGGGGGCGTGTTTAAGTGCTGCACGGAGGTGTGAACATGTCAGCTACAGTCGCGCAACCTAAAATGCTGACTAGTACAGCCTGCCTCTAATAGTAATCACTCCTGTCAGTGTCGGTGGATACTGAAATGTATGCAAAGCATACAAGAGAGTTCCGCGAACACCAAAATAAAATCACAGGAGTAAACACAAAAGCACATAGCTGAATGTTGAGCTCCCGTCCCTCGAACAATGACATTTAAAACCCCGTGTCCGTATTTCATTGTAGTGTTGATTTTTATACCAAGTGGAAGTGAAACGCAGCGTGTTTGCGTGCCGCTGCCCTTTGCTAAGCCTAGCCCAATGGTTAGAGCATTCGCTCAATATCTGCCCATTTGCGGTCCGAGTTGTTCTTGTCTGGATGGCCCAAAGATGAATGGATATTACCCGGGTCATCCTATCATGTCATGAAAGATAAGTATTTTCTTGTACCTATGTGCGTGAAGTACAGCATGTGGAAGACCAAATATGCTAGGGTTGTCCTCGCAACCATATTGGTACCAGATAGTTCGCAATATGTACTGCTGTCTGTGCCATGGGCCAGCAACCAGAGAAGGGATGGATGGTGGTGTTTGTGGAATTTGGGGGGGGGGGGTGACGGGTAATGTAATAATTCGCCAAGGGGAGACTGGGTCGGATGTACAATAGGTGAACTGAAGGTGTAGAAGGGAGCAGTGGGTGAATCAAAAAGGAAACCAAAGAACATACATTCACATCCCCAATACACCCTGACAGGCCATACTGCAGAACACAATCCCACAAACATATGAACATTAACATGTGCAATACACATTTGCACTTGTTTTATATCAATTTAAGTCTGTTTTGTATTGTTTAACTGTTTTAGGCTACACACTAAAGTACGGTAGCCTGTTTATAGCATTTACAGTGTTTTCTGTGTGTTTTTCTGCTGTTTCTTGAAAAAAAACAAAAAAAAAATATTATCTTTTCCTGCCTTTGTTGAACTAGAGTAGTCCAGATTTTAGGTTTTGCTGAATTCCGGACTGTGGTATAGTTTCCTGTGTTGCCTATATCCTTACTTGGATAGGAGGAAGCTTCTCTGTTCACCAGTGAGAGTGGGGAGATTTGAACAGCCTATCTATCCCTGGAGGAGTGATCTCAGCCCTGAAACTAGTAGCTTATTGGCCATTTTAAAAACTTTAAAACCCACATTTGCGCAGTTTTGCACGGTTTTGCGCATAGCGCAGCATTGGGTAGCGCTGCTTAAACGGGTTTAAACTATTCCCAGCTCCACAAAGTCTGCCACTTTTTTCCTTAGAACTGTTCTAAATCTCAAAGTAAGCACTCTGTTTTCATTCTAAAGCCCTGCAGTTGCTCGTATAAGTAATCTTATAAGAAAGCACTAATAAACTAAAGCACTACACCCTCTTATACTCCCTTTAAGTACTTGGCTCCCTATTTGTCCTTTTTGGTCAGTCAAAAAGTAGTTCCTTATACTATTCTGGCATGTCCAAAAGTCAGTTTCGGGTTTACTCTCCAGTCCAGCTGGTGAATCTGGGAATCTTGAGGCAATGTTACAACTGCCTTATGTGCAAAGACCACCCTCTCCTCCTCCCAACAAGCTCAGATATATGTGAGAGATGCAACTATATAGCCAAACTGGAGGCTGAGCTCTCTCAACCCAGTACTGGTGCAATCAGTCAGGAGGAGAAGGTAACCACACACACACCACAAATCCAGCCTCACATAGACCTATCACAACAGCAAACCAAACACATAAACACACAAAAACATACTCGGAGGCTCTAAATAAAAATCTGCCCAAGCAGCAGAGACCTCCAAAGCAGACATCCAAGCAACCGCTACCCCACAACAATACCCACGTATCACATAGTTCACAAAGTCAGTGTGCCACACAGTCACAGCCCTTAAGGCTAAACAACACACCTAATACACTTGTAATAGGTGACTCTATTATCAGACACACTGACGTCCAACTCACCAGGCTGAATAAGGAGAAGGTCACTGTAAGCTGCCTGTCGGGTGCCAGGATCTGCCACATAACACAAGCACTCAGGTCACTCCAAAGCAAGTACAAATATGACTCCATCATTGTCCATGCTAGTGTGAATGACCTGAGACATACCTCACTGGACTACATGAAAAGAGACATAGAGGAGCTCTCTGATCATGTAGCCCAGGCCGATATGACCCTGACCTTGAGTAGCATCTTGCCCTCACCAAGAATGATGCCACAGTATAAAGACAAAATTATCAATTTTAACAATTGGCTAAAGTGTTGGTGTCATTCAAAGGGGATCCAGTGTCTGTCAGCCAGGGATGACCTGCTCAACAAGCCATGTTGCTTCGCTAGGGACGGCTTGCACCTGTCACCCCTGGGCTTTCGAATACTGGCTAAGGCTCTTGCCACCCTCATAGTGCCTTTTTTAGGCAAGGCTCAAAAGACAAACCCACCTCCATAGACAACACAAGGAAAAAGAAACTAAGGGTAATGCTGCCCAACGCCAGAAGTCTAAACCTCAAGATGCACGCACTCGAGGCTCTCCTCCGTATGGAGAATATCGATATCTGTGCAGTAACAGAAACCTGGTTCAAGGCTCCTGAGAGCACCCCAGCACTACCAGGTTATACCTCATACCATGCTTTTCGGCCCCAAAACTCGGACCGAACCACAAAAGGAGGGGGAGTATCCATATTCATCAAAGATACCCACACCTCCAGGTTAGTGGCACTGCACGTAGCATTGGAGACCATCCATGTGCAACTAACAGTGGGAAAAACTGCCTTTCAATTTGTAGCCTGCTACAGACCACCCTCCCAAACTCGGGAACCCCACTCTGCTTTCCAGAGAACACTGGTGAATATGAAGGTGTCTCCAAACACCATTATATTGGGTGACTTCAACTACCCAAATATAGCCTGGGAGCACTACTCAAGCCCCAACACCCTCGCCCAACGGTTCCTAGAATTTATAAACTCAAATGCTATGGAACAACTGGTCACCACTCCCACAAGAGGGGAAAACATATTGGACCTGATCATCACCAACATGGAGACTCTATGTTCCATACCAAAGGTATACCCCTCATTGGTAAGATCTGACCATAAATTAATCTCACTGGACATCTATATCCCGTCCCCACCCCCAGCCATGGAAACCATGGTGAAGAACTTCTCAAAAGCAAACTTCAGACTTCTCAAAACCGAGGTGGAATCTTTCAAAGCCCCCGGGCCAGTGGAAAATATGGCCCAAACGCAGAATCCTTTACAAACGCATTCTATGGACACCTAGAGGAATGCATGGATCATGCTATCCCAAATAAAACCAAGACTCACTCCTCCAAAGGCAGGAGACCTGTCTGGTGGACCCCAGCCATAAATAAGCTGTACAATAGAAGGAGGAAGCTACTACATGATAGACCAAACTCCCGAAAAGGGAAGGCATCTCTGATCAGTACTAGCAAGAAACTATGATCCCTTATAAAATCATCTTAAGGCCAGCTTCGAAAGAAAAATTGCACAAGATGCTAAAGATAATCACAAGGCCTTCTTTAGTTATGTCAGGAACCTGGGTGGCAACTCCCAGATATGCTCTGAGTTGGTGCAAAATGACAAAAAATACACTGAACCCACAGACATTGCCAACATCCTGGCAGGTTCCAGTGCAACCCCCCCCCCAAAAAAAAATAGCAAATGTCTATCCCAACAGAGTGTAGCCTCCCTGACATCACAGATGCACAGGTGAGAGCTGCCCTCTTCAAAGCAAAAAGCACAGCATCAATGGGACCGAACGGTGTCCCGGGCTGCATCTTACACGAGCTCCAAGAAGAACTGAACCCTCACATAAAGTCACTGTTCAATCTCGGCCTTACTACAGGATATGTACCAAAGGAATGGCGTACAGCAACAGTGGTCCCACTCCACAAAGGTGGTGCCACAACAGACCCCGGAAACGTATCGCCCTATAAACCTGACTAGCCTGGTCTGCAAAGCTATGGAGCGTATCATCATGGAACTCATAAACAAAAACATTGGGAACCTCCAAACACTGGATCCTACCCAATTCGGCTTTGTTAAGGGCAGATCTTGCCTCTTGAACCTGGTCGACTTCTTTGACACAGTCAACAAGGGCATAGATGAAGGGAAGGTAGTCCACACAGCCTACCTGGACCTCGCAAAAGCCTTTGACACAATACCTCACTTGGGCATCATAAATAAGCTCACGGGCTTAAATATCAACCCCTGTGTCACAAGATGGGTTGCAAACTGGCTCAGAGATAGAACCCACATGGTCAGAATTGCAGGTGCCATGTCAGACTCTAAACCAGTTACAAGTGGCGTCCCACAAGGCTCAGTCCTGGGACCTCTCTTGTTCAGTATACATTTCTCTGAGGTACAGGCTAACACGGGAGGACTATGGCTGACCAAGTTCGCAGATGACTGCAAACTGGGTGCCATAATCGACTCGCCGACTGACACAAGCATTCTCCAAAAGGGTCTCACAGAGACGGATAACTGGTGCCCGAGCCATGGCCTAAAGCTAAATGCCAATAAGTGCATAGTCATCCCCTTTGGTAAAAACAAAGTGCCCACAAATTACCACATAGGTGGTAATCCATTAAGTACGGAAGAAGTAATTGGGGATTTGGGGACCCAAGTAGATAGCATGTTGCCAAAGTGGTTAGAAAGACCTTCTATATAGCCCACCTTATCACGAAAGGGTTCACATCTAGATCGAGAGGTCATTGTGCCCCTCTACTCATCAGTCATCAGGCCCATAATTGAATACAATGCCCCATTTGGGATGTACCTTACCTGACACATGCAGCAACTGGAAAGACCCCAAAAGTACCTCACCAAGAGGATTAAGGGACTCAAACGGATGCCCTACGCAGTTAGGCTAAAGAAACTCCAGCTCTACTCAGTTGCTTACAGCCTACTCAGAGGCGATCTGTGCCTGACGTATAAAGCCATGTCCAAACCAGAATTAATGGACATGCTCCACCTCAGGAAATCCAAATCCCTTAGAACTACACGCTCCAGGGACTTAAACCTCAGCACAGAAATAAATAGGACATGCTGGAGGGACAGATTCATATCCCAGAGGCTCCCCTCACTCTGGAACAAAATCCCAATCCATGTAAGGCAGAGCCCCTCAATGACCCTCTTCAAGAGAAATCTTGACGAGTGGATGGGAGATCGTAGGTTTATCCCTGGGATGTCTTCTGTGACCTACTATACAGAGGCACATTCAGCACAGAAATAAATAGGACATGCTGGAGGGACAGATTCATATCCCAGAGGCTCCCCTCACTCTGGAACAAAATCCCAATCCATGTTAGGCAGAACCCCTCAATGACTCTCTTCAAGAGAAATCTTGACGAGTGGATGGGAGATCGTAGGTTTACCCCTGGGCTCTCTTCTGTGACCCACTGTACAGAGGCACAGTCAACTAATCTAAAAGGGTGGCGAAAGCCACATAATGGTCTGGCCTGAACTGAGCCATCCAACCCCTACGCACCTGGATACATAATTGAATACCCATCATCCCCTCCACAGCATGCCCCCCCCCTGCTGAACGTCCACCAAAACCACCCATACTCGGGCTGCTAGCTTGGGCCAGCCATATGTGCACATAGTGCCCCCTACCCACATCTAGTATGCAGTCTTAGGCTTGCAAACTAGGTATCCAATGCATGCATAACCCTCCCTCCTTTTCATACAGCCAGAAGAACGGGGTTCATAATCGCCCACAATTTTTGGGCATCCCTCATGGGATAAGTGTCTGTTCTCAAGATTAGACTTGGTGGCATAACACGATGTCCACCCCCGTTGACATCCAAGCACAAGTCAGATAAGCAGTATTTGTCCACAACCTTGCTCAGCCTCCACCCAGTCCTGCAGAACCTACGACCCGGGATTAAACACCTGACTGGGATGCACGTCTCCCCAAGTGCATTATCGGGAATATATACCTTTCACATGTTCCCAAGAAGCTTCCCCATAGCCATCTTCCAAATTGTACATGTCCACAAATTGTATACCCTGTTCAGGTTCCTCGTCATAATGATGCACACAACCCCTGCATACAAACGGTACGGGTCCCTCCCGGATGCGGGTGTTCATATACATGGCCATGTATAACTCCAGATATGTAGTCGTATATCTGTAAATGTACATACTTATATTCGCATAGCTACCCATCACACATACATGCATATAAGTTGTTGTCAAGTATGTATCCTATTCATAAATATGTATACTTGCAAATATATAAATATGCCTCTCAAAAACATATGAACATTAACATGTACTATACATATGTACGCCAACCGACTGTCACATTTGTTGCTAGTAGTGTGGAATGCCTGTAGTAAAGTCATATATCCTAACTACCATCCATGCAGAATCTATCACAGATGTTTAATGGTCAAACCAGAGACTATGGTGTTTCTGTTCCTGGGTCCAAGCCATGCAAGGGCTGCTAATTTTCTATGATACCCAGAATAATGGCAGTCGGATATAGGGTGATTAAGGCAGTTTCAAGCAGACCTAAGCGGGTATGCACGATGGTAAGTGGCAGTCATTCAACAGTATGGGCAATGTAGATAAGCATGTAGGTGTATATGCATGTGTATGTACAGACAGTATATACGTTTAAGTATATATGTGTGTGTGTGTGTATGTGTATGTGTGTGTGTGTGTATATATATATATATATATATATATATATATATATATCCATGAAGAATGAACATAGTCTCAATAAAGCATTCATAATGAATGTGAAGGAAAACAGCAGTGGAACCCCTGTATTATTTAGTGCTGCCATGTCAAGCTGACCAGAAGTGAGCAAACCTCCTGCATCTCCAACCACAGGTAGGATGCTAACACTGGGACTATCTTTGTCCAAGTGCTAAGCTGACTTTCAAACAGGTACAGGGCAGTCCCAGTCTCCAGTCGGATGAGCCGAAAACCGGAAGACTATTTGAACACCCTGACCATTATATGAACGTATGTTCCAGGACTATAAGCTTGGGACGTCTGAATATACTTGGAGTGAGCCAACATACGGGACGTGTCTAGAGCAGTAGGGTGTGGCGCATGTGTACTGGCGTGGTGTTTTTCCATCTGGAGAATGGATGACTGCTGTGTTAGTGAAGTATCGAGGCATGTATTTGGGTATCTATGAACCATGGGTATACATGTAAGTGAAGCAGCACACCAGTAGTGTAGTGGTTAGAGCATCCACCTTACAAACAGGCATTCACGGTTCAAGTTCAACTGTAGCACATATTATTTTCCATGTGGAATGAATGTCGTTCTGCTGTAAAACCGACATAATAACATGTAAAAGTTAACTTGAGTATCGCATGGGACTTTTAACCAAATCCATTCAAAGTGGTACTGTCATAATGAATAAAGGCACAAGTAAGCAAAAATAAGCTGCAGTAAACATATATGACAAACAGTATGCAAATCTGAGTGCGCTTGCGCAGGTTTAAGCAGTGCCCAGCATAGAAAATGTACATGTACAGATGTAATATATCTATATATATATATATATATACACACACACACACACACATATATATATATATATATATATATATATATATATATATATATACACACACAAATATGTATGAAGAATGAACATCGTAACAATAGAGCATAGAAAAGGAATGAGAAGGGAATCGACAGCAACTATAGTATTACATAGTGCTGTCAGCGTATGTCGTATCAATCTGGCCAGGAGTGAGGAAAGCACTGCTACTCGCACCACAGGCAGGGTATTACCAGTGGGAGTAACACTGTTGATCTGCTAAGTCTACTTTACAAACAAACAGAGGGTAGTCCCCAGTGGGAGTACCAAAAATTGACAGCATATTTGGATCTCCGTGCATTACTCAAACAAGGGTAGGTATGTTCAAGGACTAAATGGTGGGAAAGCATGATAATACATGTATTGGGACAACATACATGTAGTGCCCCTAATGCTGGGAGTAGGGCAATGTGTGTAGGTGTGTTATGGCTGTGAAAGCAACTGGATAATGGATGGATTGCGTGTATGTCGAACTCGTGGGGTCGAGGAACCATGGGTATGTGATTATGGATCCAGGCATGTCATGGTTGGATGGCCTGGTTCTAATTGGACCGCCTCGTGGAGGCCAGCGAGTTAGTTATAAGTAAGTATGCATACACACATGCATACATCTATATGTAGAAGTACATTCCCTGTAACCTATCCATTCCATTTGTAGACATAAACACATGAATGTGCCCTTAAAACCTCGACAGTAGATAGAATAATAGGTAGCGCATAAGAGGGAAGGGATGAAATAGCAAACATGCAGAAGTGTGTACAATGTCCAAAGACAGTGCTGTGCTGAATAAATCAAATGTGAGGACTGTCTCACAAAGGGAATTATCCCTGTGATTTGCCTGCAACGGCAACGCCAAATACTAAACCGGTCTATTTGTAGAAGAATCACACCGAACATGTACATAATTCGTTCTCATGTGTAACGTGTATGTTACCATATAATCAGTCTACTTAATTCATTGTAATGTCATGTTAACAGGAGTAAGTATGTAAGGAAGTAAGAGTCTAATCTTGACATAAAGACAAGTGTGTCCCATGTGGGATAATGCTCAGATTGCGATTAATGTCCTATTGGTCACTCATGTCACCAATGTTTGTGGAGTAAACGTTAGGGATTCCTGAGGATACGTGTAGTAAGTCAGCCGATGGGATAGGTCTACAGGGGTAGGGAGCGGCCAATGTGTACTGGTGTGGATACACCGTGAATCCAACTGGAGAATGGATGACTGCAGTGTTAGTGAAGCATTGGGGTGTGTGTTTGGGGAACCAGGGGCCATGGGTATATGGGCATATGTGCAAATGAAGCAGCACAGCAATAGTGCATTGGTTACAGCAACCCCCTAACAGACAGACATTCCGGTACCGAATCCCACTGCATCACATACGAATTATCATCACTAATCCGTACATGAACATATTGCGACATTTGTCAGCTGTATAATCCGTAAAATATCAGTTAAAAGATAACGAGTGAAGTGTCACTGTCATAATGAGTAAGGCACTAGTAAGCAGGTCAAGCATATATAATAAATACCAGTATGCATTTGTAAGTGTGTTTGCGCGGGGTATGTATTGCTTTACAGACATACACACATATAAAAATAAATATATACGTATAGATATATACCCTCCTGTACTGTACAGAAGGACAAGGCTCTCTGTTCGACCTTACCAGCCATCCAGTAAAACAGTTCACTGTACCTATCCAGGGATGTCCAAAGGCCAGTTTCAGGTGTACTCCCCATTCCAACTGGTGAATCTGGGCATTTTGAGGCAATGTTACAACTGCCTCATGTACACAGACAACCCCCTCCTCCTACCACCAAACACTAATACATGCGAGAGATGCAATTATACAGCCAAACTGGAGGATAAGCTCTCTCAACCCAAGACTGGATCAGACAGTCAAGAGGAGAAGGGAAATACTTGCATCACACCACCAGTCTCACATAAACCCATTAAAGCAGCACTGGAAACTGGAACACACACAAATACATGAAAACATACTCGGAGGCTCTAAATAAAAATCTGCAAAACCAACAGAGACCTCCAAAGCAAACTTCCAAGCATCCTCCACCCCCAACACAAGCCATGAAACACATACTTCACAAAACCAGTGTGCCATGCAATCACAGCCCTTAAGGCAAAATAACATACCCAACATACTAGTAATAGGTGACTCTATAGTCAGGCACACTGACGTCCCACTCACTAGGCTGACTAAGGAGAAGGTTACTGTTAGCTGCCTGTCGGGTGCCAGGATCCGCCACATAACACAAGCACTCGGGTCACTCCAGAACAAGTACAAATATGACTCTGTTTTTGTCCAGGTTGGTGTGAATGACCTGAGCCATACCTCTCTGGACTACATGAAAAGAGACATGGAAGAGCTCTCTGATCACGTAGCCCAGGCCGGTATGACCCTGACCCTGTGTAGCATCCTGCCCTCGCCAAGAATGATACCACGGTATAAAGAAAAAAATTCTCATCAACAATTGGCTAAGTTTCTGGTGTCCTTCAAAGGGGATCCAGTGTCTGTCCGCCTGGGATGACATGCTTGACAAGCTACGCTGCTTCGCTAGAGACGGCTTGCACCTTTCACACTTAGGCTTTCAAATACTGGCCAAGGCTATTGCCACCCCCATAGTGCCTTTGTTAAGCAAGGCTCAAAAGACAAACCCACCGCTGTAAAATAGCACAAGTAACAAAAAACCGAGGGTAATGCTACTCAATGCCAGAAGTCTGAACCTCAAAATGCACGCACTCAAGGCACTCCTCAGTATGGAGAAAATCGATATATGTGCAGTAACAGAAACCTGGTTTAAGGCTCCAGAGAGCACCCCAGCACTACCAGGCTACAACTCATACCATACATTTTGGCCACAGAACCCAAACCGAAATACAAAAGGCGGGGGCGTATCCATATTCATCAAGGATACCCACACCTCCAGGTTAGTGGCACAGCACGGTGCATCAGAGATCATCCGCGTGCAACTAACAATGGGCAAAACTGCAGTTCAAATTGTAGCTTGCTACAGATCACCCACCATGTCCCAGGACCCCCATTCCGCGTTTCTGGAAACACTGGGAAACATGAAGGTCCTACCAAACACCCTAATATTGGGTGATTTCAAGTACCATTTAACTGGAGAGCTACTTTGGTACTAACTCCCTTTCCCAACATTTCCTAGAATTTATAAACTCAAATGCCCTGTTTCAGCTGGTCAGCACTCCCACCAGAGGTGGCAACATATTGGACCTGGTCATCACCACCATGGGCAACCGGTGTTCCACACCAGAAGTCAACTCCTTGCTGGTTAGATCTGACCATAAACAAATCACTTTGGATATCCACATTCTGCCCCCACCCCCAGACGAAAATCACCATGAAAAACTTTTCAAAAGCAAGCTTCACGTTACAAGACAGAGGTGGAAAGTTTCAAAGCCCCCATGCTGAAGGATAACGCTGTCCAATCTGCAAAATGCTTCACTAATGCATTCTACAGGCACCTACAAGAATGCCTGGATCATGCCTTTCCAAGCAAAACCAAGACTCACTCCTCCAAGAAAAGGAAACCAGTCTGGTGGACTCCTGCCATAAACAAGCTATACACTAAAAGGAGGAAACTAGTACAGAAAAGAGTAAAATCCCAAGAAGGGAAGACATCCCTGATCAGTATCAGCAAGAAACTACGATTCCTCATAAAATCATCCAAGGCGAGCTTTGAAAGAATACCACAAGGCATTCTTTATCAATTTCAAGAATCTAAGTGGCAATGCTCAGATCTGCTCGGAGTTAGTGCAGAATGCCACAAAATACACTGAACCAACCGATTCGTCAACATCCTGGCAGACAGGTTCAGCGCAAACTTCACCCCCAAAAGGGCCCATAACTATACCAGAAGAAGAGTCCCTAAAATCACAGACACTCAGGTTAAAACAGCCCTCTCCAAAGCCAAAAACACCACATCAATGGGACTGGATAGTGTCCCAGGCTGCATCCTACACGAGTTCAAAGATGAACTAACCTCTCACCTAAACACACTGTTCAAACTCAGCCTCTCCACAGGCTACATACCCATAGAGTGGCGCACAGCAATGGTTATTCTGCTCCACAAAGGTGGAGCCACAACAGACCCCGGGAACTATCGCCCTATAAGCCTGACTAGCTTGGTCTGCAAGGCTATGTAGCACATCATCATGGAACTCATTAACAGAGACATTGGGAACCTCCAAAGACTGGACCCTACCCAGTTCGGCTTTAAGGGCAGGTCATGCCTCCTAAATCTGGTGGACT